>NC_141138.1:153447505-153786790 GCF_053477565.2 Lygodium microphyllum | reverse complement strand
ATCAATTGGAAAGGTTGTTATCGCATGGCTCCATGGTGGGCATGCCATGTTAGAACTATCAACAAGCTAGTCAGAATGACCCACCACTTTCAAGTATCGCAAAGTACTCAATCATGGAGATCTGAGCAACCCTATATGATCCCTAGGTATGCACAACTTCTTGTGGCTTAAATAAGTTGACTAAAGCAAGCAAACATCGAACCTCACTACGAACCTAGATATGTTGTAGGGATCTAGGAAGCCCACTAGTGATGGCAATGATTAGTGATCTACAACATTTCTAGTCACATGGGTTGCCTCTGGCCACACGAGAAAGCAAAACTTTGTCCAAGAGAGGGGAAAAGTGATTGGTGAAGGGAAAATGGTAAGCTCGCATATTTCCATCCTCACTGTTGTAGCAAAAGATAGATCTCGAGTTAACCATATAGTTGGACTCTCAAAAGGGTGCCACTATTAGGACTTTAGAAAGCCCCAACCATACTTAGTTCATCTTAAGGAGGAGAAGTAACTTTTAACTTTTCTATGTAGTTGGGGGGGGGGGGGGGGGGGGGGGGGGGGCGGCTAAAAGCCTTATGGCTGCTAATGCCCCATGAGGCGAGGAGGAAAAGGGAGGAGGAGGCAGTGGGCACACTGCCTCGTTCACCCCACCACGCATGTGAATAGGAGACAGTGACTTTGCTTTTGGCATGTCCTGGCCCCGGAGTTGAAATCTGGAATGGTGCTCTCACACTTTACTAGGTATCACGTCGAAAGAAGGAAAGCTAACGCACTATCTCCATTCACAAAATTTGAGGCACAAAAGCAAGATTTGCACTTGGAGGACGGGGGGGGGCCCCAGGAGCAGTTTCACTTTCCTGGATCCTGACAGATGTGCAATCGCTTAAAGAGTAAGAAGAATATGGAAGAGGGGCAGGCTACTCTTTCCTGACAACAAGAGTAAAGTGCAAGCGTCTAACAAAAGGCTTCTACCATCGGCATGTACGCATGTGCAGCACCATCATTGCAAACCATCAGAGATGAAAATGTAAAAGTACAGGATCTGATGGACCACTGGGGAGAGAGACAGACAGACAGAGATCAAATGGAGCCTTGGAGAGAGAGAGAGAGAGAGAGAGCTGAGTCCTAACCTGAATCTGATTCTCTTGAGCTGGTTGGATCCATCAGGCAGCGCCACTAAAGTGATCATGACCCCAGGCTCAACCTGAGCAACCCATTCTTCCGAGGCTTGCCCATCATCAGCTAGAAGCTTCTGGACATTGCTGTTGCTGCGGCTGCCATTGTTAAGACACATTGAACTCCTCCCGGATCCATCCTGCATCATGTGACGGTCCCACGATGTCCGCCCACTCGATGGCCTCCGCGACGGAGACGCCGAGGATGTGTCCTGCATTTGGTGTTGCTGTTGCTGCATTAGCCTGAGCTGATGCTCAATGTGAGCATTCAGAGAGGAAGAGGAGGAAGAAGGCCTTGCAGGTGTGCTTGCAGATGAATTGTTGTCATGCTGCCGCAACCGTGGCCCGTATAAATCTTGGTGATGGCGGCGACTATGATGATGATGATGGTGGTGGCGATGGTGCTTGCGGTGTTGCACCGGAAGTAGGTCATATCTGCCTGCTGCTGTGCTGCTAGAATTTGCCCCGAATTGTTTGTTTGTCGGCGATTGCGCCTCGGATGATGGTTCCGATGTGAGGCTGCGAAGTATAGAGCTTCTTTCTTCTTCCTCTTCATCATTTTCCTGTCGATGGCTGTTACGGCGATCATGGGCATCGCTCCCTTGAGCAGCAGTGCATGGCCTACAATGCCTGTAAGCTCCGCTTGAGAATTTCAATACGATGTCTTTGAGCTGCAATCATGCAAAACCCCCAGAGCAAGAAAAAAAAAATCAGAGCAGGCTTCCATCATAGATCCTTTCTTCTATACCTGCAAGGCTCAAGCTTGAATGCAGACATATTCTACTGACTTATGGCTGGAGCAGCATTTAAAACAATCCATGATCCTTCCAAATTGAGAAGACAGAAAAGATTTGACAATCGAGGTAGAGTTTCAAAAGGTCAATCCTTCATGAACATGCATACAAAACAGAGAGATTGACGATTGAAGCAGAAATTTTAAAGAGTCAGTGATCCATTGAAACCCTTGGAAAAACCGATATTTTAACAATTGAAGCAGAGTTTTAAAAAGTCACTGATCCATTGGAAGGCACCAATCAATCTCAATTTGGGAGAACAGAAAAGGTTGACTGCACTACAAGAACCAAAGCCTGCAAAACATTAGCTACCCACATGCAAAATCATTTTGTAGGGACAAAATGTTCTCCTAAGACGAGAATTTAGCTGCGGAGAGCGCTACCTGGGTTGTAAAGGACTTTATGGGTTCTGATCTGGAGCCAGAGCTGGAAGCGTGCTTGTTGGAGAGGAGATCGTCATCATCCTCCTGGGCATCGTGGGTTGGGAGGTGGTGGGGGTTGGCAGACTTGGGGCAAGCCAAGCAGACAAGCATGGTGGTGGAATTAGAAGAGGAGGAGGAGGTAGCAGCAGCGGCGGAACAAGGGGGGCAGCTAGAGATGGAGGGGATGGTGGAGAAGGGGAGGGAGAGGCAGGCGAAAGGGAAGGCCGCGAGGAAAGGGATGATGGCATTGGAGGAGGCTGCAATGAGGAGATCGAAGGGGTGGGTGTTAAGATGAGAGTAAGAGGAGGGGGAGGAAGAAAAAGAGGAAGAAGAATTGGGGGTGATAGGAAGAGAGGGGCCTGGGCGGGGGGAATTGCTGTTGCTGCTGCTGCTGTTGCTCTTCTTGCTGTCGTTAATGTTGTTGTTGTTGTTGTGATTGGGGCCGCAGCAGGCAACCGCCAGGGGCCCTACTGCTCTGCTGGCCGTAAGGATGTGAGCTGTGGAGAGGCATACATGTGCTTATCATTTTCACAATCTCTCTCCAGCCGGGCCCTCTCTCGATTCACCTCCCCTCAAAAGCCATCCGAAGCCGAGAATTTGTTTTCGATACACGCGCGCCCATGTTCGTGAGGCCTCCTCTCCCGTCCCTCCCTCCCTCCACCTTCCAATACATACACGGGACTCGGGAGCTTTGGCTCGTAACCATTTCGCCGCGGTCCCGCCTTCTCTTCAAATATTTACCCCTTCCACCGGGTAAACTGGACCGAGGTCGACGGGCCCGCCATTAAGGGGGCCTTTCCCACACGTCCCTTGTGGTTGATGAGCCCTCCAAGTCGTGCATTATCCTTTTCTAATCGCGTAAATGTATGACGTACATTGAGTATTTTTTTTCCCAGCAAGGTAAAACTTACGGCTTCCAAAAGGAACAGACTGTTATGCCTTAACACGACGTGAACCTAGCAACAACTTTCTTCACAAAACCCATAGCCTTTGGAAGACTCTCTCGAGATCAACATGGACGAGTTACAACTCTCCACATACCCAAAGCCATTAGACCTTAATTTCCCTAGTCACGCTCAAACATCTCTTACGACTTGGACATAGGTCTCAAATTGCAACCAACACGTGCTAGTGGGTAACCCATGCGCATCACATCCTTCAAATGCAAAACATGCTTGAGTATAATTGCCCCAGTTAACACCCAAAACCTTTTGTGAGGTGCCCTTCATTTTGCCCATATCACCCAAGAACACCTATCTCATACTTATCTCTAAGCAGAAGCACACTAGCTCCATTACCTTAGCCACCTTATTGCAAAGGCACCCTATTTTTGGACACTTGCATAATAAGATCATTTTCTCCTTCCATTTGGCTTTGGTGAAGGGGAGGTTGGTTGATAAGAATGTCTTGACCACACTTAATGTTTCTACCAACCATGCTTTGAGGGATTCCCACTTGAGAGAATTTTCCTTTGATCTATTCTATAAACTAATTCTAGGAGCTAGTCAAACCTATGCTTCATGGTGAATCCCACTCTCAAGGGACAGCCCAAGTACCCTAAGTCTCACCCTCCTCCAAAGTTCTCAAAGACTAATTGGAGAAGGCAGTCAAGGGGAACATCCAACCCTAGATAAACTAGCTCTAATTTATGAGCAATGATCACAAAGCTAAGGGCCTTAGCAAAAACCTCATACACATCCAAGCGCAATGATTGATTTGGACCTTGCCAATGGATGAGACAATTCAAGTCACTTCCAAATAGTATCCCATTTGGGAAGAGATTGAACACCTCTCCTACAAAAGCCTCTTGGTTCCATACTAAGTATGCTAAGACTCTCCCTCAAAAGCAATTACAATCATATCAATTTATTCCTTCTTATATTTTTATGATCAAAATCAAAGACTAGTCAGTACTTAATGTGCTTGAGTAGAATTGCCATTCCTTGAGCTCATTTTTGCAAAAGTGGTAATCTCATTGACTTGAGATTTCTTGTTATGATAGTTGAGTCATGATAATGTATGGGAAATGATGTACAATTAGCACTCTCCAATCTAACCCAACTTACTCTAGTGCCATTACTTGATAAGACTTTGACTAAAGAGGAATTATGTATAACCAATCACTCTACAAGCCCTTCCTTACTTAATGATATGACTAAGCAAGGAAGGGTTTGTAAATTACATATAGCCAATCACTTTACAAGCCCTTCCTTGCTTAATTATTTGTGGGCTATAATTGATCCTAGTTAACCTTGTCCATATTTTATTCGTTAGCTCAAAGTTTTGCAATAGCAAGAGCCAAAGCCTCTCCAACTTTTGGAAAAATACATCTTATGAGAGTTCTTGATTAGACGTACGAGCTCTAAATATTTATTATAGGTCCAATAGCTACATATACCTTAATGGGATATTGTAAATCAATGGGAAGACAATTGAACCTATCAATGGTTGACTTATTGATAAAGCTATGAGTATTGCGAGTGTGTACCAAAACAAAACTATTTTTCTCATGGATGTTGCCCTAAATTCAAAGTGTTTTTGGGCTCCTAGAAATTTTCCATGCATCCATAGAGATAGAACAACACAGCACAGAGGTCAGAACCAAGTTTAAATTGCAAAAGGAAAAGCACCTATTGTAGTTCTTAAAGAGCTTGAAGAAGAGGGAAACCCAACTATGGAAGCTGATATGGAGAGGGCATCAGTTCACACCACCCTCCATAAGAAAGGCCCAAATCACTAGTTTTCGGTGATTCAAATACCAGCACAATATCAGGGTAAGTCTTTTAAAACTCTGATTGATTGTGGGAGCACACACTCATTCATGTCACCAAAGTGTGCCGAGAAACTAAGTATAGACACAATACCTACATCTAGGTTTCTTTTGGAACTTGCCAATGGAAAATAAATACTGTCTTCTCAGCAAACTTGCAAAGTGACATTTAGCCTGGGAAGCAATCTCTCTGAAATGGGATCTAGGATCATGAATTCAAGGGCCTACGAATGTCTATTGGGTATGGACTAGCTAATCCCCAATGACGCACATATTTAGTGCAAAAAGGCCAAGTGATTTTTCAAAACCTAAAGGGGGAAAAAGTGATGACCCAAGGTGAGGCACGAAAACCCAAGATTGAACTAGCCAAATCATCTCGCATAATAAAAGGGTTAAGAAAAGGATTACCTATGTATCTCATAAAATTAAATAAGGTTGAGCAAAATAATCAAGACGAGGGAGAGCTACATTGGCTGAAGGAATATGATGGCATCTTCCCAGAAGAGCTAACTGAATTAAAACCTTGAAGAGAATTTGAGACTTGAACTAGGAGCCGCTCCAATCGCTAAGAGTCTGTATAAAATTTCTATCCATGAAACAATTGAGATGAAAGAGCAACTCAAGCAGTTACTAGATTAAGGATATATCAAACCTAGTAATTTGCCATGGGGAGCCCCATTATTGTTTCAAAAGAAAAAGGATGGAACTCTCCACCTTTGCATTGATTACCGAGGTCTAAACCAGGTAACAATCAAGAATAAGTATTCGATCCCAAGAATAGATGAGCTACTTGATAGGCTACAAGGGGTGAAAATATTTTCCAAGATTTTCGTGATCTCCGATCTGGTTATTACCAAAAATGATCAAGGAAGAAGATATCCCCAAAACTGCCTTCAATACCATAGATATGGTCATTTTGAATTTCTTGTAATGTCTTTTGGTCTAACTAATGCTCCTACTACATTTAACAAATTAATGTACAACATTTTTCGACCTTATCTTGATGTGTTTGTCCTAGTCTTCTTTGATGACATCTTAACATACTCCAAGAGAGACAAAGACCATGAGCTGCAATTGTGCATTGTGCTAGACACAATGAGGATGCACAAGCTCTATGCGAAGAAAAAGAAGTGTGCCTTTTTCAAAATACAGATGGAATATCTTGGATTCATTGTATTTGCTGAAGGAATCTCTGTAGACCTAGCCAAAGTTAGAGATGTTTAATAGTGGCAACCTCCAACGACAGTTAAGGAAGCGAGAAGTCTTTTAGGGCTATGACTGGATGGTATAGAATATTCATAAAAAATTACACCCTAGTAGCTATACATCTCACTAATTTGCTGAAAAACAAACTGCTATTGTATGGACGCCAATTGAGCAAGCTAGTTTTGAGCAACTCTAGAAAAGTTTGGTAACAAAATCCATTTTAAAGCTACCTAACCTAAGTCAAGAGTTTGAGGTCATAACACACGCAAGTTCTCTTGCACTAGGTTGTGTGCTTATGCAGTAAGGTCATCCAATAGTCTATTCCTCAAGGAAACTAAAAATACATGAGAGGAATTATGCCACCCATGATCTCGAGTTGTTAGCTATGATCCATGCTCTCAAATTGTGGCAACACTATTTTCTTGGAAGCAAGTTTACTTTGGTCATTGACCAAAAAAGTCTCAAATGGATCTTTACTCAACCAGACCTCAACATGAGGCAACGTTGGTTGATTGAAGTCTTGCAAGAATTGGATTTTGAAATCAAGTTTAGACCTAGAAAAGAGAATGTGATTGCGGATGCATTAAGTCATAAAGCTTTTCTGAACGCACTTATCATGGAAGAGCCATCTGAAGGAGAGACTTTAGCTACCATAATATCAATGCCTAGCAATCTAGTCATTGAGCTAGCTAAAGAAGAGGCATACAAGGATCCTAAGTATTAGCTAATGCTTAGAGAAATCCTAGTTAAGGACACTAATCCTAAGCTCAGAGTCAAATACCAAAATTTCATTGTGGATGATGGACTTGTCTATTTTAGGACAAGGTTCTACATTCCCCTCAGTCAAGTGTTAAAAAAGAAGATATTATGGGGGGCCCGTGACTCCCTGTTCTCAAGACACCCTGGTGGCTATGCAAAAACTCTTAATGCAGTTAGGAAAAGTTACTACTGGGAAAGATTGAAGCATGATGTACTCGAATATATTACTGAATGCCTAAGTTGTGAGCGGGTGAAAGCTCAGCATGTCAAAATGCCAAGCAAGCTCCAGCCACAGCCACTTGACATTCCCACAGATGAAATGAGAGTTCATCAGTATGGATTTCGTAGTTGGCTTACCTTTTGTTCAAGGAGGGTATAATTCAATCATGGTGATTGTGGATATATTGACAAAGGTCACTCATCTTATCTCGGTCAAGACTATACAAGCTTCAAATATTGCATGATTGTTTGTGAAAGAAATCTTTAGGCTTCATGGATTGCCTAAACGGATCATTAGTGACCGCGACTCTATGTTTACATCATATTTCTGGAGAAGCCTATTTGAAGCAATTAGAACCCATCTTTGCTTTAGCACAGCTTACCATCCCCAAAATGATGGTCAAATAGAGTGGGTTAATCACGTCATTGAAGATATACTGAGAGCTTATTAGTGTTCTAGAGAACCAACAAGGTGGATATAGTATTTGCCCTTAGTAAAATTTTCCTACAAATTGTCATATTATCAAAGTATTCAAATGACTCCATTTTAAGCATTATATGGGCAAGATTATTTGATGCCAATGAATTTCTCTGATCCAATCCTAAAGGTTGAGGCTTCTAAGAAAATTCTAGAAGACATGGATGATCATGTCAAAATTATCAGACAAGACATCCAAGCTGCCAAAGACCATCAGAAAGCTTATGCTGATCTAGGATGACGAGAGGGTATTTTCCAAGAGGGAGACATGGTTTTCATCTGTGTACGCCCCAAGAAGAGTTCTTTGTCATTAGGAAAGTTCAAAAAGTTGAGTCCAAGGTATTATGGACCATACAAGATTCTCAAATGCCTAGGAGCTAACGCCTAAAAACTACAATTTCCTGATCATGTGAAAGTCCAAAAATGTATTTCACATTAGTCTTGTGAAAGCTTATGTGGCAAATCAATATCATGTTCCAATTGTAATGCCTAGTCAAGGAGCCCTTGAACTCCAGCCTGATAAGATTCTAGAAGTAAAAGATAAACCTCTGAGAAACAAAACCATTAAAGAGTTTCTTATCTAGTGGAAAGACTATCCCCAAGAGGATGCCACCTGGATAAAAGAGACAGCTTTAGAAAAACAGTTTCCCTAGTTCTTTTTTATATGAGGACATCTCGATTCCTCTAAGGATGAGAGGATGTAATATTCATGCCACAACACTTCATATCACAAAATGAATTCGGTCTTGAGACTGCACGTAATTTTTTAAATATCAAGTCTCAAATCAAATCAATTCCACAATCTGACATAAGAAGACGTCCCAATGTTCCTAGCCAACAAAAAGCAAAGATGCCTCGTAAATAATATATACAACAGCTTGATCATACTTTTTCCCACATTATATTTGATTTAGCATTCTCAATTCCATTTAATGTGTCAAAGATCGCATTGATTTCGTAACCACAAGACAAATCACAAAAGCCTTAATCAATAGACGAAAAATGTGCAAGAATGAGCATGATATTGAGTAAGTTAAGTATCAAAGAGTATGACATGACTTTATAAACTAGATAAGCCATGAGGTAACTTGGCCAAAAACCACCAGATGAAGTCATTTTGAAGAAATTTTTTTTTTTTGAAAAACATGCCAAAATTCATGACCTTTTTACGCTTGGAGGGAGAGAAATCATAAAATAATCATCCACATGCCACCATCCAATAGGTAGGCAATCAAAATGCATTTTTAATAAAGTTCAATTGGCTCTTGACAAGTAGCCAAAAGAATGAGTCAACTACATGCTCCCCCTTATGCCTATAAATACACCCCCTCTCCTTCACAAAGAAAACAAGAAGGAAGACCTCTTGATGATGGAAAATTTCTCTACTTCTATTTTTCATCAAAGCTTGAGCCTTGAAGGAGGAAAAACATGACGTATGGAGAAAATGACATAGTAGGAATTGGCAAAACCCGTGTTACAACAAACTTGAGAGAGGTAACATCTCGTCGGTTTGGAAAAACATAATGTTTTATAAGCTTATCGCTATATTTGGCTTTAAATGATTATAAACACATTCTAAAGAAAATGCATATGAACTTCCACTTAGAAAAATAACCTAACTAATATAATAATTAGCTATTAAGTGAAAAGAATCTTTCACTTTGAAAAGGATCATATGCCTCTCATTAAGAAAATATCTTAATTATGGTTTATTTCATGATATTTATTGTTATTTCATGAATGAGGTATGTGATCAAAATAACATAAAAATGATAGATGTTGTTAGGAAAGAGAATATTTTATTTTATTTTCTAAAAGTGACTATCTCTATTTTATTTTTCTAATGATAAACAAATACATACGAGTTTTATAATAATTTATAGAAAACCATTTAGATAATATCATGAAATAATTAATACATTAAATCAACAAAAAATTGTATAGGAAAATATATACTAGACTCGTATAAATTAGGTGCGTAGTAATATAATTTGATGTTTAAAAGATGAAAGAAAATTTACACTTATAATTTTTGCATTGCTTAAAATAAAGTTTTTAGAAATGCAATCAGCATTGCACTTAGAACATAGCTAAATGAAAATTATTTTTTCTAGATAACGTTGAAAGTTCAGCAAATGGTCAGACATCCTCAATTAAACCATAGAATATGAGTAGAATTTTAAAAAAAAATTCTTACTGAAAACACACGCAATGTTAATATTAATGATTATATTAGCGAGAGTGTCAATATCATGAGTTGATCCACGTATGAATTAGTGAGAAAGCCTAACCTAAAATATCGAGAATGTTGAAGCAAGAATAAGTATGAAATACTCGACAATCCTAAAACTATTAGTATCAAGAAATTAAATAAATATCGATTATACAAATTCTAAAGTCTAAATAGACTTAGAAAAGCATTGGAAAAACTACTAAGTGCAGGTTAGGATAGGGCAGTGTATGAATTGCTTGCCATAGGTATAAATGCCTATATTATCTTTTAGGACAGAAATAGAAAATTTTTCATAAGGATAAAATAGACTTCATGTTCATGAAATAACTTGTGGATCCCAAAAAAGAGTTGCAAGTAGGAAGTGAAACCCTAAGAATAAGGTGGGACTTTAAAAGAGAAACATTACATTTGGGTGAGGTGGTTGCTTTTCCTATGCTAAAAACACTTGTTGTTGTTTGTTTTTGATTTGTGCATGCATTGATTGTTGCACAGGAAAGATTGATTGTGCTTGTAGCACTTAGATCTGATTGTAAATATATAATCATGATAATAAGATAAAAGATTGTGCTATGCCTTCCCCATGGCTAATGCAGAACCCTGATCCAAGGGGATTGTTTTGTACCGTCGCGAGGAGCCTTGGACCGCCGGCCCCGATGGTGAGAGGTCGCTCAGTGAGAAATCCATGAGGCAGGAGGAGGTGGAAGTGCCAAGGGGGACTCTAATCATAAATCTCTCGATCGCTCCTAGGAACTACGTGACCCTCACATGAATTAGGATGCAACTCTTGGAGTCCGCGGTACTAATGAAGGGACGGAAATCTTGGAGGGTTTCTTTTCTTTTGCGCAGACAGAAGAGATTTTTCGGTAAACCAAGGTTTATCTTTTGCGTAGGCAGAAGGAAAAAATCATTGTAAATAACTTTGCAAAATAATAAATAAATAAGTTATGCCAAAATATTATTTTCTCTGTCTTTGTGTTGTGCCGTAAAATTATGCGAAGGAACCTGTGATAACAGGATTAATTAACGAAGCTACTTTTATATACCAATACTTAATATGATAGGTATTTAGAAAACTAAAGAAAACCATTTGTGGGAAGCGGGTGGGCGAGATCCCTAATGGATCCGTCCTACGGATGGGTGGTCTCGGTAAGCTAGGAGCTTCTCTCAAGAGATTGAATGAAATTTTAAGTAGGAAAAATTAGGTAGAGCCGAGCATTGACTTACCTAATGTCAAGTCTTAAAACCTTGATTATTAATTATCTTAGGGAAAAGGTGTGGGGACTGTGCCAAAACTCCGTTAAGGTTCCCTGAATCTTAACCAATTGCTGGAAAAAAGTGTTGCACTACATGAACCAAGGGTAACTACGATCGCTCCAGTTGGACGAGAAGCCCTTGTGGGACACCTTCCATGGAGCTATCTGATGCATTGAGACCTTGGTTGTCAAATTAGGACCCTGAGGTTGCACGTTGATCCTCATGGGGACGGTCGCTACCTTACAGGGCATGGACTCTGAGAAACCTAAATGATAGACCCTGTACATTCTCGCAAGTGCTAAGCAAAGCGTCTAGGATAGTTCCCTGATGGACCACTAAAATGTGCTACCACGGAACTATTAGGTAGGCATGTGACACACCTCTTTCAATTTCTTGGTGTATACTCGAGCATTCTCATAGGGCTCTTGATGTGTCACATTCAGAATATGTAGCCAATATTAACCATTTCTCTCAGGGGCAAACTCTCTTTGAAAGGCCATAAATAATAAGTCAATCGTGGTTATGGTCCTGGCTTCCAAAGCATGATACCACATTGCAGCTCTTCCTTTCAAAGTCATGTTGAAAAACATCATGAGATGTCCTTCATCTTGAATTTGAAAATTGAACATTAATTTCTAAAACTCATTGATGTGGAGCTCCGCATCTTCCTTTGCTAACCCATTAAAGATGGGTAAAGGGAAACCTAAGACTAGCAAATCAAGCATTTCTACAAGTATTATAATAGGTTGCATTATCATGACAACTGAATTTGCTATAGGAGTCTGTATTGATGGGCCAACCCCACTCAAAGTTGGTTGACTGGTTGGGGTAAGAGGCATGCTAGAGCTTTCTCCTTTCCCTAATGGATTGGCTAGGATAATAGGGTCAGCAAGACCTCTCTTTCTTAAGGATATTGAACTACTATGCTTAAGAGAATATCTAGCCATTTCGTCTCTTTCTTGACACGTACCTGCCTAACAATTTTGTGGTAGCACGTTTTAGTGGTTCATCGGGGAACTATCCTAGACAGCTTCACCCAGCAGTCGCAAGAATGCACAGGGTGTATTGTGTAGGTTTTCCAGAGTCCACCCTTTAATGGAAGGTACATGTCATTCCCACAAGGATCAACTTGTAAGCTCAGGATCCTAATTTGACACCTGAGGTCTTGATATATCAGCTAGTTCCATTAGAGGTGTCCCACAAGGGCTTCTCGTCCGGCTGGAGCAATGTAATTACCCTTGGTTCATGGAGTGGAACACTTTTTTCTAGTAATAACTGGTTAGAATTTAGGGAACCTTAATGGAGTTCTAGCATAGTCGCCACATCTTTTCCCTAAGATAATTTTTTATCAAGGTTTTAAGACTTGACCTTAGGTAAGTCAACACTCAGCTTTGCCTAATTTTTTCTAATTAACATTTTGTTTAATCTCTTGAGAGAAGCTTCCACCTTATGGCAACCACCCATCCGTAGGATGGATCTGTCAGGGATCTTGCCCACCCGCTTCCCACAAATGGTTTTCTTTAGTTTTCTAATTACCTATCACATTAAGTTATGGTATATAAAAGTAGCTTAATTAATTAACCCGTTATCACATGTTCCTTTGCATAATTTTATGGCACAACACAAAGACAGAGAAAATAGTCTTTGGACAAAATATATTTATTTATTATTTCATAAAGTTATTTACAATGATTTTTCCCTTCTGCCTACGCAGAAGATATAAACCTTTGTTCACTAGAAAATCCTCTCTGTCTGCATAGAAGAAAAGAAACCTTTCAAGATTTTCGTCCCTTCACTAATATCGAAGACTCTAAGATACTTTCTTGATTCATGTGAGGGTCAAACGGTTTCTAGGAGTGATCGAGAGATTTATGGCCAGAGCCCCCCGGCACTCCGGCCTTCTTCTACCTAATGGATTCCTCACTAAGCAACATCTTGCCATCATGGCCAAGTCCAAAGCTCCTCGCGGTGGTACAAAACAATCTTGCTTGGAGCAGGGTTTCGCTTCGTGATCTTTCCTCTTATTATCCTGATTATATATTTACAATCAAATCTAATTGTTGCAAGCACAATCAATCTTTCCTATGCAACCATCAATGCATGCACAAATAAAAAAGAAATAGCATAAAAAAATTTTAGCATATAGGAAGTGGCCCCAACCAAATCTAGGGTTTCTCTTCTAAGGTCCCACCTTATTCCTAGGGTTTCACTTTCTACTTACAACTCTTTTTCGGTATCTATAAGTTATTTCGTAAATCTGATTAATTATAAGAAGTCTATTTTATCCTTATAAAAAATTTGGTATTTCAACCCTAAAAAAATAGTATGGGCATTTATGCCCATGGGGCAGGCAATTCATGTGCTGCCCTGCCCTAACCTATACACAGCAAGATTTCAAATGCTTTTCTAAGTTTGTTTAGACTTTAGAATTTGTATCAACAAATTCTTATCAATGTCCAACCAAGTCCTATAGACTTTTGGTATTTCTTTAATTTCCTAATACTGATAGTTTTAGGGTTCTCGAGTACTTCTCATAGTTGTTTTTGCTTCAACATTCTTAATATTTTAGGTCAGGTTTTTTGGCTGATTCATATGTGGATCAAGTCATGATATTAATGCTCCTGCTAATATAATCATTAATATTAATATTATATGTATTTTTAGCAAAAATAAATAAAAAATTTTAATTCTACTCATATTCTATGGTTTAATTAACGATGTCTGACCATTTCTTGAACTTTCAACATTATCTAGAAAGATCAATTTTCTTTTAGCCATGTCCTATGTGCAATGCTGATTGTTTTTTTGAAAATTTTATTCCAGGCAATGCAAAAATTATAAGTGGAGTTTTCTTTTCATCTTTTAGACATTGAATTATATTTTCATGTACCTAATTTATGTGCATCTAGTATATATTTTCCTATGCAATTTTTCGTTGATTTAATGCGTTGATTATTTTATGACATTATCTAAATTATTTTCCATAAATTATTATAAAATTCATATACCTATGTTTATCCTTCTCAAAATAAAATATAGATAGTCATTTCTAGGAAAAAATTATAAAATATTTCCTTCTCTAACAATGTCTACCATTTTTCTATTATTATGATCACATACAATTTTAATTAAATAACAATAAATATCAAGAAATAAACCATGATTAAAATATTTTATTAATGACATGCATATAATCCTTTTCAAGTGAAGGAGTCTTTTCATTGAATATTTAATTATTATATTACTTAGGTTATTTTTTCCAAACCAACAAGATGTTACCTCTATCAGGTTTGTTGTGATGGGGGTCTCGCCAATTCCTACTGCATCATTTTCTCCATCGGACACATTCCTTGCTTTCCTTGCTTTAAATGTTTTTTTTTGAATTTCTGCAACCTCGTAGAGCCATCAGATGTGAGGCGAAATTGACGTGGTAGTTCAGGGAGATTTTATGGTTGTCTAGAAAATTTTTGCAAGTGTTTTTCTTAGCGATATGGTTATATGGGACAAAGGCATAATAGGAGGTAGAGAAAATGAAAATGAGGTAGAAGGGGGGAGAGGGGGCATTTTCCTCTTTCAAGGCTCAAAGCTTTAATGGATAAGAGAAGTAGATAAAATTTTCCATCATCACGAGGTCTTTCTTCTTGCTTTTCTTATAAAGAAGAGGGGGCTGTATTTATAGGTATGGGGAGTATGCAGTTGATTGATTCATTTGGCTACTTGTTAAGAGCCAATTGAGCTTTATTAAATATTCATTTTGATTGTTTAGCGGTTGGATGGTGGCATGGGGATATTTTTTAATGCTTTCTCTCTCTCTAGACGTAAAAAATGTTATGTATTTTGATCTAACTTTTCAAAAACATCTATTTTTCTTCAAAATGACTTCATTTGGTGGTTTTTGGCCTAGTTACTTCATGACTTATCTAGTATATAAAGTCATGTCATACTCTTTGATACTTACCTTACTCAATATCATGCTCATTCTTGTGCATTCTTCATCTACTAATTGAGACTTTTGCGAATTGTCTTGCGGTTATGAAATCAATGCAATCCTTTTGACGCATTAAATGGAATCAGGAATGCCAAGTCAAATATAATGCGGGAAATTTTATATGATCAAGCCGTCATAATATTATTTATGAGGTGTCTTTGCTTTTTGTTGGCTGGGATCATTGAGGAGTCTTCTCATGTTAGATTGCAGAATTGATTTAATGCGAGACTCGATATTAAGGAAATTACATGTGGTCACTTATGTGACAGCTCAACGAGTAATTTTTAAAATATCTCAAGCCTGAATTCGTTTATTGATATGAAGTGCTATGGCAAGAATATTACATCCTCTCCTCCTTAGAGGAATCTAGATGTCCTCATCTTGAAAAGAAATGGGAAAACTGTTTTTCTAGAGCTCACTTCTATCCAGGTGGCATCCTCCTCTAGGATAGTCTTTCCACTAGATAAGATACTCTCTAATGGTTCTGTTTCTCAGAGGTTTCTCAGCGGCCCCTTGATTAGGCATTACAATTTCCTGGTCATCAAGAATATGATCTTGATTTGCAACATAGGCTTTTAGAAGACTAACGTGAAATACATTGTGGACTTTCACATTATCAGGAACTTGCAATTTGTAGGCATTAGCTCCTAGGCATTTGAGAACCTTGTATGGTCCACAATACCTTGGACTCAACTTTTTGAACTTTCCTAACGACAAAGAACTGTTCTTTGGGCGTACACAGATGAAAACCATGCCTCCCTCTTGGAAGATACGCTCTTGTCGTCCTGGATCCGCGTAAGCTTTCTGACAGTCTTTGGAAACTTGGATGTATTGTCTGATAATTTTGACCTGATCATCCATGTCTTCTAGCGTTTTCTTAGAAGCCTCAACCTTTGGGGTTGAATTAGATAAATTCAGTGGCATCAAACAATCTTGCCCATACAATGCTTGAAATGGATTCATTTGAATACTTTGATGATATGACACACTGTAGGAAAATTCTACTAAGGGAAAATACTATATCCACCTTGTCGATTCTCTAGAACATTAAGCCCTCAGTATATCTTCAATGACCCGATTAACTGGCTCTATTTGACCATCAGTTTGGGGATTGTAAGTTGTGCTAAATAAAAGCTGGGTTCCCATTACTTCAAATAGGCTTCTCTAGAAATGTGATGTAAATGGAGAGTCACGATCAGTAACGATCCATTTAGGCAATCCATGAATCCTAAAAATTTCTTTCACAAACAATTGTGTAATGTCTAAAGCTTTGTAGTTGGTCTTGACTTGCATAAGATGAAATTTGACCTTTGTCAGCATATCCATGTCACCATGATTGAATTATACCCTCCTTAAATAGAAGGTAATCCATCTATGAAATCCATACTGATGAACTTCCATTTCATCTCTAGAATGTCAAGTGGTTGGAGCTTGCCTGGCATTTTGACATGCTCAGCTTTCCGCTAGCAACTTAGGCATTCAGTAACCTATTTGAGTACATCATGCTTCAATCTTTCCCAGTAGTAACTTTTCTTGACTACATTAAGAGTCTTTGCATAGCCAGGGTGTCCTGAGAATGGGAGTCATGGGCTTTCCATAATGTCTTGTTTTTCAGCACTTGACCGAGAGGAATGTAGAGCCTTGTCTTGAAATAGACAAGTCCATCATCCAGAGTGAAATTTTGGTATTTGACTCTGAGCATAGGATTAGTGTCCTTAACTAAGATTTTTCTAAGCATTAGCTGATACTTAGAATCCTTGTCTTCCTCTTCTTTGGCTAGCTCAATGACTGGATTGCTAGGCATTGATATCATGGTAGATAAAATCTCTCCTTTAGATGGCTATTCCATGATAAGTGCATTCAAAAAAGCTTTACGACTTAATGCATCAACAATCACATTCTCTTTTCCAGGTTTGAACTTGATTTCAAAATCAAATTATTGCAAGACTTCAATCCATCGACGTTGCCTCATGTTGAGGTATGGTTAAGTAAAGATCCATTTGAGACTTTTTTGGTCAGTGACCGATATAAACTTACTTCTAGGAAAATAGTGTTGCCACAATTTGAGAGCATGGATCACAACTAACACCTCAAGATCATGGTAGCGTAATTCCTCTCATGGATTTTTAGGTTCCTTGAGGAATAGGCTATCCTAAGACCTTGTTGCATAAGCACACAACCTAGTGCAAGAGAACTTGCATCTATTTATGACCTCAAACTCTTGACTTAGGTCAGGTAGCTTTAAAATGGGTGTTGTTACCAAAATTTTCTTGAGTTGCTCAAAACTGTCTTGCTCGATGGGCATCCACACAATAGCAGTTTACTTTTTCAACGAATTAGTGAGAGGTGTAGCTATTAGGGCATTATGAAAATTCTATACCATCTAGTCAGCCCTAAAAAACTTCTCACTTCCTTAATTGTTGTTGGTGGTTACCACTCTTGAACATCTCTAACTTTGGCTAGGTCTAGAGAGATTCCTTCAGCAGATATTATGAATTCATGATATTCCATATGTTTTTTGGAAAAGGCATACTTCTTTTTCTTTGCATAGAGCTTGTGCATTCTCATTCTGTCTAGCACAATGTGCAATTATAGCTCATGGTCTTCGTCTCTCTTGGAGTATGTTAGACTAGGACAAACTCATCAAGATAAGGTCAAAAAATGTTATACATTAATATGTGAAATGTAGCAGGGGAATTACTTAGACCAAAAGACATTACAAGAAATTCAAAATGACCATATCTGGTATTGAAGGCATTTTTGGGGATATCTTCTTCCTTGATCCTTATTTGGTAATAACCAGATGGGAGATCAATTTGGGAAAAGATTGATCTTGTCTATTCTTGGGATCAGATACTTATTCTTGATTGCTACCTGGTTTAGTCCTTGGTAATAATCAATGCAAAGGCGAAGAGTTCCATCCTTTTTCTTTTGAAACAGTGCTGGAGTTCCCCATGGCAAATTACTGGGTCTGATTAATCCTTAATCAAGTAACCGCTTGGGTTTCTCTTTTAGCTCAATTGCTTCAGGGATAGATATTTTATATAGACTCTCAGTTGGAGTGACCCCTAGTTCAAGTCCAATCTTGTGATCAACTTCTCTTCCAGGTGGTAATTCAGTCAGCTCTTCTAGAAAGATGTCATCATATTCCTTCAACTAATATGACTCTCCCTCATCTTGATTATTCTGCTCAACCTTATTTAATTTTATGATATACATAGGTAATCCTTTACTTAACCCTTTTATTATGCAAGATGATTTGGCTTAATTGAACCTTGGGTTTTCTTGCCTCACCTTGGGTAATCACTTTTCCCCCCTTTAGGTTTTGAAAAGTCACTTGGCCTTTTCTGCACTAAATATATGCGTCATTGGGGATTAGCCAATCCATATCTAATAGACGTTTGTAGGCCCCTAAATTCACGATCCTAAGTCCCATTTTAGAGAGATTGCTTCCCAGGCTAAATGTTACTTTGCAAGTTTGTTGAGTAGACATGATTTTTTTTCCATTGGCAAGTTCCACAAGAAACACAGATGTAGGTATTGTCTATACCTAATTTCTAGCACAGTTTGGTGACATGAATGAGTGTGTGCTTCCACAGTCAATCAAAATTTTAAAGGACTTACCCTGATTTTGTGTTGGTGTTTGAATCACCGAAAACTTGCAATTTGGGCCTTTCTTATGGAGGATGGAGTGAACTAAAGCCCTCTCCATATTGGCTTCCATAGTTGGGTTTCCCTCTTATTCAAGCTCTTTAAGAATTACAACATATGCTTTTCCTTTTGCAATTGAAGCTTGGTTCTGACCTCTGTACTATCCTTGGCGAGGAATTTGGCCAAGCTTTGGGCATTGTCTTTTAAAGTGACCTAGCTCATTACAGTGGAAACACCTAGGTACTCATGAATTACTTCCCATAAGTATGAAGTTTTCAACTGTATTTGTTTTGGCCCTCTTTCTTTGATAAGGTGAATGTTGACCTTGGGCTCCCTTAACATAGCCCAGTGAAGTCCCTTTGTTTTGATTTTAGAGCCTATTATTCCTTGGCTTTGACTGAATCTCTTGAACAAGAGGTGTTGCACGAATCAAAGAATCTTGTAAATCAGCTAGGCGCATAGATTCAAGGTGTGTGTTCAAAGGGGCATTCAATCCGTGACAAAACTTAGACACCTCCTGAGAAATAGTCATGGAAGTGCATATTTATGCAGTGAGATATAATATGCCTCGAGGCTCATTCCTAGCTGTCTTAAGTTAAAGAACTCATTCATTTTTAACATGTGATAAGCTGGTGGCAAATATTGACCACGCACAACTTCTTTCAGCTTTTTGTAGGTAATAGTTGTCTTAGCAAGTCCTTGGTCTTTACACCACTGTTTCCACTAGAGGCTTGCATCATCGGTCAATTTCAACTTGGCAATCATAGCCTATTAGTAGGGGTAGTTCCCGTGGCAATAAATTAGTCCTCCATGGTCTCAATCCAAATCTCTGCCTCGACTTCAACATCTTTGCCCTTGGCATCAAAATTCGGTGGCTTAACCTTTTTAAGGAGATACTTCTTCTCCTGAATTTCAACCAGACTAGCGATAGTTGTATTACCCTAAGTTGTCATAAGTTTCACAAATTAGTTTAGCGCTTAAACTTTTTAGTTTTGTTTCCACATTAACATATCTTACTAGTTTTGTAAAACAATGATGGGGCAAAGAGCACAATATTTTTACAAAATCTAGCTGTTATTATCTTGTATTATCAGTAGTCATAAGCTATGATTTTTACAAGTAAGGGATATTTACAAATTGTAGATGTTTACAAGTAGAGATACATTCACATTGATAGGTTAGGTTGGATGCTATGTACAATTTCCAAAACATGATATCATTATATCTTTCTTTTTTCAGGGATGGATATTAGTTACATTTATGTAGAAGAAAGTAGGCTGATTGCTATCTATGTCCAAAAACCTATACTATGGAAATGGCAGATCTGAAAAACCATTGATACCATAATCTTGATACTTGTGACGTCCTTGGATTATGATCTTGTCGGTTGGGATTACCTTCAATACCTTGTTATAGACATAACGCTCAGACTAGATGTATCTGCTAACCATTGGTAATCATAAGTGGATTCCCTTTGGATGGACGAAAGATAAAGGCCTCAACTACTTTTAAATTTTCCATCCATTCAAGGCATTTCAGATTAGTTTGCATGCTGAAGAATCGATCGGCCTTGATGTAATAGTAACGCTCATCCCAACACCATCTTCTTTTGTGATTCACATGGGATGGATTGTATAGGCGATCAAGTATCCTTGTAATTTTTGTTCTCCACTCCTCATTTGTGGAGTTCAATGTAAATGTGTACATTGCTTGAAAAACAAGGAACTGGATCCATGCTTCATTACTCTACCAAAGTTTATCCCTTAACAATTAGCAGACTGATTATTACTTAGAATGGATGGTCTTAAAAACCATACATATTTTCAATTTCAATTATGCTCTAATACCACGTGTCACTTGCCTCCCTAACTATCCTAGTGGTTCATCAGGAAACTATCCTAGACAGCTTCGCACTGCACTCGCGAGAATGCACGGGGTCTATCGTCTAGGTTTCCTAGAGTCCACCCTCCATAACGGAAGGTACGGATCATCCCCACGAGAATCAACTTACAAGCTTGGGGTCCTAATTTGACAAATTGAGGTCTTGATATATCAGCTAGCTCCATCGGAGGTGTCCCACAAGGGCTTCTCATATGACTGGAGCAATCCTAATTACCCAAGGTTCATGGAGTGCAATACTTTTTTCCAATAATTGGTTAGGATCTAGGGAACCTTAACAAATTTCTAGCACATCCACTGCACATTTCCCCTAAGATACTTTCTAATCAAGGTTTTAAGACCTGAGATTAGGTAAGTCAATGCTCAACTCTACCCAATTTTTCCTAATTAACGTTTTGTTCAATCTCTTGAGAGAAGCTCCCATCTTACCGAGATCACCCATCCGTAGCACAGATCCATCAAGGATCTCTCCCATTCGCTTCCCACAAATGGATTTCTTTAGTTTTCTAATTACCTATCATATTAAGTTATGGCATATAAAAGAAGCTTTGTTAATTAACCCGTTATCACAGGTTTCTTCGTGTAATTTTACGCTACAACACAAAGACACAGAAATAATCTTTTGGCCAAATATTTCTATTTGTTATTTTGGAAAATTATTTACAATGATTTTTCCATTCTTCCTACATAGGAGATAAACCTCAGTTCATGAAGAAATCCCTTCTATCTGCATAGAAGAAAAGAAACCTCCCAAGATTTCCATCCCTTTACTAGTACCGGGGACTCCAGGATCCTTTCTTGCTTTGTGTGAGGGTCAGGCAGTTTCTAGGAGTGATCGTGAGATTTATGGCCAGAGCCCCCATGACACTCACACCTTCTCCTACCTAATGGATTCCTCATTGAGCAACCTCTTGCCATCAGGGCTGGTCCAAAGCTCCTCGCGATGGTACAAAACAATCCTCTTTGGAGCAAGGTTTTGCTTCTAACTGTGGGGGAGGCATAGTACGATCTTTTCTCTTATTATTGTGATTATATATTTACAATAAAATTTAACAGCTGCAAGCACAATCAATCTTTTGTGTGCAACCATCAATGTGTGCACAAATAAAAAGGAAACAATAGCAAGTGTTTTTAGCATAGAAAGTATTCCCAACCAAATCTAGGATTTCTCTTTTAAAGTCCCACCTTATTCTTAGGGTTTTGCTTCCTACTTACAACTCTTTTTCAGGTTCCACAAGTTATTTTGAGAATCTAATTAATTATGAGAAGTCTATTTTATCCTTGTGAAAAATTTAGTATTTTCACCCTTAAAAAATAATATGGGTATTTATGCCTATGGCAAGCAATTCATGTGTTGCCCTACCCTAACCCACACATAGCAAGATTTCAAATGATTTTCCAAGTCTGTTTAGAATTTAGAATTCGTATCAACAAATTCTTATCAATATCTAACAAGTCCTACAGACTTTTAATATTTATTTAATTTCTTAATACTAATAGTTTGAGGGTTGTCAAGTATTTCATAGCTATTTTTACTTCAATATTCTTGATATTTTAGGTTAGGTTTTTTCCTTGATTCATACGTGAGTCAACTCATGATATTGACTCTCTCGCTAATATAATCATCAATATTAACATTATGTGTGTTTTCAGCAAAGAAAATAATTTTATTTTATTCTATTCATATTCTATGGTTTAATTGATGATGTTTGACCATTTGCCAAACTTTCAACGTCATCAAGAAAGATTATTTTTCTTTTAGTGATGTCCTAAGTGCAATGTTGATTGTTTTTCTAAAAATTTTATTCCAAGCAATGGAAAAATCATAAGTGTAATTTTTCTTTCATCTTTTAGACATCAAATAGATTTTCACACACCTAATTTATGCGTGTCTAGTATATATTTTTCTATACAAATTTTAGTTGATTTAATGTATTACTTATTTTATGATATTATCTAAATGATTTTTCACAAATTAGTATACAATTCATATGAATCTATTTATCATTATCAAAATGAAATAGAGATAGTTACTTTTAGAAAAAAAGTATAAAATATTCCCTTTTCCCTAACAACATTTACGATTTTTTGTTATTATGATCACATGCTTCTTTAACTAAATAACAATAAATATCACGAAATAAACCATAATTAAAATACTTTCTTAATGACAAGCATATAATCCTTTTTTGAGTAAAAGAGTATTTTCATCGAATATTTAGTTATTATATTACTTAGGTTGTTTTTCTACATTGCAGTTTATATGTATTTTCATTAGAATGTGTTTATAATTGTTTAAAGTGAAATAAAGCAATAAGCTTATAAAATATTAATTTTTTCTAAACCTACGAGATGTTAACTCTCTCAGGTTTGCTGTGATGGGGGTCTCAGGAATTCCTATTGCATCATTTTCACCATCGGCTATATTCCTTGGTTTGCTTGCTTCAAATGTGCATTTTGAATTTCTACAACCTTGCGGATTATCCAAAAAAAAAATCGCCATTTTTTTGCTTAGCGATATGGTTGTATGGGACGAAGGTGTAATAGGGGGTAGAGAAAATGAAAATGAGGTAGAAGGGGGGGGGGGGGGGGGGGAGGGGGGCATTTTCCTCTTTCGAGGCTCAAAGCTTCAATAGATAAGAGAAGTATAGAAATTTTTCCATCATCAGGAGGTCTTCCTTCTTGCTTTTTCTTGTGAAGGAGAGAGGAAGTATTTATAGGCATGAGGGGGAGTACGTAGTTGACTGATTCATTTGGTTATTTTTTAAGAGCCAATTGAACTTTATTAAATATTCACTTTGATTACTTACCCATTGGATGGTGACATGGGGATAATTTTTTAATGCTTTCTCTCTCTCTAGGCATTAAAAATGTCATGTATTTTGGTATATTTTTTCAAAAATTTCTTTTTCTCTTCAAAATCACTTCATCTGGTTGTTTTTGGCCTAGTTACTTCATGACTTATCTGGTATATAAAGTCATGTCATACTCTTTGATACTTAACTTGCTCAATATCATGCTCGTTCTTGCATGTTTTTCATCTATCAATTGAGTCTTTTGCAAATTGTCTTGTGGTTACAAAATCAATGCGATCCTCGATGCATTAAATGGAATCAGGAATGCCAAATCAAATATAATGCAATAAAAATTATATGATCAAGTCGTCATAATATTATTTATGAGGCATCTTCACTTTTTGTTGACTGGGATCATTGACGTATCTTCTCATGTCGGATTGTGGAATTGATTTAATGTGAGACTCGATATCAAGAAAATTATGTGCGGTCACTTATGTGATAGCTCGACAAGTAATTTTTAAAATGCCTCAAGCTTGAATTTGTTTCTTGATATGAAGTACTGTGGCAAGAATATTACAGTTCAGATTTAGATTCAGAGCTCATGTTTGAGAATTTTGGTTACTAATTCTAGTTAGTAGTGTTTCATTATTGTTATTGGGTTTCCATTGGAGGAATGGTTTGAGAACACTATGGATTCATTGCATTGTAGTAAGGCACTATTCACATTTGAGGATAGGGGTAGAAAATAGTCCTTAGGACTAGATTTGGTGGATATACCATTTGTGGCATGGAAACAAGTAAGACTCCTCTTCCTAAGGTCATCACAGCCTTGCTTCAACTTCATCATACAATCTTGCACCTTCCACTATAGCATGTAGGTTGAGTGGTCTTCTCAGCTCCACAACCCTACAAACTTTTGATTGTAGGCCTCTAGGAAAAACTCCCTTCTTGATACCTTCATCTAAGTTATGGCTAGTCCATCTCTTCAATATGGATTCCATTCTAGAGACATATGCTTCCACCCATTATCGGAGGGATTTTAGTCAAAAGGTTGTATCCATTAGGAATTAGAGAGAGAAGGAAGTAAAGAATAGGAGTTAGAAGAGAAGAACAAGAATAGGCAGGAGGGACACAAGATAAATACAAAGATAAATGATTCAAAGAACTATGTGTTGATAGAACCTGAGAAGATAAACAAAATCCTTGTATGGGACTACTCAGAAGAAATCTTGAAGCATTAGATCTCTGGAGCTCCCTGGTAGACCAAAAACACACATAAAACACTAACTTCTTCCCTACTGCCCAGACGGGAAATTTGATGGTTTTGTTGGCTCCAAAAGAAGGGTAAAACCCTAGAATACTTGTTTAGAATTCTCCCAGATTGCTCCTTCTTCTTCATCCTATTTGGAGTGTTGTTTGCTACCTAAAAATTGTGATAGCGTGTTGCGCGAATTTGAGAGTTCTTCTTTTTTCATAAGATCTCCCCAAACTAGCTAAAAATCAGCTTGCCTTTTGCACATCACCTTATTCTAGATAATTTTTGTATCTTTTTAGGATATTTATAAGAAATAATATCAAAAATAGGCTAAAAGTATCCAAAAGTCCCATATTTTTTATGTAAGAGAGGGGAAATAAAATAATGAGGATAAAATACCAACCACACTAGTTGGTATAAAAGATGTAAGGGACTAGATTTTTGACCATTAAATTGTAATACAAGTCTCCTTTCATCTTCATCTCCTTCTCCAAGCTCTCATGGCTTCTTCCTCTCTCTTTCTGTCTTTCGCTCTCCTTTTCTAGTATTTCTCTCTCCTCGTCACTCTCTTTCTCTCTCTTCCTGTAGTATTTCTCTCTCTTTTGCACTTTCTCTCTCCTCTTCTTCTCTTTCTCCTGTCCTCTTCTTGACAAGTGGTATCAGAGACTAGGTTCTTGATCCAATTGGCCAACATTCCATTCAGTTATCTTTTTTTCAGTCACACAAATTTTAGAGCCATAGGTACACAGGTACAGACATGACATGGAGTAGCAGTGCAGCTATTAAGGAATTTTGGGCCATAAGGACTATAGGTCTAGGGGATTAATGGAGTCTTGGACCAAGTTTGGTGGTAGGAAGGCTGAAGCTAGCAACTCATTGGTCATTTTAGGCCATTTTCTGAAGGTATTTTCCCAAAAACAGTGGTAACAGGAGTAGAAGAGGGTATAGCCATTGTTACTTTTTAGGGAGAGTCATTCTCTCTCTTTCTTTTCAAGCTAGAAAAACTGGAGACCTTGTAGACACTGCATCCTGTCTGTCTTGAAATCTGTCTATACCTTCGGGAACCACATGCTGTTGGCGAAGTGGTTGAGTGACCACAGCCTTATGGTGTGGTTGTTGCAGCAACAACCCTTGTGTCAAATGACCCTCTATCTACGGAAAACCATTGGGCCCTAACCCTATAGTCTTGTCCATTTGACCTCGACTTTGCCAACAAGATTGGGGACTGCTCAAACCTATATGATCTTGTGTCATCAGTATTATTCCACCATTTATTCTCCATCTCCATCTCCATCTCCATCTCCATCTCCATCTCCATCTCCATCTCCATCTCCATCTCCATCTCCATCTTCTTCTTCTTCTTCTTCACGGATTCCTTCCAGCATCTATGGTGCAAGTTTATTGTGATGATGTAGGTGAAGGCTTAAGGAGCAAGAGAAGATTCTCACAAGTCTTGTCTTTCCCTTCTAGTGCAAATCTATCTATCTGAGATGTATCTTGCAGTCAATTGAAAATCCCAAGAACATCAGAGTGATTCCTTAGTCCAGTCTAGGAAATGGAGATACCCTTGCCAGTCTAAGTTCACAATGTTGGATATGAAACGTCCACCTCTCTTCTATGACTGTCTCAACCCCTTGAGATACCACTTAGGGTAGTAAACTCTATGGTTTAGTGGTTGAAGGCGCAGAATTGCAAATGCCACCAGAAAAATGAAAGTAGTTGTGATATTAATTGTTGCAAATACATCTAAATTCTGCTGGCGGGCGCCTTCTGAGAGAACGATGGGGGTGTTTCACTTCTACTCTCTAAAGATGAGGCTGGTACAATGGCAATCAAGACTATTCAGCATGATATAGTCATAAGAGGCCATTCTGTGCAGTATACAGAGGTTCAAGGCCATGAAACTGACAAGTTCCTATTGTATTTCAAGCCTTGCATTATACCTCTTGAAGGCGGTGTTGCAATCTGGCCCTAAGAAGAGCTGAATTGAAAAGTGTTACATTGGCTGGTTCCATGTGGAGGGGATCAACCCCAGGAGGAAATCATAGAAAAAGAAGGACATGCTCACTTCTTCTTTATCTTGTTTCTACTATGCATGCTTCTTTCTTTAGATTGTTTGCCAAATAAATGCAAGTCAACTCGCAGGGCAAATGAATTGGTTCGCAAGCAAGCATAAGTTGTCAATAGTGGTGGTGGATTTATTGGACCTGATGTGCTGCCACTATAGCTTCTGTGGAAGACAAGAAGGTTCCAAAATCCTGTGAAACAAGCTTCCATTAGCACTGGTGAAAGCTAGGCGTTTCTGAAAATGGCAGCAGTTTCTCTCCTTGGACTGGCAGAATTGTATGAATGACATGAATGAGTGCCATTTTAATCTATGCGATGGAATCATTAGGAGAAATATGGACTCTCTTTTTTGCCCCTTAAGGGGTTTCTCTCACCTCTCTCTCTCTAAAAAGAGATTCCAAAATAATATTATAAAAAGAGATCTTCTACAATCAAGCAAATCTCGTTTTTGTGTTTTCAATAGATTTCACCTATTATTTTATTCCCAAACTGCAGGATAAGGTCACTTTTTCTCAAAATCCTCATAACTAAAAAAATACAATTCTATTTTTTCTAAAAACGTAGCCAATCATTGATACATGACTCTTTAATGCCCTCATGACTTTTCAACATTAAAATATATTAGAATCATTCTATTTCTCGCTTCTTAAAAGGGCGGAAGTTAAAAAACGATATAAAATGACGTACACATCATATTTTAAGATTATTTTTTACCCAGAGACACCTTTTTGACTCGAGAGTTTCCTTGTAAATTTTCATCTTTTTTGGACAAGTATATACCTATTTCTGGGCTTTTTTCATTCCCTCAGAAAGCTCTAGTTTTGTCCCAAATTTTGTGCATTCTTCTCTTTCCCTCCAGAATATGGTTTTTTGCATACGAGTTCTTCTGAAGCAGCATTGAGGAGTAGTTTTGATACCATTTGTTGAAATCAAATAATCTCTATCTACAACACACTCTACCCTGCTACAAGCCATCTTCCTCTTCAGAAATATGCAGTAAGAAATCTCCATCTTCAACAGTCTATACTACAAGCAATCCAGTGATAATGGAGGTATCTTTATTTTTTTAATCTTTGTGATGTTATTATTCTTCATAGTTGTTGTTCAGTCCTTAAGCATCAATTCATAGAGAGAGAGAGAGGGGGAGAGAGAGAGAGAGAGGAGGGGAGAAGGGGGGACAGAGAGGACTGTGTGAGATGAACAAAGAAAATAAGTGATAGAGTGACAGATAGTAAATTAGGACAGAAGATAAGATGATGTTACTGTTTTCCACTAGCCAAGCTTCGGTATGAATGTGTTTAGGGTTTCCTTGATGAATTTTTGTTGAGAGAGAGAGAGAGAGAGAGAGAGAGAGAGAGAGAGAGAGAGAGAGAGAGAGAGAGAGAGAGAGAGAGAGAGAGAGAGAGAGAGAGAGAGAGAATATTTTGGATAGAACATAAGATAATATTTGATGCTAATTAGAGGTAGATTAAAAGCCATCATTACAGGCTGATTAGGGGTTGATTAGGGTCTATCAAGACTGAAAGCAAGAGAAAGAGACAAGAACCAACTGGGTTTTTAAAAAAAACACAAATATAGTGAATCAAAGGGGTGTAGTTCTGCGATTTGAATGTTAATCCAAGTTAACATTTGCATACTTTTTTTTTACAGAATGCAGGTGCAGGATGCACCAAGAGAAAGAGAGATATTCACTTTCAATTGGAGGATGAATATGCACCAATGTTCAAAAGAACTGTGGAAAGAGATGATTCAATAAGATGCAGGATGCAACAAGAAAGAAATGCAGGGAAAAAAAATGTGGACCTTTGGGTTGATGGGTGCATTTATCCACCCGATCCACTCACTCGAAGGCCACCACAATTTGAAGGGCTTACATCATTTGTAAAGTTTGCTTGTGAAGGCAATGAAGGATTGTATGGATACACATGCAGACTTATCACACAAGGATTAGCAGGGGCTCATCAAACCTTGACAAATATGCAGACAAGATTACAAGGGAATATGCAGTCTTTGATGGAAAAGGATAGATTATTGGCTGAGAAGGATAGAGAGAACCAGAACCTACAACAAGCAATGTCTGTCATTGAAGATGCTATGCATGCTACACACGTGCAGAATATGGAGTTACAGTCTAAAGTCAATGACTTGGAGAAGGAGAATCGAAACATAGAGAGGAAGCTCACAAAAACTTTGGAGATTAGGCCCACTTTAAAAACCAAAGAGGCATGTCGGCGCATCCGATCCGTTAAACCAATTCACCAATTAGCCAAAGGAAGTGGACAATATCATAGACGGATATATGCTCAATCTACTACAATGAGAAATATGTTTCCTCATGTAGAGAATGATACTATTGCCAAAGTCCTTAGCAAGGATATGGTCAAAAATGCATTGGAAAATCGTAAATTCAGAGACATTGTGGATGGTGTTGCTAGTGAACGTCTTAGGGATGTGAGCAACTTGTTTACTGCTACAGATGCTCAGGGATTATGTGACAAGGTGGGAATGAGTTCTGAGTCATATAGTATGCTCTATCAACAATTGGATACAGGTTTTAAGCAAGTCTTCAATACTAAGCGAGTAATGCCTCTACCAAAACCATTTCACATGAAGAAGGCTCGAAAACAACTAAATGAGAAAGTTTTAGAACTAATTGGTGAGCCTACGCATTTGGAACACACACACATATTGAAGTATGGTTCCAAAGAAGTTGCCTTTGTATTGAATGCATTCAACAACTTTGTATTGGATATATGTAGGGTTCAGATTGCTATGGTCAAGTTATACAATATGTCTATGGAAGAATGTAGAGGCAAGCTTAAGTTTGTCCTCAAACTTGATGAGAGTGAGATTATCAAGGGGCAAAAACTTGAGCGTGTGAGTATAACACTTATGAATCGAGCATTGGATCCCAACATCGAAAAACATCCTTTATACTTCAGTGTACAATTGGAGAATGAAATATGGTGGCTTGCAGCATTTGAAGTACCAAAGGAGGACCATGAAGTACTTAAAGTTTTTTTTAACCTCACTAATATACCCAGTGTTATTCAACAGCAAAATAATGGAGCAGTTTTACACGTTGAGGGGTTTGGGGACTATCAAGTTGAATGGCATCTTGCAGGTGATTTAAAAACATTGAAGTGTATGTTTGGTTTATCAAATGCAACAAATGCAAAATTTTCGTGCATATACTGCATGCAAACTAGGAAGAAAGGGAAAGATGGAAAGAAAGAATGGCTTGCCAAGGCAGAACAACAGGGTGCTCCGACACATGATCAGAAAGTCATGAGAAATGGAATGCTAATTCCAGTGGATCCAAACTGGCGCCCTATTTTGGAAATACCACTAACAAGGGTTCACTTTTGCACATTGCATTGTTTGGTTAGAATAATTGAGAAGCTAGTATATGAATATATATGCTTTGCATACAAGATGCAGCCCGTGTCAGAATCTGATGCTACATGCAAGAAGGTAGAACAAGTCCTCTCTGAAGTTGGATTGCACGGAGGCCAAGTAGAAATAAAAAAGGACGAGAAAAAATCGGGGAAGAGTGGAAATGTTCCTTGTAAACCATGCTTTGGCGGACCCAAGGCTAGGAAGTTTTTATCTCCACCTCGAGATGAGGAAGGCAATATACTAGTAAAACAACCAGAGAAGTACGAAGCATGGAAAAAGTTGCACCTTGCTGTTTCAGATTGGAGCAGTGGGGGACGAACGAGGATTGCGAAGGCAGAAGTGTGGATACACCTAGATAGATTAGCAGCTCTCTTACAGAAGTTGAGGTTTATGGATGGTGATGCCAATGCATTTAAAGAGACAACTGCTAAATTTCATAAGTCCATGGTGGAGGCATGGACTACAAATAGCATAATACACTACATGGTCAGTATTATCACCATTGCAAAAAAAAATCATCATTTCGAATTACTTTGTGTTTCTAATCTCTTTTCTTGTGCAGCATATACTTGAAGCACATGGTCCATACTTTGCAGATCAAGGAAGTTTGGCAATATGGTAAACTCAAGGCATGGAAAGATCTCACTGGCAAGCTCGCTGTGCTTTTCAAAAGGCAACTGATCATGGAGGTGGCATTAATGATTCCAATTCTATGAGGCAATTATTCCAATGGTGGTATAGGAGACTAGAGATACGATACGAGGATAAAGAAAAGAAGTCCAAAACATCTCAAGTAGAATCTATAAGTAGGGCAATATATGAAGTGAGAAAAGCAAGATATGAAAACAACACAGCTAGACAACGGCACACAGAATGGTTGGCAACCCAAGAGAGAGATGGCAAAAAATGGAGACCTAGATAAAGATAATAATTTTGATGCATTTAGAGTCCACAAGAGAGCACAAGTCCCAAGGATATGACACATCAATACTCATATCTCTAACATGAGATGTCTTATAAATTTTCTTTAAAATTTCAAAGGTTTGTCACTATGTTTTTCAAAGTCGATTTCGAACTTTGTTTTTTAATTATGAAAAGTCGATTTTAAAATCCTAAGACAAAGATATGAAAATTCCAAACATTGGAACATTCACTGGCCTAGATAGAGAGGGGGGGCATGAGGGGGGTGTCAGGAGATAGAGAGAGGTAGGGATGGGGTGGAGAAATGAAATGAAATGATAAATTTAAAATTCATTTACACCACAGTAAGTTTGAAAGTTTCGTATTTAAGTCGTCTCTCCTTTCATTTTTTCCCATTGCTCTCCACTCTACCCTCCACCTTTCTATCCTTCATCATCATAGCCATGGTACGTTCCAAGATTCCTATAAAAAAGGCACATGTGAGAGCAAGAGCTCAACACTCTTCCGAATCTAGTGAGCGTACTGTGAGTGACAAAGATCCCTTGGTAACCGATAACGGTGGCCCTACTGCAGCCAATAATGGTGGCGCTACTGTGGCCAACAATGGTGGCCCTAGTGTGGTTGATAATGATGATTCGCCATTGTCCAGAAATGGTGGTCCACATGCTCCAGCTGCTCCACCTCCCACTACTGCTCCAGCTCGTAATACACACCCTCCAACACATAAAAAGTGAAGATGGAGACCAGGCACAGCTGCGCTACGCGAGATAAGGAAATTCCAGAAGAGTGCTGACTTGATTATTCCTAAGGCACCATTCGCTAGGTTGGTGTGAGAAATATTGCAAGATCTATAGTCAGGGCATCATCACAAGTTCTTTTCGAGGAACCAGGCAAGGAATGTGGGGCGATGGTCAAGCCAAGCCTTGCTTTCTCTCCAAGAAGCAATTGAAAGCTACTTGATTGATCTAATGAGTGATGGTCAACTTTTAGCCATTCATGCCCGACGTATCACTATTAAGCCCGTAGATCTGGTTCTTATTCGCAGGATCCGCAATAACAAGGATGCATTTAATCTTAATGTCAACAATATGCTTTGAGAAGCTACCTTGTAATTGGATCTATGTTTTTAGCTTAGGTTTGGTTGTAGATTGTAAGGAGCTTAGTTTTGGGTTATCTTTCCAGTAGACCTTCAAGTATTTGATAGTAGTGGCTTGCAAAATGGAGCTAAATTTTCCCTAGCTCTAGTTGTACTTGGTGCGATGCACTATCTACCGTGTATTTCATAGTTTCGCAATGCTAAATCCAATATGTGATATTCTATTTTGACCATGTTTCGCATTGTGTGAATTTTCAAGTTTCCAATTTTGTAAGTAGTTTTGTTGAGGATAAATTCAATGTGCAACCATGTACACATCGGTGATCGGTTGTACATGGGCCGATGCACTATATCCTTACTATATTTAGTGGTTTGGCAACAATATATCCAATATGCGATATTCCATTTTACCCATGATTTATTTTTTGTCAATTTTTAAGTTTCCAATGTTTCGCGTTGCGATGTTGACAATACATTTAATCTGCAGTTGCGCACACTCATTATCAGTACATTTAATCTACAGTTGTGAGGTTGACAATACATTATCAGTGCAGTATAATGCAGTTAACACATTTCCAAAAAAAGATTGAACTGTCAAATTTATAAATCGGAATTTGGTGAAACTTCACCCTCATGCTGGGCATTAGAAAAACTCATTTATATTAAAAATTTGGCCCCATCAGAAGCCTCAAGGTCACCTGTCCGGAGGCTCGCGACGTGAGCCTCCGGACAGGTGATCCAGAGGCTTTTGTTGGGGCCAAAATTTTTTTGGGTGGTTGATGTGTCCTTGAGGAGTCTACAGGTAAAATTTCATGTGAATCGGAGCACTGGTGATATTTTTCCAAAGCATGGATTCATTAATTAAAATTTTAGGGTTTTTGAAAAGTTTGGTTATAAGTTTAAAGTTTCACCTCATTTTACACATTTCACTTTTGAGTTCTGAGTTCTCTCTCTTAGAAGACATGGTATGCACCAAGCAAGTGGCCCGGAGATACCCCCCTGGAAATTCCATACGGCAGCCATGTCCTCCAGCTTCACCACCACCACCACCACGCTAGCATCGCAAGCGTCAATGGAAGCCAGGCACAATGGCTCTTCGCGAGATCCGCCACTACTAGAAGACCACTCATCTCTTGATACCGAAGGCTCCATTCCAGAAGTTGGTGCGGGAGATCATGGAAGGCATACTGATCAGGAACAACAGGACCCAATTTCCAGATACATCACACGCGAAACAACCGGATCGTTGGACTGCCTAGGCCCTCCTCGCACTACAAGAAGCTGCTGAAGCCTACCTCATCGACTTATTTGGAGACTCAGTCTATGCAACGGTGCATGCAAGGAGGGTCACCGTCACCGACAGGGATCTGCGGATAGTCAGGTTCTTTCGGCGATGGAAAGATAGTCCTCGCGGAGGTCAGCAAGGATAGAGGTGTACAACTCAAAAGCACATGGAATGTAGCTTCTGAAGACATTTTGTAAAGCCATGGTTGTAATGGACCCCATGTAAAATTGTTATTAATACAAATACAAAGTTTTTGGCGCGTCTTATTTTTGTTTAGTCGCTTGATATTTATTTTATTTACGTCGTTGAGTTATCGTTACATGCGTTCAAACAAATACATGTTGCGCACGAATTCGATAAAGCACTGCGTATTAAATTTAGGGTACGAATCGTGTTACGTATAAATTCGACAAATAAACGTAACATTCAAGTAAAAAACAACAGTAAATGACACGTATCACAAACTACATTGCACGCGAATCCAACAAACATCGGTTTTCATTACTTGAAGAGAAGATTACAAAGTGCAGTACATCAGTGATGCGATATCAGTAGGCAATAAGTACATCTATTCTCTCCTAGGCTTCTTCGAGCTAGGCTCCCCATGGTCAGAGCTATTCTTGATCATAGGCAACAATACATTTTGCCCCAATAGTTCCTATCTAATGACAGTGGGGTCTTCAACACCGGCAACCATGCCACGGGCCACCATGGAGAAAAGTGGGCCAGACCTAGTACTCGTGAATAAGTAGAGTAGCTTCGAACGTCGAAGCAACACTACTTTCTCCAGGTTGGAGTTGGTCGGGATGGTCTTGAAGGGCCCACCTTTGTTAGTGCCCTCAACTTCAAGAAGTTCTCGGCAAAAGCAGGGGAGCATGTCTTATGAAATACAATAATGTCGTTGACAAGCTGCCCAACGTACTCCTTCAATGCCGAGTCTTGCACCCTTCTTTGGCTACCAGATCGGCCACTCTGCCTAGATGAAAACTCATCTATATAGACAATCTCCTGCAACACACAAGTTCAGTATCAGACTCACTATGCATGGAGTGTGCTGAAGACATATAAATCATATTTATATGAAACTTAACTAGTAGGGCCTCTAGGGCATCGGGAGCGCACACATGTGTAGATTTAGGCCCCCAGACGTGAGCCTCCGGCCAGGGCACATCTGGGGGCCCGATCCCAACAAAAACACATGTGTGCGCTCCTGATGCCCTAGAGGCCCTACTGGTTAAGTTTCATAGGAAACCGAGAACATTACCTTCTCTGCATCATCTATTTGCCGCTGTAATGGAGCATCCAGGTCTGCTCCTGCCATTGGGCCGCCCTCGTCTCTCTCCTGGGTAGGCACTGCATAGTCGGGTCGAGGACCAAAAAGGCTTTCCTGCAACCGCTCGAACTCCTCATCAGAGATCTGATACTGTGGCACCGCATCCTCAATCTACTCCTGGATGCTCACAATGGCAGAGATGTCATTGATGCTCGTGCCATCATAATGAGCCACCTCATCAACATGTGGTGGGGCATCCTCTAAATCAAAATCTATGAAATCACTAGGTGCATCACGCACCATGATACAGTATAGTTCTTCTTCCCTAAGCTCCAACAACTCTTGCACATCCTGCATGAGTAGATATTCCACCCCCTCGATGGTGATAGCATGGAGAGAAGAGAGGGGTGGCTCTTCGCTTGTGGGCATCTCATCAGGGCAGGGAGGTGGGTGCACAATGGCCAAGCTCTGTGCTGCCTCAACACTCAGATCGAGAGTGATCTCCTCAGGCTCCCTCTCAAAGTACTCTAGTAGTGGCTGAGAGGGTGCGTTGATGTCCTTGTCACTGTCCTCTTGCACCTCAGTGCACATAACATATATGGCAAAGGCGGCATCCCTCTCAATGAGATCCATCGTGATGTGGTCCTGTGACGAGGTGGGCAATGCTCTAGCGCGGAGATGTTGCCCCACATGCCCCAAGGCTCGACTTATCACCTTTGCATGGCTGGATCCAGCACACAAACTATACAAAAAATCCACGGGAACCCGCCTGAGAGTGGAGTCGAGAATAGAGCAAGTGAGAGGGTTCATTGCATCACAAAACGATGCTAGTATACTAGAGTCAGGGTCTACAGTGAAAAGGGAGCTCTTTAGACTCAAGGTCACACAAAACCTAGGGTATATCTGGTCCCCTATGTGCGCGTAGTATTTTGGAGCTGATCCATGTGGCGAAGGCGGGAGTGGTAGCCATGGCACACAAAGAGAGAAGGAAGGAGAGCACAAGTGTAAGGAAGTGGAGAATGAAAGTGAAAATGAGTTTGGAGTTATAGCTTTTATGTGTCTAGGGTTTTAAATAAAGGTTCTTTATAAAGTTATTAACTCTAAAGTTTCAAATTAAAACTCTTACCTTAGTTTCTTTATTTCAGTACTTTAAAGTCACTGTTAAAATTACTCATACAGACAAACGCTTCGTTCTACATTATTATATCCTTGAATATGTTTGGGTCGCTGAGTATATTCAAGTCTAATGAGAGAAAATATATAATTTTTAAAGAAAATAAATCTAAAAGGCCTTGAAATTCCCTTTGGATCCAATTTAATATTAAAATTTAAGAAACGAGCAGCAGAGATGCGCTACAGTATATCATTGTGCAAAGACAATATTCTATAGATTATAGACCTCTAACCTGCAATTTAATTATGATTTTTAACTGCACGATTGAGTAATTACAATATGTATTATCGCACGCTTGGATCACAGTAAACTAAAATTTAAAGTACTCAGAAGTTCAGAAAATGTATGTATTCGCTCTTTATAAAGTTTTTTTTACAAGGATTCCACTATCTCAAGGATACGTGGAGAAGCACATTGTTTACATGTCATGGATTGCTCACTACGAGTCCTGACTTTTCTATTATCTAACTTGAAATAGAAGTTGTAGAGGGGCTCACTGGACATTAATTGGATTTCTTGTCTCAGAAAATAAATGGGCCAATGACTCTCTGCGCTGACTAGGAAAGGATTATGACCACTCCACAAGATTACCACATCTACGAGCGCTGTACGTGTGTCATCTCGGATATCTTGATCCAAGCTGATCCACTCCCCTTGCAAAAGTCGCCATCTTCTATATCGAAAGCGAATGCACAGAGTTTGTTTAGCAATGAAATACCTGTAATAAAAACAAAAATAATGGTAAGTGAATGCGACTAACATAACAATTCATCTAAGCGAGACCTATGTCAATTAATCAAGGTATGCAAAGTAGTAAAAAAGTTTTACCTGAATGTAATATAAGATTGGTTGACCCTGCACTCAATCGTCTCATCAAAATGTGTTCTTTTGACTTGCCAAGACTCACCCAATAGTTGACTCATCCATTCCTCGGATGGACACTTGCATTGATAAGTAATCTTTGTTTTCTTCAAAACATCACATGAACCAAACAAATGTGCAAACAATGAGAATGGAATAAACCAACTAAGATGCACATCTTTGGAGCCTGTGGTGGGTTTCATAGCACTATTGATGTCAGATTTTATCTTCGACTTGCAAGCTCCTGACAACTCCAAGCTACCAATGAACCATTCACCACTAGACAGTGGCGGCAATGGAACATGCTGCAATCTCTGGCTTTCTACCACATACAATGAATTATAAAAAAAGATATTTTGAGTGGCAAGTTGACTTGCAGAGGTATTATCATAGATCAAAGAACCTATCTCTTCATGCCAAACACGTATCTTGCCGCTTAAACATTCCACATTATGCCATTCATGCAAAGTCGATGGATATAGAGCTGTCAATCAAACAAGACTGAATTAGAATACTGCAAAGACTTTTAAAAACAACTCTGATACAAAAGAATAATCAATGATAAAATTTAACGACTTACTGTTTTGTTTATAATTTGCAATGTTGTTCTCGTCGTGTACATAGATTTGTTTATGCGTATAAACATGTTGAATCAACACTTATGTTACTGCACTTGTGCCATTAAACACTTTTCTGAACTCTAGAATTCTACCTTTCCAATGTTTGCTAAGGTTTGCAACATCCTTGCGCTTGACCTTGAAACTCCCTCGAGTACTTGGGTGCATCAAAATCCAATCCAACTTATAATACTTATCACAAATCCAATTACCGCCATTATCTTTCCTATTGAAGACCTCCACTGCAAGTATGCTACTGATATTTTTCCTTCGTGAAGACATCTGTAACAACCAAAAACAAAAGTTACCTATCAACATGTGTATAATTTGGAAATGTTCTCTCCAAATGAAATGAAATTTAAATGGATCAATTTAAAAAAGAAACATTGTACCTGTAATTTCTTTCACAAAGATCCCTAGATATGTTGAACAAGAAGTTGACTTATAGCAAGACCATTGTTCCTTCACTGACAGATTCCTGCAGTACAAAAACAAAAGAAATCTTGGGTCAACGCATACATATAACTTATATAGGCTTTGTCCAAATGCGTTGAAATTTAACCATGGAACAACAGTAAAAAATGGCAATATACCTGTGGCTTTCTCTGCAAAAAATCCCAAAGATGTTGTAGAAGTTGAGTTCTTAATAAATCATTGTTCTTCACCCTCGGAGATTCTTGGAGTAAAAAAACAAAGGAAAGCTCAGTATGCATGTAACTTGTATACATTTTGTCTAAACGAGATAAAATTTAACAGTGGAGCAACAAAAAAACAAGATAATATATCTGTAACTTTGTTTACAGAGAAACCCTAAGATGTTGAAGAAGAAGTTGAGTGTTCAAAATATCACTATTCTTGACTATAAGAGACTCCTAGAGCATCAAAACAAAAGAAATTACATGTCAGAGAATGCACATAACTTGCACAGGTTTTCTCCAAACGAGATAAAACTTTACCATAGAACATCTATGGAAGAGAAAAATATACCTGTAGAGTTTTGTGAAGAGAATCTTAGGGCTTTGGTAAAACAAGCTCTGCTCTCATAAAACACATGAAACTCTCTCTGTGCTTGTGCAAAGCAAATGAAATTTTACAGGGTTACAGACAAGGCAAGCAACAGTGAGGCTGTAAAATTTCGTCAGGAAAGAAGAAGCAGGGAAAGAGATATGAAAAATTTGAGTTCCGCCTAAGAAAGAGGGGGAAACTGAAAAGGGGAGAAAAGAAAAGTCAAACATAAAAAATAAGAAAATGAAAATTCGAGGCACAAACTTCCAAGAAGTGACAGCATTGTAGTCCCCACATTTTCCCTTATTTTATTGCTAAGGGAAGATTTGGTCCAAGATATGGCTAGAAGATTCATGTTATATGAATCTGGAATCCCATCTCTCTCATTGGTTAGGCCTATATTTGTTTATTCACTCCTTAAGGGGCAAAAAAGAGACTCCATATTTTTCCTAATGATTCGCCAATTACACTTGGAAGAAAGAATACCCTTGAGATCTGCTTTGAAAGATGGATCAAGGCGTTATGATCTATATATGAGTGTGGATTTCTTCGAGAGAAATACATATGGAGGTGGTGGCTTTCAAAGCAATGTTGCATTGAAAATGCAAGGGAAGCAGATGTTTCTGCTGCAAATTTTTCTCCAGGCTGGATCTTGGAGACAAAGCAAGGCCCTAGTTTTCTTACAGCTCAAAACCATTGGTGGGAGCTTAGTGTTTCAAGAAGCACACCATTCTGATCACCAAGTTTCAGAACACCTTCACCCCAACCTTTCATACTAGACAAAAAATGCTTGACCTTGTCCACAACATTGGCCCCTCCTTGGTCATAAGAAGTTGTCGAACACTTGACTCTCTGTGTCCTGGACTTTGAACCCAATGCAAGCAGCTTGCTTCCAATGGAAGGAATGTGTTTCCTGGGGACTGCAGGGCAAGTTGGGCCCAATAGCTTCATAAGGAATCGAATGCAATCTGGAGAGTCCAAAAGGCTCTCATCTTGTCCATCATAAGCCATCAAGTATAGTAATGTTGTAGTAGCAAGTGCTATAGGAGGATAATCGATTGGAACTATTAAGACATCATCAAGCACATGTTTCACCATCCCATGAGTGCGTAAAAGTCCTGTGTATAATGGGAGAAACATGATTCTTGACTGTGTCTGTTGTTCCAGTTGTGTGATCAAGTGGGCATCACCAACATAAAGACATACTAGAGACAGCTTTCGGTTCCTAATCCATGGTTCTATTTGAAGTCCTCTAATGTTTAGAGATCAAAATTTGGTTGGATATGCATCAAATTAGTTTCCTATCACTCCTTATATGGTATTTTCCATAGGAAGGATGTGAATACACTTCCCACATTACACTTGCAGACCATATTATACCTACAGAAATCTCCTTCCTTGATTGTTTAGAGGTAGTAGATTCCTGAATATGCAGCAACAAAAGTCTTGTTCACCCAAAGTCTGATCTGAGTGGTGGTTTTCCTTATGTTTACATACACTTCAAAGCACATCCATGACCTCCTCTATTAATGTGAGTTGGCTGAGCCTACAAAGCATGTAACAACAAGAGCTCCCAAGGATTCAGATTGAGCTTTTGAATCAGAGGCCAGCTTTGCAACTTTGATCAGATGGAGGAGTGTTGTACACTTGTGATGGATATGAAGCCTTGGTAGTTGTTTACTGGGAAACAACCAATGCTTTGTGTGGAGTTGCAACATTGATATGCATTGGTCTACTTGAACAGTACACGCCTTTCTTGATTGTTTAGGGGTAGCAGATTACTGATTGTTCATATGGCTCATGAGAACACAGAAGGCCTACATTCAATTGCAGAACCATGAGATACCTCTGTGTTCTTTGAGGATTTGTGATCACATGATATTGCTGTAATTGGCTTTTGCCATGCATTGGAATATTCTGAAAGCAACTTGACTACAATGGCAACTGAGATAAATAGCTCCAACTCTATTAAACAAGGTTGGCTTCAAACACAAGCTAATATTGATAAAGTTGGAGCTTTAATTGATCAGTATATTGCTCTTATGAAGGCAGATAGAGAGAAAGGAGCAAGACTTGAATCAAGTATGGATTCTCATCCCCCTGAGTATTTTCAACAGCATGATGAGTATTATGGTCATGATGAGTATTCACAGGGGCATTATGCACCAGATGCTTATGCTTATGGCCAACATGTATATGCTGATGGTACACACTATGATCTGCATGCATATTATGAATATGGACAACAATAACATGCAAATGAACATGAGCAGTATGCAAGTACATCTAGACATCATGTTAATGCTTATAGATATGATGTACCATGTCATAATGCAGAGTATCATTTCATTGAACCTTGGCAGCAGAATGGCTATCATGGGCAACATGCTTATGCTTATGAGCATCCACCTTTTCAACAACATAGTCATGATTATACATGTGAATCTTCCTTAATTCAGCAACCCAATTCTTATGGACATGACAATAATGGTCATGCTTATTAGTACTCTTCTAGCTTTGATGAGAAACAAGTTCATAACTACCATGGTATCCTATATCCCAATTAGTTCATACCTCATGATCACCCAAATGTAATGATGAGTTCTTTTCAAGGTGTTGATGATGAAGAAGGGAGCAATGAGCAAGCTGAATAGCAAGAAGGGAATAATGAGCAACATGATCAACAAGAAGATGTACACAGTACAGAAAATCATGTTGAGATGATGAAGGAAATGCGTCACATGAGAGCCACCATGGACACACTTAATGCCAATTTCTCTAAGTGGTTGGCGATTCAACTGAAGGGAAAAGAGCAAGAAGACCAAGAAGATGTATGAGAAGGGAGCAGTGAAGAGCAAGATGTACAAGAAGGGAACACTGAAGAGCAATATATACAAGATCATGACATATTAGCTGAAGAATCACATGAAGCACTCATAGAAGTAGATGGTTATGTTGAAGGTTTTATACTCTTGGAGAAACCTCATGGTGACCTTCTTGAGCATCAGTTTACACTTAATCAAGGTTTACAACAGCCATTGAACGCATTTGATAATGAGTACCATGATCATGGTTACCATGACTTGTATATGTCTGATGATGATGTAATACATGATTTGGGCATACATGAAGATGAAGATGGCATTGTTCTTCCCTATGATCTGAGAGACTATGGGTATGATTATGGACTTGATTATGGGGATACTTCATTGTATCCATTTGACCCGGGTGGATTGGAGTATGTGATTGATGGCCATTCTCTTCTCTTGGATAATCATTATGATGGAATACCTTTTGATCCAAGAGGTTAACGGATTTCTTGGGATCTCATTTAGACTAGCATCCATCTTGCGGGCATTTTCTTTTTGGTAGACTCTTTTGGTTGAAGATTGGTTATCTATGGCCATATTTTAGTGCAGGGAAGATTGGAGAAAGTTCACTATTTTACACTAGATTTTACTCTGAACTCTGATCAGCCAAACCCAACCTACATGGGCTAAAAGAACTTACAAAGAGCTCCATTTTGATGTGTAGCATGCCTTGATCAGAGTTCTCTACAGAAAGTTATCTCAGATTTACTATAGCAAGGCTCTATAGTAGGCAGCACATTGTCCACTTCCTGAAGGCCTCATCTTCTTAGAGAATATGGGTCAAGATTTAAATTTTATAATTCCCCAATCATACCTATATAACGTACTTGATCAATGAACCTTTATACATCAATGATTACCCATCATTCCATTAGATAACCCTTGTAATGTTTGTAGTAGAGTAGTACTCTGGTTTGCCCCTACCCTGTTCTTATTGTAATAAGTGCCCAACTTGTTTTTGAGGGCAAAAACCTTTGGGTGGGGATATAATGTAAGAGAGGGGAAATAAAATAATGAGGATAAAATACCAGCAATACTAGCCGGTATAAAAGATGTAAGGGATTGGATTTTTTACCACAGATTATAATACAAGTCTCCTTTCATCTTCATCTCCTTCTCCAAGCTCTCATGGCTTCTTCCTCTCTCTTTCTATTCTCCTTTTCTAGTATTTCTCTCTCCTCGTTACTCTCTTTCTCTCTTTTCCTATAGTCTTTCTCTCTCTTCTACACACTCTCTCTTCTCTTCTTCTCTTTCTCTTGTCCTCTTCTTGACATTTGAACTATCATATTATGGACATTGACACTAATGACTAATATGGCATTGGCTCTCTAGATTCATAAGAAAGTAGGATAATGCTACAGTCCAGGTTTTTTCACACCGTGTTTGCATAGTGACACGACATCCATTCCCTTTGAACTTGCACATCCTCCATATATGCCACCAATGCACTGCCTGGCTCAAACACTCATAGCGTCAACTTGTCACTCATCATGCACATAAGAAGGAATCCCCCTAGATCATAGATAAAAATGACGAACATTTGCACAACTTTAATACCATACCAAGCATCCACACTAGGGTCGTCAGATCATGGGTGTACATGATATACTAGAGGGTGTTGAATCTCCATATACATGCTATCAATGGACCCATCAACTAATACATAGCAAGATGCCTCTCTTTCAGAGTCTATTACATGGAAATCTGCTTATATTGATAATTGTGTACCACATCAAACATAAACTAAGCCTCACTTGCATTCAACACATGTTAACCATCACTGACAAAAGTGAAGCAATCCATATCTTGAAGTATCTTTGAATTACCTACCAAGGTACTTACCAAAGTATCCGAAACAATTTCCAATTGTGGATCATTACATCTAAGATCCTCTCAAGGCATATCCTTGAGCTCATGAACTGTCTCAAAAATGACAACTATATCCTGCAAATCATGTGCATCCAATACTTCAAAAATCTCCCTCTGAGTCCCTGCATTAAGTAAAACATGAGCTTTGTAAACCTATTCAAATGCATTATGAAAATCTACATATGCAATGATTGAATCTTTCACTACAGGATCTTCCAAGGCATCTGTGTGGTGGCTATCTCAATATCAGACAGTAACTTATATCTCGATCATTTTCCCTTCCTTTTGCTCTCTTGTTTGCTATCATGTTTCTGCTCTTGCCTAACCTCTCCCAAAACATACTCCAGAGGTGGATGATTTGTAGCTTTAGGCTGATCCACACTTCTTCTTGTCACTCTCTTAGATGCCCTTACATTATCTTCATCTCTCTTCCGTTTCTCTTCCACAAGTACATTCATGTTTTGCACTTTTGGTAAATATGTATACACTAAATATGCATCTACCGATGATTCCCAGTCAGTCATTCATGAATTTCTTGTTAAATAAACAGAATATGCATCTTTATTTTGCACTTTTGCTAAATATGCATACACTGAATATGCATCTATCTAAGAAAGTGCAGTGTGTCTAGGATTGGCCCACCCCCACTATCACTACCTCCTTGCATGGTTTTCTTGGCCTCTCCTATTTTTATCGGTAGAGATTTATTCGCCATTATGCCACAATTGCAGCACCATTAATCGACAGACTAAAAAAAGAGGCTTTCTTATGGGATGATTTGGCTGATCGCAATTTTTAGCAGCTAAAAGACTTGCTCACTTCAGCCCCTATCCTCGTATGCCCCTACTTTTCAAAGGATTTTACCATTCAGTGTGATGCTAGTGGACGGGGTATTAGTACAATCTTGCTGTAAGAACACGGGGTAATAGCATTTGAGAGCCGAAAATTGGATGATAAAGAGAGAGAGTTGCATGTCTATGATCAGGAGATGTTGGCAGTCATTCATGCTATAGAAAAGTGGTACCACTATTTGTATGGCAGTAAATTTAAGGTGAAAAGTGACCATCGTGTGCTCAAATACTTCTTGACTCAGCCCAACCTCACTCCCAAACAACGTAGATGGGTAGCTACCCTACAAAACTATGACTTTGAGATTACGCACACGCGTGGCAAGGACAATGTGGTGGCTGATGCACTCTCTCGCATGTGGGCATGCAAGGTTTCATCTATCATTGAACTCTACCATGATTGGATTGAAGAGCTCCAAGAGGCCTACTTGCTTGATGCTAATTCAGCCCTCTTTTTCAGAAATTACAGCAAGGTGTTATGGATGACTACTCTCAATATCAGCTCCACAACGGCCTCATTTGGATCCATGGCCGTATTGTGATTCCCCATGTCTCTCCTTTTACCCAAAGGATCCTTGAAGAGATTCATTCTTCACCGATTGTTGGCCACTTAGGGGTCTTCAAAACATATGACCGCATTTCAAAAAGCTTCCATTGGAAAGGCCTACGGTGAGATGTTAAAGATTTCGTGTCTAGATGTGTGCCTTGTCAACAAAATAAAGATAGCACTCTTAAACCGGGTGGATTGTTGCAGCCCTTACCTATCCCCGAAGGAAAATGGACCCACATTATCATGGATTTCATCATTGGTTTACCTACAACCAAGAAGGGTTGGGATAGCATTGATGTGGTAGTTGACCGACTCACTAAAGCAGCCCATTTCATCCCTACAAAATCTCAGTTTACAGCATCTCAAGTTGCCACTCAGTTTATGGAGCATGTATTTAAGTTGCATGGCTTACCCCACGTCATAGTACATGATTGGGATACCAAATTTATGAGTCAGTTTTGGCAGACAATTTTTAGCTCCATGGGGACCAAATTGGCTCCATCTACAGCCTATCATCCCCAAACGGATGGGCAGACCGAGTGAGTCAACAAATGGCTTGAAACTTATTTGCGACATTTTTGTCATGATATCTAGAATTCTTGAGATGTATGGTTGCACTTGGCTGAATTTTCTTACAACAACTCCACTCATTCGAGCATTGGAGTCTCCCCCTTCGAAGCATTGTATGGCTATCAGGTGCCCCTTCCCACCGTGATCTTCAATGAAAAGCTCATCCCCCTTGGAAAAGAAGAGTTGGACCGCATGCAAGCTTTACTTCAACAATGCAAGGCAAACCTCAAAAGGGCTCAAGAGCACATGAAGCTCCATACTGATGCAAAAAGAAGACCCCTTGACTTTCAAGAGGGTGAATTGGTACTCCTCAAGGTCCCCAAGTCCCGTTATGCTACACTAAAGGACGGTTCTTGCAACAAGTTGGCACACTGTTACTATGGGCCCTATACAATCATTAAGAAGGTCGGGGAATTGGCTTACCGTCTCCAACTCCCTCCCACTACTAAGATCCATAATGTCTTCCATGTAAGCCAATTGAAACCTTTCATTGGCACTTCCAAAGATCATGTAGAGGAGCTACCCCCCATAGATGAAGAGGGCCTTATCCAGTATATTCCTGAAGCGGACATTGGGCAGCGTGAAAAGCAACTCCGCACCCATTCCATCCATGAATACCTGATCAAATGGCAAGGCCTACCAACAGAGGAAGCTTCTTGGTGTCTAACATCTATCTTGGATGAGTTTCCACACCTCAAGGAGGCCGTATTGGCTGGAACTTAACCATGACACTTGTTTTGGGCTACAGTCTGCATCTGGACAGCCAATTTTTTTGCACCAGTTTTGGTCATGATCCATTTTCAGCCCCATTTCTCATACATAGCCTGAAAGTACACTTTGAGGGATCCGCACCAACACCTCACTTGCCCCGATCGGAGTTTCCTAGAGGAAGTTATGGCTATTTTTCTCCAGCCATACTATCTTGGACAGCATACTAGTAACTCCTGGACAACCCTCTATTTCATAACAATTTTGGTCCTGACCTATTTGCAGCCCCCCCTTTCACATGGGCTAAAAGTACATCTCATGGGCTCTATAATGACACGTCACTTGTCCCATTCGAAGTTTTTGACGCAAAGTTATGGCTGATTTCCTACACCACACCCTTATGGGATATGACAACATCCCTTGTTTTTTAGGACAAAAACTTTATGAGATGGGATGGTTTGTAATGAGCGGGGATCACGGAAACATGGCATGGGAACATACCAGTCACACTGACAGTAAATAATGTGTAAGAGGGTATTTTGAGGCATCACAGAATTATCAAGAATCTCTCTTTTCACCTTCACAAGCTTTCATGGCTGCTGCTTCTTCTTCTTCTTCTTCCTCTTCTTCCTCCCTTTCCTCTCTTTCTCTCTCATCTTCTTCTTCTCCTGTAGTCCTTCTCTCTCTTCTCTCCCTTAGTTAGGTCAGTTAGGTCTCTTTCATTACAAGGTGGATTCAGTACCTACCCTTTTAGTGGAATTTGCTTATAATGCCTCCTATCCTCGAAGTATTCAAATGACTCCATTTCAAGTAGAACCCTTAGAGAATACCTTGTCCACTGGAAGGATTATCCTGAAGAAGATGATACATGGATAGATGAGAATGTTCTTTATCAACAATACCCATAGTTTCTCTTGAGATGAGAACATCTCGATTTCTCTAAGGGGAGGAGGATATAATAATTCCATGCAATTAAAAGTTAGTCGGTTAGTTCAAAAGTTAGTTAGTCAATTAGTAAGTTAGTAAGGTTACTAACTAAACACTAACTGAAGTAAAAATTAACTAGCCTTATTAACTCACAATTTATTATTATTTTTTTAAAACCAAGGTTTGTAACTTGATATTGTTTCCCGATTGACAAAGACTGTAGCCACTAATCACGAAAGTTACAACGTGAATAAGAGTTATGAGCCATATAAGTTATTAGTGTTAATGTGTATAGTATGGATGGTCCAAAAATATTAGATTATTGGACAAAAATAGCATATTTTTTATATTTGTGATATTACTTATTGTAAATATCCTAAATATCTATGAAAATTTCTGGAATAGGATATCATGTAAAAAAAAGTAAGTGATCTTTTCAGCTAATTTTGGAGATTTAATACAAAAAAAGAAGGATTGGTGAAATCTCGCGCGTCGAGATCGTAGTTTATAGGCAATAAATAGCACTTCGAATGTGGAGAAGAAGAAGGAGTGATTTGGAAGATTTCTAATCAAGTGTTTTGGGGTTTTACCTCCCTTTTCGAGCCAACAAAACTATTAGAATTGTGATTTGAGCATCAGATTGCATCTTAGAAGTTTCAGATCATTGATTTTGCCAAGATCCCCTCCATCGTAAAGAGCTCTTCTTTTCAGCCCACCACCCTTCTTCTCTAATTTAGCTATAAATATGAGGCATAGGGAGTAGTTTAGAGAAACACAAGGAGACCCCGAGAGTCAGCGAGAGAAATGTAGAGAGAGGGAGATAGAAGGATACCCCTCCAAGAGGCTATGAGAGAGAGAGAGAGAGAGAGAGAGAGAGAGAGAGAGAGAGAGAGAGAGAGAGAGAGAGAGAGAGAGAGAGAGAGAGAGAGAGAGAGAGAGAGAGAGAGAGAAGTTACCCTTGAGAGGTTGTGAGGGAGAGAATTAGCTCAATTCTCTCTGTCTCGGTCTTCAACTAAGCCATCTTCTCTTACGTTCTCCTATCTTGACTTCATTCCTCCTTCTTTATCTCTCGAATCCACTTGTGGATGACAATGGCTCCAAAGCGATGAGGTGAAAGGACCATGGGAACCACCACAACCGGTCAAGGAACAGGTATTGCCAGAGATACGGGAGTGCTCGAGGTTGCCGGAGTTGCCACTACCAACAGAACATTAGGTGTGGCAAATGCAAGTGCGAGCAAAGACAAAATTCCAAATGTTTTCGTGCCAAACCACATTATTAATTACTATGTTATTATCTTTTCACATAAAATAATTACATAAAATATTACCTTCTATATTTTACACTTACACAAATTGACAAATTCATCTAGAAAGCATAGTAGTACATGCATAAACAATTAATCACTATGATGTGTAGTTAGATTAAGTGAGATTCTAAATCATGGAATCATGATGGAAATAGTTACAAGAGGTTATTGCACATATGACTTTATGTGCACTCTAGATTAGTAAAATAACTCGATATAATTATTGTCAAATGTGATAAGGTTAAGCTTGACTAACACTTAAAAAAGTGAAACTCTATTTAAAGGAACTATAAGTCATCTCATTGAGTTATTGGCACAATATATTTCTTTAAGGAATTTCGCTTATGTTGGGTAAGATAGCCCAAATGGAAAATTCATGCCTTGCTTAACATGTTGTAAGAGATGTACTCAACACTTCTTTATGGGGAGGAGAATCCTCATTAGAATGCAAGGTTACCTTAGGATAAGGTCTATCTTGTTTATGTGAAGCTGTGAGTTGCACAATGGTATGATTGTATATGTTGAAAGGATTGTTTATGTTTGCTACAATCTGGATCTCTGATTGAAAATATTGACAAATAGGATAAAAGGAAGAATTGTGTTAGGCTATCCCCAAGCTAGCTACAAGACCCTACTCCAAGAAGGTCATGGTTATCGCTTCAAGAGGTTTAGACTGGCTCTGTAGTAGCAAAAGGTCTATCTGTAGGGATAGTCTTGGGCAGTAGAAAATGTGGGTGCTAGGGGGGGATTTGGCCGTAAATCATGCATTGTTACTAGAATCTGACAAGCCCCTTCATTACCCAAGATGGGATCTTGGAACTCTAAATACTAGTTACAAGGGTGGAATCTTGGTGGGCAGAATTTCCTCATGGAATTCTGTGTATCTTCCACCACAGGGTTGGAAAGATGGAAATTGTAATAAACTTCCAATATAATAAAGAAGTTTGTTTCATTCAAGGATTATTTGAATTGTATGCGTGTTCATGAGATAAATTACGTGAAGAAACTTATGATTTAACGGACTAATTAAGGAAGTTGGTTATATATATTCCAATAAATGTGTTGTAGGTAATTGAAAAACTAAATATGATTCCGTCATCAAAGGAAAACGGGTGGGCGTAACCCCCGACGGGTCCGCCGTCCAGTGGTAGGGTGACCATACTTAACTTGGAGCTTTTCTAAATCAGCAATAGAAATAGAAAGATGATAAATTGACCAACTAGTCATTAGGTAGAACCAACTTGCATTGCTTTAGGGGGACGGAATGGGATTTTGCCTTATGGGCAGGAGGGTTGACGTACTACACTCCCCATTGTCTTCCATTCTCTTTGAACCAAGTGCAATGGTAAGTCCGGCTTTAGATCGAGTAATCCTATAGAAGTGGGAACTCGAAATTATTGACACTAGATGGCTACTAGGAGACCCATTTGATTTTAGAAACCCAGACATTCAGGTCCATCCTAGTGGGTTCAACTGGAACATTTCCATTGTGATGTAGACTCAGTGGAGTCTAAGTGACAAACCCCTTGATGTTCCAAGGGAGCGCCAGACATCATCATTTGGAAAACCTACTGATGGGCTACATAAATGTGTGTTTGGCGGACACCTCACATACTTGGTCTAATGTATCCTTGATCCAAGAGTTGCTTGAGTTGTCCTTTCAACTCAATGGCCTATGGAATAGACATATGATAGGGCCACTTTGCTACTGGAGTAGCTCCTAGTGTTAGCTTAATTTCATGATCAACTTCTCTTTATGGGGAAAGTTTTATAAGCTCTTTCAGGAATACATCTGTGTATTTCTTTAACCACAATGGTCCTTCTTCAATTTAAATTTCTTGCTTAATCTTATAAATTTTTATTAGATAGATAGGTAGTCCCTTTCTTAGCCCCTTCACAATCTAATAAGCTTTTTCCAGTTGGATTCTGGGGTTTTCAACTTCTCTTTAAGTGGTTACTAACTCTCCTTTTTTACCTTGGAACGTGATTTGGCCCTTCTCGCAATGAATATGAGCATGATTGGGGATTAGCCAATGCATCCCTAGCAAACACTCGTAAGCTCCTAGATTCATAGCTTTGAACCCCATGTTGGAGAGATTACATCCTAAGTTAATTCCACTCTTCTACTCTGTTGAGTGAAAATCGCCTCTTTCCTATTTGGTAATTCTACTAATAAATTTGAAGCAAGTACAGTGTCTATTCCTAATCTTTTTGCATACTTTAGTGGGACAAATGAGTGGGTGCTTCCACAATCAATCAAAATCTTAAAGGTTTTTCCTTGATAGGTTATCGGGGACTGAATCATTGAGAATTAGCAGTTTGGACCCTTCTTATTGAGGGAAGCATGTACTGTTACTCCTTCCATATCTGCATCTAAAGTGGGATCTTTGCCTTCATCTATTCCCTTGTCCTTTTCCTTGAAGGTTACTCCAGCAACTCTTCCTTTTGTTGTTAAAGCTCAATAATTATGGCTACAAAATTGTCCTTAGTGTATTTTTGGGCCTAACTTTGGGCATTATCTTTTGAAGTGGCCATGCTCATTGTAATGGAAACACATTGGTGCTTCCCTGTTGTCCATGGATCCTCTTGGCATATCCATGCAATCCTTTGTATGGAGAATCCTATCCCAAAAATTTTCCTCTCTTAGAAGTTATCTCTAAAGCTCTTGGATAATGGGCCTTGCTCAAATTAATATATCTTGTAAGTCAGATGGATGCATTGCTTCAAGATGGATATCCAATGGAGGGTTTAGTCCATGGGTGGGGAATCCTTCAAGAGGAATACAAAAATAGAATAGTGGGCTTCAAAGCTCAACCCAAACTACTTCAAACTAACGAATTCATTCATCTTTAAGGTGCAGTATGCTAAAGGGAGATATCACCCATGTAGAACTTCCTTTAGCTTTTCCCAAGTGATAGTTGCTTTTGAAACCCCTTGGTCCTTGCACCATTGCATCCTCCAAAGTTGGGCTTTAGCCTTCAACTTTAGCTTAGCTATCATTGGTGGCTGATTAGGAGGAGAAGTTCTTGTAGCAACAAAGTAATTCTTTGTGGACTCTATCTAGATTTCCACTTTAGATTCAACACACTTTCCTTTGCCCCATCAAACTTGGATAGCTTGATTTGTTTCAAAAGGAATTTCTTCTCTTCTGCTTCAGTTGGAGTAAGCATAGGCATAAAAGGCATGAGACCCTAGGATTGTTAACATTTGTAAGATTAGACGTACATTTTGTATGCTAGCTCTTTTGTCTTTCTCTTAACGCTTTTTAATAATTAACCCATAATTTTAAATTTTCAACATAAGTCTAGAATAAAAGTATGTAATCTTGCAAAGAATTGGAAACCCTTTTTCTTATTCATGATTGCAATAATACTAGGCCAAAGTTTCCTTACTACATTAAGTAGAGATTATTAACATCAAGGTAGGAAGATTTTTATTACAATTATTCTAATTATTAAATTTAAATACATTAATAATTTTGTAGCTTGGAGGCTTATCAAATATATTTAGGATTTTGTATTTCTAGGAAAGATTTGGGAGTCCATCTTTACAATAATCATTGTGGCATGAGCACCCTAAAGTGGCAATATGCTCGACTGGGAAAATGCAGAGCACTTGGTCATAAAGATAACGGTTTTGGAAAATTTGTTCTCTACCTATGTTAAGGATAGGATTTAGGCGTAACTCTTCAAAGATGAATAGCTTAACTATTTTAAGGTCTTCCATTCACTTGATTCTTTTGAGATTATCGTGAAGATAGGCAAGTCGATCGGCATTGATGAAATAGTAGAGTCTGCTTCACATCCACCACTCATACTCCCAATATAGTGGTGAGGGATTATACATATGCTCCAAGGTTCTCATGAAGCAATAGAGGTAAGCATTGCTCACAACACCAAGAACTTTTTACAATCTTCATTATTCTAAAAGAGATCTTGTCAAGTGTTAGAGGATGAATCATTTTTGCATCAAACTTTTGCTTAAACAGGGTTGTAAACAAGTCTTTTGAGGCATCAATTCGGTTTTTACTCTGATATTACATGTGATATGCTCGAGTGAGACATCCTTAATGGCATGATTTAGTGGTCTATCAAGCAATGTCACTCCCCATAATCGACCCAAATTTTGGGATTCTAAGTAAACTATGATAACCAACTTAACTAGCATCAGTCTTTGAGTATCTTCTTGTGCTAAATCACTTTATGATTGAAGCCGACTCATGTTGCACTTAGTTCAAGGATAGTAAGAAGTGAGGGGGATTATAGATATGGTAACCTCTTTTCCCATAGGGAAAAGTCTCACTCCATTTCCCTAAAATGATACAAACTCAAAGTATTTATTGATTCTACATGGTCAATGTTACCTATGCTATAACACGTCGAGCCTATAGAAGCTCTTAGTTTACCAAGACCACCCTACCCTAGGGAAGATTCATCAAAATCTTGCCCTCCCATTTCCCTTAGTTGGATAGCTTTAGTTATAATTACCTGACACATTTATGTTGTACAAATAAAATCAACTTTCTTAATTAGCCTTTTAAGTCTTAGTGTTTGTTCACGTAACTTCAGTCAAAACACATAAACAAGGAAAAAGTCCTTTGGAATAAAAATTTTTAATTTATTAAAGAGTCTTATATAAGTGTTCACCTTCTGTCTTGGGGATGTCACTCATGAATATATGTATATATCATGTGAGTTCAAAATTAAGGTTTTTAAAAACACAACTATTATACATTTTTACATATAGAAGGGTGTTATATAAAGGTACTACTAATAGATTGAATAAAAAAAAGTTATGTTTTATTTAAAAAAGTTAATAGATAAAGATATTTATAAATAGGCCCTAAACACACATGGTATAGAGGATATATATATAGTGAACCCCCTTAGCCTTCCACCCATTTAGAAGAATGACTTGAAGGCCTTTATTTGACCAAGATTTCATCCCTAACTAGTAACAAGGCCCTTAAGAAGTCCATCCTAAGTCACACAAGGATTTGGATGGTCCTTAGGAGCCTAAGATTTTATTAGCAAGGCCCCCCCTAGCACCCTCAACTCTCCTCCTACCCAAGGGTTTCCTATGTAGCAACCTCTTGCCATTGGGACCGGTCCTAATTCTCCAAGGTGGTAGAAACCAATCCTTCTTGGTAAAGGGTTCCACAACTAGTCTTAGGGGAGGTAAAGCGCGATTTTCTTTTATCCTATTGTAAATTTGATACATTATGATTTTAACTACTACAATCAAATCTCTAAGTGCATTAAGAAAACTTGCATGTACCATTGCAATCACAAGCAACTCTTTTTAAACAATATTTCTACACAAACAGGAAGGCAATCAGAGTAGGATTTAACCTAGAAGTAATTCTTTCCAATATGGTTTGTCCCTCTTCTTTGGTTTTCTTTGATTTTCCTAAACCCTTAAATAGTTTTTTTTTCCATTCGATCCTTCCGTATGTATTATTAGTTTATCTAACCCCTTCTTGAACATTGGTTGATTGCCTTAGTATGAGCCTTGGCTATTTTACTAGAATTATATGTGTTAAGGTATAGCTAAGACTTTGTCTTAGCTTGTGGAAGCTAAGTTGGCACCCTTAGAGTCCTCTCAAGTGAGCTTTTTTAGAAGTTATGTAAGACAATAAGGCAAGCATTTCCCTAGGACAATTTAAGTTTCTAATTTTTTTGAAAGAGGCTTACCTAATGACTAAGTATGAATTTAATAATTTCATCTTAGTTTGCTAAGTATACAATTTAATAATCTCATATTAGCTTCTTTCAGTAAAGTACATAATTCAATGATTTCAACTTAACTAATAATGAGTGTAATTTACTTTATTAGAAAAATACCTTCCATTTGATTAGTTTAAATTAATAATTACTTTAATAAACTATTTTTAACTAGCCTAATTACTTTTTTCTATTACTGCATGGTTTGTATGCCAAAATTATTTTTTGATGTAATTACATGGTCTCTATTTATTGTTGAAAAATTTATTGTAAATTTAACATTTTCAAATTTAATATTTATCCATTCGATATACTTTCTTGGAGCCCCAAGATGAACACCGGAAAAATAGGAAAACTACTACAAGAAAATCTAAATTGTCACACGAACAAGCTTATTCTTCATACTCTAGAAACCACAAGAAGGAAAAGGAAGACTAGGAACAAAGGAACTTTGTACACACAACATCATATAATGAATCTCCCATAGATTTATCACAACAAAACTTAAATATATTCTTCATAGAAACCATCAAAGAACTAAAGAATTGTAAAATAATGCTCAACTTTGAATGGAATTAATCACATTTTATTCATATTTCAAAGTCTTCAAAGTCTTTCTCTCAATCTCTCTCATATAGATACAATGTTTCTTCATAGAAATTGACTATCCCTCATACACAATCTCTCTCACATATGTTGTCTCTCAATAGTACATGAGAATGACAAAGAATCACACTCAATAATCTTCTCTTGGCCATAGATACACATCCTAAGAGATATGCCTGATATGAAGCCAAAACACATCCAAATTATCCAAAAATCAATTAACCAATCCTTGGATCAATCAAAAATCACCCAAAATCCAAGAAAAAATAGCTAAAAATACATTCATTTCAGCACTCAATATATCCCCACACTTAGCTAAGAAAGCATCCTCAATCTTGGAAAAATAATAATAAAAGCTCTAAATAACCAAGCATTCCAACTATCAACTTCAATCCATTAACTTTAATTTCATCCACACCACAAAACAACATGAGTCTGAACAAATATATGAAAGGAAACCATAAAACAATATTAACTAATCATTTCATTGAGCAAAAATAATCCAAAAAACTATTAAAGGATACAATAGCTTTTCTTTTGCATCTGCATCAAATCCATAGCTTTATCTTCAAATATCATCCAACTCTAACCGTCTTCAAATCCAAAATTTTCCACTCATGATAAGTATAACTCATATATACATACATATCTCACATAGATAAAACATCCACAAAACAACAAAGTCACATTCATTAGAGAATATACTCTTAATGGCAAATGCCCCCAAAAATGATGTTAAAAAATATTTTTCATTAAAAATCAAGATACATCAGAAAGTTAATTCACTTGCTTGTGAGGATGAATATATTTATTTTTGAAGTACATACTAAACTTTAGTCTCTCCAATGACTTTTTGTCATTCGCAAAATAGATACAAACATTCTGAAGGAATTGGAAATGGTACATCCTTTTCATCAAGATAACAAACCTAGTAGGAAAAGCTTGAGCAAAATAGTACAACTCGTGATAGCCAAAAATACACAAGAGAAACAAAAAAATAGATATAAAATGAGACACACATCCTCATGTGTGAATGACAATCAACAAGAATCCACCCTCATGTATGCAAAAACCTGCACACAAACTACCATAAGCAAAGAACACGTAAAAAAGAATCCATAAGAACCACCACGAACACTAAACACAAATCAGTATGAGGGATGGTGAAGGGGCAATGATGGAAAGGGTGTTAGAGATGCATGAGAAGGGAGGGAGGGAAAGCAAGGAGGGGCAGGGAGGAACATGGGCTTACCAAGGTGTACACCTGTAGTGGAGAAGGGTGGGAACATGGGGTTTAGATAGGGGGCTCCAAATTTGGGGTGCCTGGGAGGGAAAAAATGGGAAAAAGGGCTAATTGGGGGGTTACAGGGGTTTGGGGGTAGAGAGTAGAGGGTAGGAAGGGGGGCTTATGGGGGGGTGGAAAGGGGAATGGTGGTGGGAGGGAAGGGTGATGAAAGAGGAAGAGGTGGTGGGAGAAAAAGGCAGTGGAGGAGGTGGTGGGGAGGGGGAGGAGAAGAGTAGGAGGAGTAGGTGAAGTAGATGGAGGAGTCGCTGGAGAGGAATGAGGAGAAGAGGAGGAGGGAAGAAGGAGAGTAGGATGATGATGATGAGGAGGAGGAGGAGGAGGAGGAGGAGGAGGAGGAGGAGGAGGAGGAGGAGGAGGAGGAGGAGGAGGAGGAGGAGGAGGAGGAGTTGTAGGGGAGGTGGAGGAGAGGAAGGAGGCAGTGGAATGGGGAGTAGTGGGAGAAGTGGGTAGTTGGTGGAGTGAATGTTGCCACGACGGCGGCATAAGTGGCATCGTAGGCTCCCAAGAAGGTGATGGTGGCAGAAAATGGCAGGGGAAAGGGAGGAGAAGGAGGAGAGGGAGGAGAAGATAGGGTAGAAGAGAAGGAGAAAGGAGGTGGGAAGAGGAGGAGAAGATAAGGAGGAGGAGAGGGGAGGGAGGGGAGGAGATAGAGGTGGGAAGAGAGGGAGAGGGGGTTGAACATAGAGAGAGAGAGAGAGAGAGAGAGAGAGAGAGAGAGAGAGAGAGAGAGAGAGAGAGAGAGAGAGAGAGAGAGAGAGAGAGAGAGAGAGAGAGAGAGAGAGGTGGTTACGAGCAAAGAGGGAGGCAAAGGAGAGAGAAAATATATAAAATAAAAAAAAAGGTTTTGTGTGTGTGTGTGTGTGTTTTATAAAAAGAGAAAGAAAAAGAAAAGGAACAAGATGGGGGAAGGGGGGAGGGAGAAAGAAAATATTATAAAATAAATAAATAAATAAATAAATAAATAAGTAAATAAAAATAGAGAAGTGGATGTGCACCCCTTGCATCATAGACACTCACGTGGGGCGAGGTAAAAAAACTTACACTAATGGAAGCAAAATGGATACATAGTTGGCAAAGGCAAAAGATGGTGCTCACGTGCACACAAGGAGGCCAAATCACAAAAAAGTATGATAAAATTAATTTGAGAAAAACAAGTATTGAATAAAGATGCCAAAAAAAGAGAAAATGGACACCAAGATTGATGACCCAAATGAGGTATTTAACATAAAAAAAGGGGCATTCATATGGAAAATAGGCAAAAAAAAGCACACTCACAGGCTCATAAAAATTAATAGCGGGAGATTCATCCATTGAAATAAAGTGTAGTAAAAAGAGAAAATAGCTATGATGATGAGCCACACACAGTTGTCAAGTCAAAACACATGTCACATTCATGAAAAGGGCAGGTTCACATGAAAAAAGTCAAAAGACATACACGTAAAAGGAATCATAAATTAATTCGAGGGAATTGATGAGGTGGAACAAAGTGCAATGAAAATGAAAGATGTTGAGGTGGAAGTGTTTGATAGGGTTGTCATGTCAAAATATGGTTCAATAGTCAAAAGGCATGGCCACATTTTTTTAAAAAAATGCGTAAGAAAACACTATAAAAAATTAATAACAAGAAATCCATGTGTTGAAATGGGGGATAGAAAAAAGAAAAAATGTTTGAGTTGATGAGCCATAGAGGGCTATCAAGTCAGAACACAATTTCAAGGAGAAGAGAGTATATCCACAGGGAAAAAGAACAAAAATATATTTTAAAATTTCCCACAAACACACAAAAAGTAATAACAACCAATCCGTGTGTCAAAATGATAGGATGTTAAAGAAAAAATGTCCACAAGAAGGACAATGTTGGGGTTGTCATGTCAAAGTATTGGTTCAATATGAAAAATGCACATTTGCATGGAAATGCATCTGATTCGCATAAAATCCTTCAAGATTTAATAACATAAGAACCATTGTGCAAAATAGAGGACTATAAAAGAGAAAAGTAGCCAAGTCAAAGGGACGAATAAAAGTGTGATATCATATTTCAGTTCTAGTGAACTTAGGATGTGTTCACCTAGGAAAAACACAAAATAAGAAATGTGTAAAAAGAAAAGAAAAAACCCCTAAAGTTTGGGGTCTGACATCATGGATGGGTGGGGCAAGGACCTTGACAGGGTCTAGAAAAGAGACATTCTCAATTGGTCTAGTATAAAGGATGTTCACATGGTTTATGGAAGATAGACAAGAGCTGGGATGTGTTCCCACACTTATAATTTTACTAGATCAAGTGATGATGACCAACAAGGCCTATGCACCAATAGATGGTTGAATCATGACACCCCTACACTTAAGACATAACATAGGCTAGAGTCCCAAGAGGAACACCAAGAAAATGAAGAAAAAACTGTAAGAAAATCTATCTTGTCTCACCTACAAACATGTTCTTTATGCTCTAGAAACCACAGGAAGGAAAAAGAAGACCATGAATAAAGGAAGTTTGTATGCAACATTATATAATGAATCTCCCATGGATCTATCATAGTAAAACTTCAATATATCCATGTTTTATCATCTTCATAGTCTTTCTCTCAATCTCTCTCACATAAATACAATGTTTTTTCATAGCAATTGACTATTTCTCATACACTATCTCTCACACACATGATCTTTCTTAATAGCATATTATAAAAACAAAGCATCACACTCAAGAATCCTCTCTTGGTTGTGGATACACCTCCTAAGAGGTATCATGTCCGACATGAAGAGACACCAGAGACACTACATTGACCCCTCAAGACTCACTACTATCACTATCACTTCAATCGTCACTTCAAGTCTTCAACATGTATTTTCTTTGATTTTTTGAAATCTTTTAAACTATCATTATTCCATTTTCAAAAATAAAAAACTCCCCCAAGCTAAACATCCATCAAACAGAACACTTACAGAAGCATATAGGAGATAATAGAAGATACATAGAAGCTCAACAAAAGAAAGTACAAAAACCATTTAGCTCAAATTAAAACCAATCCAAACCATAAAAAACCATCCAACTCACTTCCTATCACTCTGCGAAGCACTCATTCACAATCATAACCTCTCAATTAGAAAGGAAACATATCAAAATAGAAGTAAAACAAACCCATCATAATCAAACAAATATACCACAAAATCAAACAACACATCATAACTTAATCAAAAACCATCATGAGCTTCTCCAACCTACTCAACCCATTCTAACACACTCCAAAATACTTACAAACTATCCAAAAACCAATCAATCATACCTCAAAAGCAAACAAAAATCACCCAAAATCTAATAAAAATAGTTTAAAATACAGTCATTTTAGCACTCAATATATCCCCACACTCCCAATATTAGTTAGTCAATCCTTTAACTTAGCAAAAGATAATCCAACAAACTATTAAAGGATATTGTAGCTTTTATTTCTCATCTACTTCAAATCCATAGCTTTATTTTTAATCATCATCCAGTTTTGATTGTCTTCAACTTCAACTTCTTTCCCTTTTGATAAGGAGAACTCACATACACATACAGAGTTCACACAAACAAAACATTCAAAAGCATTGAATTCATATTCACTAGACAATGTAGTCTGAATGGCATATGCCCCCAAAAATGGAAAGCCAAATAACATTTTGCATTAAAAAGTTAATCCACTTGTTCGTGAGAATGAAGATATTTTCTAAAAAAATATATACTAAGCTTTAGTCTCTCCAATGATCTGCTCTCATCCATAGAATAGATAGGAACATTCTGAAGGAATTGAAAACAACATATCCTTTACATCAAGACAACAAACCTAGTAGGAAAAGATTGAGCAAAGTAGTATAGAACATCCATCTAAGCTCCTAATACAATCTCATTAGGATTGAGGAGAATAGGAGGGACATATTTCCTTGTATTTAAGTGCAACTATTGATGCAGAAAAGCTAAATACCAACAAAAGTAAGTAGTTAGCCTCATGGAAACATCTTCTGAGTGAGCATATTGTCAAGATTGTGGGAGAGAAGGAAGGAGTCTCACTTGTAGCTTTCTTGCTTGCACAATGGGGGAATACACACACAGGTGGAGGCTGAAAACAGTTTTCCTCTTCTTAGTTGTGTAAGTAAAAAAGAACTCAAGTACATAGAAATAGAAGAACCCTATATACGGGTCTCAAACCAAACTCAACTAGCTAAGGTGGCATACTAACTGAGCCATGAACTAGAGTAGATAAGGATAGCTGTCATCTAGCTATTATTCATGGGTGGTGTACCAACCGCATCTGCAACTGACAAGTCGGTGACATAAATGCACAACGGTCACCCTGGCATATCACGAGTGGAGCTCGATATCTCAACACTCCCCCTCGAGCTCAATCCCAATTCCTACACACCAAGCAGGTCTCTGAACTTGCGCAGCTTCTCTGGCCCAATGCCTTCGTGAATATGTCAGCTACCTGATCCTCTGTGCTGACATAAACTAGATCAATAAGACCTAGTAAAACCCTCTCCCGCACATAGTGATAATGCACCTCAATGTGCTTTGTTCTAGCATGATAGATTGGGTTATTTGCCAAGTGTATACTACTCATGTTGTCACAATAAATGACAACTCGCCCATCTGTAGGTTGATGCATATCATAAAGTAGCTTATGCAACCAAGCTACCTCACATGCAGCCATTGTTGCACCCCTGTACTCAGCCTCTGTGCTCGACAAGGCAACTGTAGGTTGTTTCTTGCTGCTCCAAGTGACTGCAGCACTCCCAAAAGATAACACATATTCCACTGGTAGATCGTCTATCAGAAATACTACCGGCCCAATCAGCTTCAATATATCCATGCAACTATATCTGAACCCTAGTCTCATAAAGTAGTCCATACTGCAATGTGGACTTCACATACTTGAGTATGCATCTAGCCGCATCCAAATGTGGTTTCCTTGGAGCCTGCATAAACTGACTTACCAATCCAATAGCATAGCTCAAATCTGGCCTGGTAATAGTCATATAAATCAAACTTCCTACTATGCGTCTATGCATAGTAGGCTCTTCCAAAAGCTCACTTGCATCTGCACTCAGCTTCACATTCTACTCCAAAGGAACTGAAATAGGCTTACAGCCTGTCATCCCATATTTGGACAGCATGTCCAATCCATACTGCCTCTGCAAGAGCCGTATCCCACTTGGTGATCTAATCACCTCAATGCCCAAGAAATAATGCAGCTCTCCCAAATCCTTCATCTCAAACTTCTGCTTCAATAGCATTTTTACATGAAGGATATCTTCATCACTGTCACCTGTCATAATCAAATCATCAACATAAATGACAAGTAGCATAATACCTTTCTCTATTTTTCTCACATAAAGTGAGAAATCTGCCTTGGAAATCTGAAAGCCAATAGTGACAAGATACTGTCCTATCTTGTCAGACCATGCTCTAGGTGCTTGCTTCAAGCCATACAATGCTTTCTTCAACCTGCAAACAAACTCAGGATGAACAACATGCACATAACCTGGTGGCTGCTCCATATATACCTCTTCTTGCAAATCACCAATGCAAGAAGGCATTCTTTACATCCATCTAATGTAAAGACCATTCCTTTGATGTAGCCATAGCAATGACTGCTCTTACGGTTGCCATCCTTGCAACCAGACTGAATGTTTCTTTATAATCAATGCCATATGTTTGTCCATACCCCTTGACTACTAATCTTGCCTTGTATCTGTTCACAGAACCATCTGCATTGTGCTTCACCTTATAAACCCACTTACAGCCAATTACATTCTTACCTTTAGGCAAAGGTACCAATTCCCATGTAGCATTTTCTTCCAAGGCATCCATTTCTTCATCCATGGCTTTCTCCCATTTTTCTTTTCCCATGGCTTGCTCAAAAGAAGTGGGTTCTGGTTCCTGTATCACTTTGACCATATATGTATAGTGAATGGCTATAAATCCATCATATTTTAGCCTATCCACAGGATACCTAGCTCTGGTAGACCTGTGCAAAGTAGGTTCACTTCCAGGTGCTCTCAAAACATCCCTGGTCTTCCTTACTCCAGGTGTAACAATAGAAGGAATACCCAACTCATCATCAATGCTCTGTTTTGAGCCACTGGATTCACCATCCACATAAGAGTGACCTGCATTGACATCAAACATGGGCTGATCTACCTTCTCTTTTCCTTTTCGTGATACCTGCATACCACTATCTGTATTGCTTTGAGAAGATTCTCCTGATCTCAATCTGCCTGTCCATGGCGAAGAATGTGAACCACTGCTAGAGGACGCTCCAGGTCCACTAATATCCTGTGACTTCTGCTATGAATTCTGTGCAGCATTACCATTTTGTGCATCTACATTATCAATCACATTTACTGGTTTATACCAGCTACTCATCTCATAAAAAATAACATCTTTGCTCACTGTAAACTTACGAGTAGAAGGGTTATAGCATCTATACCCTTTCTTCTACAGAGTGTAACCAATAAAGATGCACTTATCAGCTTTTGGATCCAACTTGGATCTCAACTCATCTGGCACATGAACATAGGCAATGCAACCAAAAATTTTCAAATGAGAAATATCTGGTTTCCTACCAGTATACCTCTCCTCTGGAGTCATCCCATGTATTGTTGCAGTGGGAATCCTGTTCATTATCTAGACTGCTGTAGCAATTGCCTCAGCCCAATAAAAATCTGGTAGGTCTTTTTCATTGAGCATGGCACGAGATACCTCTCCAATATGTTTGTTTTTCCTTTCTGCAATTCCATTTTGTTGTGAGGTATGACTACATGAATATTGCTGCTTTATGCCATGCTTCTGGAAGAACCTTGCAAACTCATTTGAGAGGTACTCTCCCCCTCCATCTGACCTTAGGCATTTTATTTGCAGGCCTGTTTCTTTTTCAACCATAGCTTTAAGAGTTTTGAAATGCCCAAAAACTTCACTTTTCTTTTTCATAAAATACACCCAAACTTTTCTGCTATAGTCATCAATAAAAGTGACAAAATAATGACAGCCTCCAAGAGATGCAACTTTAGTAGTCCACACATTAGAGTGGATTAATTCCAATGGCTTCTTACTCTCTTGAACATGTCTAGGAAATGGTTTCCTTGCCTGTTTTCCAAATTGACAGGCTTCACATACCTTATGCATTTCTGCAACCTTGAATTTAGGCAATCCTACAACAATATTTTGGGCCTGCATTGATTTAAGTCGCTATACATTAACATGACCAATGCGTTTATGCCAGATATCAATATCTGCAACTACACCGGTCCCATGTGCAAACATTGCTACACTCAATTTAGGCATGTCTACATCCAACGTAAACATTCTGCCCTTCTTCTTTCCTTTTGCTATCAAGCGACCTTTATTTTTCATATCCTCAACAAAGCATCCATGAGGATTAAATCTGACCTGCAAGCCCTGCTCAACCATTTGACCAACAGAAACCAGATTCTTGGTGATATTCGGGACATGAAATACATCGGACATGTATTTCTTTTTTCCATCCTGCATAGACAAATGAATTTTTCCAATCTGCACAATAGGATGTGCAGTATCATCACCAGTCTCCACAAATCCTGGTTTTTCCATTTTCCTTGCATCCTCCATCCATTCTGCATGACCTGTCATGTGGTTTGATGCACCTGAGTCAACATACCATACATCGTTGCTTTCTTCTGCTCTTGTCACAGAATTGTTCATGTGCTGCACCATGAACAAATGCTCATTTCTGTCATCACCTTGTCTACTAGAAGATGCATAATTCCCTTATTGCAATTTTCCATTCATGATGTCATTTTGCTTTTTATAGCAGTCTTTAGCCATATGACCCATTTTACCATAGTAGTAGCATTCAACATTACTGTTTGCATTTTGGCCTCTTTGCCATCCACCACGACTTCTTTGGCTCCCCCTGCCTCTAGAGTTACCACGTCCTCCTCCATAGGACTGGTTTTCTTGAGTTTGCTGCATATTCTGATTTCTACACGGCCTCGAGATCGGCCTCCTCTACCTCTGCCTCTACCTCTTCCAGCATTTGAGTAGAAGACAGCTTCTTTTGAAGTTCCTCTTGAAGAAGATGCACCACCATTTCTCTGTTCCTCAGAAATTAGAAGAGCAATCAACTCCTCAAAATCAGGAAATCTTTCACGGACGGAAATGGATGTTCAGAACTGTGCATAATCCTTTCATAGACCATTCAAGGTCACACAAACTAAATCATCATCTTCCACTGGCGACCCAATGGAAGCAAGTGCATCTGCAATCTTCTTCACCTTCATGTGGTAGTCATTGATGCTCATATTTTCTCTTTGCACATTGTGCAACTCTTGCTTGAGCTGCATTTTCTTGGCTTGCGTATTTGTGCTATACATTTTTGACAAAGTATCCCATGCCTCCTTTGGCGTACTTGCATCTTGAATATGCACAATCATAGAGTCTGAAATGCTGATAGATAGCCAGTACATAACTTTCCTGGCTCTCTCATGCCATGCTTTAAATGCCTGCATTTGCTGTTGATTGGGAATATCAAGAAGAACTGGTTCTTCTTCATTTCCTGCAACAAATTCCCAATATCCTTTTTCCATAAGCAAATTTGTCATTCTAAACTTCCATGCTTGGAAGTTGTTCTTGTTAAGCTTTTCAGTGAGGACAATCTGTGAAAGAGAATCAGACGCCATTACAGAACATTGCAAAAAATTCTGTCACTGCAAAGAACACAGCTTCAGCCTCACAAGGGCAAATCTGCAAAACTGACGAAAGTGGTATTTGACCACACAGTCACTTCCTAGTGACGATTTTGAATCAACAGGCAACAAGGATGATTCTGTAACTCCCAATGTCTTTGCGCACAGGCATACGATGCAATTTCTACAGTAACTTTTCATCGACTTGTAGAACAGTGGTTGCACAGTATAAAACTGGGCCTTTTCCTGAGTGCGTGCAGAAAACTTCCGCCTCCAAAACAGGCCTCGAAATGGCCTCAAATAAAAAAAATAGGGTCACTAAGGGCTAAAGCCCCGTCCCGCAGCGTATACTACCCTCTTGCTTCACCCGAAGGGCGTCTCAACCTGAGACAATGCACTCTTGCACTTTCCGGCTGTGCTACCTGCAGAGACTTGCTCCCAAAACAGAAGAATGAAAGCAACACTGGTCCTCTTACCAGAACACCGCGAACTTGGCTTGCTTTCTTGAGCTCCTTACCATGAACAAGGCTCTGATACCATGTCAAGATTGTGGGAGAGAAGGAAGGAGTCTCACTTGTAGCTTTCTTGCTTGCACAATGGGGGAATACACACACAGGTGGAGGCTGAAAACAATTTTCCTCTTCTTAGTTGTGTAAGCCAAAAAGAACTCAAGTACATAGAAATAGAAGAACTCTATATACGGGTTTCAAACCAAACTCAACTAACTAAGGTGGCATACTAACTGAGCCACGAACTAGAGTAGATAAGGATAGCTGTCATCTAGCTATTATTCATGGGCGGTGTACCAACCGCATCTGCAACTGACAAGTCGGTGACATAAATGCACAACAGTCACCCTGGCATATCACGATGGAGCTCGATATCTCAACACACATATCTGAGCAAACTAAATATAGGAATGTGAACACACATATCAAGTCTCCCATGATCTAGAATATACAAGCCAATTAAAAACTAGTCTGTAGTAGGTTCTGGATCACTGAAACTTGTACAACTTGATTTCTTCCAAGTTCATGTCCTCTTTGAGTCTTGTTGGGACAATTGATGTGGATATGTCCAATGTTGTGGCACTAGGAGCATCAGTGTTTAGGGTGCTTTGGACATTCCCTTTTGAAATGGCCTAACTCCTTGCAATAGAAACAATGCGGAGCTTTATCACTTGAGGTCACAAGATTCTTGGTTGTCTTTGGCAAGATTTTCTTCTTTAGACCAAATTGCCCTAGGATCTTTTTGGCGAACCGAAGTGGTCCTTTATCTCTAAAACTCTGTTTTCAAATTGTCCTCTTTTAGATCTAGACTGAGATCCATGGACAATTGTCTTCACTTGTAATACCAAATAATAGTCCCAAGCTTTGACATTCTGGTAAGAACCAATCTATATTAGTTGAGAAGAAACAACTTAAGAGAAATTCATTGTAAGTTATAATTGTCATTCCTTGCTAAAGTATCTCTGATCACTTGTAAGTTCTAGGCTCAAATTTGATGCAAATCATATTACTTGGGTTAACTATAGTTACAAGAGTAAGGTTTATTTCAATACAAGTTGTACTACATGTCGATAAAATTTCCAGGATGTCTAATCATCCTGAAGAGTTGTAGTAGGTTCTAGGTCTTCGTCTTCATTTGATTCCTCCATATATCCAAAGACTGCACTTGTGTAGCTTTGTTTTCTTGGAGGCTCAATATCTTATGGACTTAGGTCAGGGAAAATTTCTTGTACATGCCCTAGCTCATTGCAATGGTAGTATCAACGACTGGGACATCTCCTACGGATGTGCTCTATCTCCCCGCACATGTGGCATCTCTTGTCCTGATCTTCAGAATCATCTTTATCACAATTGTCCAATTTAAGTTCTTGGATGATTGGCTTTGCTCAAAGTAGTGCATCTTGCAAGTCTGTTGGATGCATTGCTTCAAGGCGGTGGTTTAGAGGAGTAGTCAGGCCATGGAAAGACTTGGATACTTAGTAGGCAATATCCATAGGCAGTGTGCATTTTAGTAGGGTTACAAACTTTGAGTAGTAGGCTTCCAAGCTTAATTCCAGTTTCTTTAGCTTGAAGAATTCATTCATCCTCAAAGTTTGGTAGGTTGGCAGAAGGTATCCTCCACGTACAACATCTTTCAGTTGAACCCAAGTGATAGTGGCTTCAAAAATACATTCATCTTTACACCATTGCTTCCACCATATCCGAGCTTGGCCAACTAACTTAAGTTTGACTATCATTGCTTGATTGGCAGAAGTAGTTCCCGAAGCATTCATTGACTCAATCCATATCTCCACCTTTGTTATGACGTCTATCCCTTCTCCAACAAACTCGGGTGTCTTAATTTTCTTGAGAAGGAATTTATTCTCTTGCATGTCAGCATTCGTGGGTACAAAATGTGCTTGACAATCAAGCCATACCACTTAGGTTACTTTGTTTAGGATATGTCTACAAACCATATATTAATCAATCACACATCATTACAAAGTTTTGCTTTAATATCAAATTTAACATACCCACTCGACTGTCTAGGCATGTATTTAGCGGTCCATCGAGAGACCAATCTAAGCGACGCCGCCTGCTGGCACTCCCATGGAATGTTACAGGGTTTGTCACCTAGGGTTTCTCAAGCCAAAGAAGATCCATGCCACACTTGGTTCAAAGAGAATGGGAAATGAGAGGAATGCGTCCCTCAACCTCTCTACCCATAGGGCATAGTCCTCCCATTCTGGTTCCCTAAAAGGGTATGAATCGGAGTTGTAACTTTACAATCCCTAAGGGTCGAATGTCAGTAAAACCTAGTGAGAAGCCACCCAATTCTCTAGGACTACCCTGCCGTAGGACAGATCACCCTACTGTCGGACATGCCACCCACTTCCCTCAATAGGCTTTTTTTAGTTATCTTATTAGGCCATATCACATTTATGTGTGAGATTTAAAATCAGCTTCCTTAATTAAGCCTTTTAGGAAACAAGGGTTGTTTGTGTAACTTATAGTATGGACACAAAAATAGAGCAAGCAGTCCTTTTGACAAACAAGTTCAAACAAGATCCTTAACTTATCTTCAAGTTAATCTTTGTCTCCTGCCCATAATACAGGAGAAGTTATATATCCCTTTTTCCCTACAAAAGTACCCGGTCCAAATCATATGGCACCACCATTTCCATCCTTTATCTAGAATAGGATCTTCCAATGCCACAGACGTTGGGGCCACGGAGGTCCTCAATACCATTTTGGACTTGGCAAGGGATGTTCAAAGCTCCACCTAACCCATAAGCAGCCTAGGAGTGAAACATCATTTCCGTGGTTAGCATTTTTATCACTCGACCTTCGACCCATGAATTAAGCAGTGCCCTTTTTGGTTGATCCCCACGGTGTTGGAGGGGTTTTTGTCGAAAGGTCGAATCCACCGGGGATCAGAAGTAGAAGGAAGTAGATATAGGAGATGGAAGAGAAGATAGAGAATACCCAAGTGGTAAACACTACAAAGACAAATCACAATGAATTGAATCAATATGTATTGAAAGGACCTGGAATCTTCACACTACTCAGAAGCAATCTCCAAGCATTAGATCTCCTGGAGCTTCTTCGTAGAACAAAATGCGCATAAAAATTACAGCTTCTTCTCTGCTGCTTGGAACCCAAATCTGATGGCTCCGTTTGCTCTGAAAGGGGGGTAAAACCCTCAGACACTTGGTCAATCACTGATCTCCCAGATCACTCCTTCTTCTTCTTTCAATTCAATCTGTAGTTTTCAACCTATTTATAGCGATCGCGACGCGCACGATTTCATCAATCTGCCCTTCTTGTGAAAATCCCCTAATTGGTTGAAAAAGCAACTAGCTTTTTGCATGCCATCCTAATCTAGAAGCTTTTTTTTTACTTTTTCTGATTTTTACAATAAATAATATAAAAAATATGCTAAAATTATCCAAAAATCTAGTATTTTTGGATAATCCATGCAACTCACACTAGTACTAATGGCTCAGATCACATTGACTCTCTAGATCAATAAAGAAGTTGGATGATGATGCATTCCATACTTTTTCACACTGTGTCCTCATAACATCACAACATCCACCCCCTCTAAACCTGCACATCCTCCGGTATGTGCCAAAATCCTAGTTGTCACCGGATTCTAAGTCCTCCTCATCCTCTGCAACCATATCCTTTACTTCTTTATCTTCCATATCTTCCTGGCTAGCCCTTGTATTAGGACCACTATTTTCTTCCAATTCTGGCAACTCATAGGTAGTAGATTCCTACCTTTTGAATAATTTGATTCTTTTCCCTGCTACCAGAAGTTTGATGGCTATCCCATCCAGCTTATGTAATGCATAAGTAGCATTATCAAACACCTGTCTTACCACATAGGGTCCAAACCATCTTTTGGAAACTTTATGCATGGCACTATGCTGGTTATCTAAACTGCTATCATAAACCAATACCCAATCCCCATCTTGTATGGTTCTTGGTCTCAGTCTATGTCTTTTGTCAAACCGTTTCTTGTTCTGTATCCTTGCTGCCCCCTTAACTTTGCAATTGCTGCCTCTATGTCTTTTGACATTCTTTCCAACCGTCTAATGCATAAGGCCAACAACTCCTCTTGATTCAACTCCTCCTCCCAAGGTAACACACTCCATGTGATTGTCATCTCTTCTATTAGCATGATAGAATTTCGACCACACATCAATTTTGTAGGCATATATCCTGTAACAGCACTATGAGTTGTTCTGTCGTCCCACAAAGCATAAGGGAGTAATCATGGCCATTCTTTTACCTTCTCTCCACATGCTTTTCCTAATGCATTCACAATAGATGGGTGACCTCTTTCACTTTTTCCATTTCCTTCACGATTATAGGCTGAAATTAAAGCAAGCTTTATCCCTAACCGTGCAAAGAAATCATGAGCTTCATCTACATCCAACTCACCCCTATTTACTGTAATTTTTCCCACACAGCCATACCAACAAAAGATCTCTTTTAAGAGAAAATTACACACAGCATTTGTTATCTTAGTACGTAAAGCTTTCCCTTCCACTTGATTAGTCAAGTCTTCATGAGCAAGCACAAGATACCTCATTTATGACCAAATCCACCACCCACTTAAAATGAAGAGACAATGGATATGTGGGTTGCAATCCATCCCTGTCTCACAGATGAATAGATTTGACATGTCGTACATGTTTCCACAAAGTGAGCAACATCCTTATACATACCCTGCTACCAATATCTTTCTTTGATCTTTGTAAAAGTAACCCAAACACCTCTATGACCAACCCACAAGCTTTCATGAAATTCTTGCATTACTTTTACTTGTGAAGCTCTGTCACCCAAAACTCGCAATGGCATACCCTATTTCTTTTTAGCATGTTTCCATAAGTATCCATCTTTAAAAAAAAACCCATACACTTGCCTCTTGATTTTCTTAAACTCCTCATCTGACCATTCATCTCTCTTTGTTAATGTATTGAGGTTATTGACCAATTCTAAGCCACTCTCTTGTATATTTGTCTTCTAGAAACACTTCTACATAAGATAAAAATATCTAAAGTGCCTTCTTTTTGTTGTCCAAGCTTCCGTTAATGCTGTAGCAACACCTTGCATTGCTAAATTCACTCTTGCAACATCATTTTCATCCATAAGAAATTCATATTCTTCCTCCCCATCCATTATCCCATCTTCATTCTCATAACGTGCTCGAGATAACATGTCTGCCACTGGGTTATCTCTTCCTACAATATGCTGAAATTCAGGGTTCAAAGATTTGATGCATGCAATCCACCGGAGCATAGCAATGTCCAGAGTAGCACAACTAGTAATCATACCCAATACCGGCAAACCATCGGTCTCAATGACTACATGAGCACCCATAAAATACTCCTTATCACATTTAAGGGCTGTCACAATTTCCCATAATTCTCTTTTAACGTGTGGATATCTTCTCTGTCGTTTAGTCATACTTTAGCACCAAAGTGAATTGCATATATTTGTCCTTTCTCATCATCTTGCCCAATTGCCCATCCAATCCCGATTGGGCTTGTATCAACAGTAATAATGATAGGCTTTCCATGTGAATAGTCAGCCTTTCTCAATGTAGGAGCAGATTTTACAAGTTGCTTCAATTTCTTTATTGCTTTCTGGATGCTTCCTTTCCCAATGAAATTTCTGACCTTTCCTTAGAAGCTGATAAAGAGCATCGGCTACATGTGCAAAGTGAGGAATCCATATCAGCATTACAGCAATGCTTAATGAAAATTCAGGTCTTTGAATTCCCTTGCATTTGGAACCAAAGGAGACTCTCGAAGCGTATCCCGATTTCTAGGATGATTAACACAAACAGTAAGAAATTGGACTGCTTTTCTCCCATCCTTGCTTCTGACTCTTGCATAAGCAGAACCATCATTAAGCACCTTTGTTTCCATACGCACACCTGTAATATAGGGCTGTCCCAAAATCACTACATATGAGGAATTATCTTGCACAAAGAAGTGTTGCTCTTCCTGTACATCACCAATTGTTACTTTTACATTAGGACATGCAACAAAGAATTATTTGCAGCCCTCATTCGCCAACCATGATCAGTATCTACAGGCCATGCACCATTTTCATACAATCCACACTCAATGTAAAGCAACACAAGGAGTTTCACGCTCCCCTATTTTCACTACCGTTTCAGTGGTAGCTCTAGCCCAATGATTTCTTGTGTAGTAACTTCAAGGAATAAATCCTAGAGTCTCTTCTCCATATTGTTGCATTTGCCTTACTCCACCATGAATATTGCCACAAGACAATGCATTTTTAGTCACTTTCTTCTCGTTTCCACATGCTGTCCATTGATTAGTAGCATCCTGCATAGACAATCCTATACTTACTTCATGCTCATATTCAGCCCAAATACCCAACAAACCAATTTCCTCTTCAAATTGCAGCAATGCACTAGTGGTATCACCAAGAAACTGACGCTTCCTTTTAATTATGTCAATGATCTCATCATGAAATTATCGCTTGGCAATGCTAAGCACCTCTCCCAAGGTAAATTCCACCCGATTGTTTAAGATCCGTTCTTCAAGAACCTTCTTAAGATCTGTGGATGTCTCAATGTCAGATTGCAACTTATATCCTGGTTGCTTGCCCTTCTTTTTGCCCTCTTGTTTGTTATCCTATTTTTGCTCTTGACTGACCTCTTCCATAACATGCTCGGGAGGTGGCTGATTTGCAGCTTTAGGCTGATCCACACTTCTTCTTGTCATTCTTTAAGATGTCCCTACAATATATTCATCTCTTTTTCGTTTTTCTTCCACAAGTACATCCGTGTTTTGTACCTTTGCTAAATATGCATACACTGAATATGCATCTACTGGTGATTCCCAACCAGTTATGCCACAAATGTCTTGCCCTGTATCAGACATTTCACTATCAGTGACCTTTCTCTTTTCACTTGCATGTAAAGCATGTGTCCATATTCCAGCCTTTGGACCAACCATCACTTGGCCATGCATTCTATCCAACTGTAGACCAAAAGTAGAAGCATGTACCGCCGCATAAGCATTTTGGACAGCCAAGTCTTCCAACAACTTCTGCATACCTCCCTTTCCAAAATTCAAAGCAAGAGGCAATCCCGTTTCTTGTGCATGGATCTTGCCATCTTTCCAAAAGATAAGCTGTCATGCCAAGGCCTCATAATAGGCAACACAATCCTTTCTCTCGTACTGCAAGCTGTCACACCACATACATCTTTTTCTAGGCTTAGGGGCTGCTACCCGTGCCCTTTCCTCTTGTCATTTTTCGTCCAATTTTGCAACCTTCAATTGAAGATCCTGCATGACTTTGACCAATTCATCTAAGACATCTTCCCTAACAGAGGGAACAATAGCAGGTACAACCATAGGGTTAGCCAACAGAAGTAGGTGGCTTACTGGATACATCAACTATCTTGCCCGTAATAGTGGGCAAGCTAGAGACATGCAATTTTTCTCTTCTTCTATGCTTCTTCACAAGTGCAGTAACAACTTCCTTGACATGTCTCCACTCAGTTTTCAAACCTGTCTCTGTAGTCTGATCCTCTAGCAAATCATCAAGCTTCTCTTGAAGCTCAGGATGAGCTGCATGTAGAAACAATTCAATTTTCTGACTTGCAAGAGCTTGATGTTTTGCAAGATCCAACTGGTCAAATCGACTTTCAAATTCTCTTAACAATTCCGTAGCCACAACACCCTTATTGGGTTGTAAAACCCACTCTTGAAAAGTTTTGCGCGTAATCAACCTCGTGTCCTCAATGTAAAATTCTTCCCTGAGTGTCTTCTTGAAGGCTACCCAGTCTGCATCCTGCAAGTATAATTCAGTAATTCGTGCTTTCAGTTCATGAGCAGTAATACGTATAAAATACCGGCTCCATGCAGATTGAGCCACCCCAAAGAATTCCAAGCATAGGTATATACATATGCAGATACATTCCTACCATTGAATAACTTCACCTCATGCTCAACTGCTTGCAAAGCATTCATCACAACACTTTTTGTTTGAGCTGAAGCTTGCATCACCTGTTTTTGTTGTTGTATCTGCATAAGCATATTCATATTTTGCACCAACTATTGCAAAACATCACTGGAGAATGTATTCAAAGATTCTCCCATCTTGTCTTTCCTTCTTCTGACGACCTTTCACATCGGGTTCACCAATGTCTGAGGGGTTTTTGTCGAAAGGTTGAATCCATTGGGGATCAGAAGTAGAAGGAAGTAGAGATAGGAGATGGAAGAGAAGATAGAGATTACCCAAGTGGTAAACACTACAAAGACAAATCACAATGAATTGAATCAATATGTATTGAAAGAACCTAGAATCTTCACACTACTCAGAAGCAATCTCCAGGCATTAGATCTCCTAAAGCTTCTTCGTAGAATAAAACGTGCATAAAAATTATAGCTCCTTCTCTGCTGCTCGGAACCCAAATCTGATGGCTCCATTGGCTTTGAAAGGGGTGTAAAACCCCCAAGACAAGACACTTGGTCATCGATCTCCCAGATCACTCCTTCTTTCAATTCAATATGTAGTTTTCAGCATGTTTACAGCAATTGCGACGCGCGCGTTTTCGTCAATCTGTCCTTCTTATGAAAATCCCCTAATTGGCTGAAAAAGCAACTAGCTTTTTGCCTGCCATCCTAATCTAGAAGCTTTTTTCTAAAGTTTTTGGATTTTTACAAGAAATAATATAAAAAATAGGCTAAAATTATCCAAAAAGCTAGTATTTTTGGATAATCCATGCAACTCACACTAGTACTAATGACTCAGATCACATTGACTCTCTAGATCAATAAAGAAGTCGGATGATGATGCATTCCATACTTTTTCACACTGTGTCCTCATAACATCATGACAACGGTGTGATCTTGGAGGTTATCCACCTATGCAAAATATCATTTCCTTAATTAAATCATTCAAGAGTCAAGCACAGTCAAGGCAGTCATCCTAATATCATCTTTCAAGAAATCATTTCTTTATTCCTATGGCAACTTATCATCACAGACCCTTGCCATGAATTTACCATCAATCACAAGCACTTGGAATAATCATCCAAATGATAATCCAACAATCAGCTGAATGTAAAAGCATGTTTGAACAACCAACAAATCCAAATATTATTTTCCAAACAATGCAAGAATAGACGCGATAACATTTCCATCACATATTCGCTCTTCCCCTTGGGATCCAAGAGCGATACTATGCAAAATTTTACTTAACACTCCCTTCCTTTGCTTAGGGCATATGTCAAGGTTTCAAAAACCGTAGAAGACATAAGTTTTATAGATCACTTACATTGATCGATAACCCAACCTTCTTCCCAAACAAGTATAAATGTATCGGTCCTCTCTTTGACTTAGGGTTTCTTATCCCTAGAGCTCTCCACTTGCCTTAGAAGCCTAGAGTTGTTGTTTATATCTAGCCCAACCCCGAATAAGACTGATCAACATAGTAGTTATCATATGGATCTCAAGGCATCTTAGTTTTAATCCTTATGATCGTTGTTTATCCTAACTACGTGCATCATCAAGATCCCAATGTACTAACATTTTGTGATATTACTAAGATCTTGGGCAAAGATCTTAGAGCTTCAAGATTAAATTTCTTTTAGACTGGGTTGCTTTTCATGCAATCCATTAGGTGTGCAAGCTATAACATACTTTCAATGAGGTGAAAAACATATCTATTATTTACGAGAAAAGGAGAGTTAACAATACCTTGAAACCTGATATGTTGTTTATGTTGTGCATGAATTTTATTGCATAACATCTAGTTGCAGTTTTACTTCTCTTGATACAAGCACTTTGCAAACTCCAAATTTTGAATATTTGGGATGAATTTTATCCTTGCAGTTAACGTATTCTCATGCGGCGTAGTATGGATCTAATGTATCTCATGTGGGAATCAAAGAATGCATCTATTAATTTGGAAATACATTACTTACCACCGGTATGGTAGTTGGATTGGCAGTGATACCCTCACCTGAGGCTTTATTGCCAGTGTTATAAGATCTAAGATACATATTCGACTTTCTTATATACTCAAAATATATATGGTGAATATTATGCTGGTGTAGAGAGAGAACATATGAGAGAAAAGAGAGATGTAGAGAGAGAGAGAGAGATAGAGAATTTACAACACACCAGGGATTGGAAGATGGGCTAGTCTCCCTCCTTGTGGAGTTATATTATTGACAAGGAGCAAGCTCCTCCATTACACATAAACTAGTTCTTACTTGTAGATCTTGGAAACAAGATCACGGTTCCTTGCATAGTATACAACTGGCTAACATTTTCACAACTTGGAAGTTGACATCTTTTGATCCTTCCTGAGTTTCCTTCTCTCCCACACACAATATGTGTAGGGCTCTCCTCTTGGAGCTTGATTTTAGCAGAGCTTCCGCAGCACTTGCACCTTCTCTTCTCCTCTTGGAACTTGATTTCAGCAGAGCTTTCACAACTCTTGCACCTTCTCTTCTCCTCTTGCTTGTACAGCTTTTGCACCTTCTCTTCTCCTCTTAGAACTTGATTTCAGTAGAGCTTCTGCAACACTTGCACCTTCTCTTCTCCTCTTGGATGCATGCAAAGTGATGCTTCCTTCAGCTCTCCCACACCCAAGGAGAGCCTCCTCTTTTATATGCTTTCAAGAGCTTCTCTTCTTGGAGAGAGACTTGAGTGCCAAGATTGGAAAGGTTGATCTTCATGAAAGATGTGGCTGTTCTAGGACCTACTCTACAACACCAATTTCGAGATATCTCTCTGTGCCTTGCTCGAATGAAAAAAAGTCCAACACAAAAGTTATAGATCTCGTTGTTTCCAATAACCCTAGTGGGCCCATTTTATAGATCTTCTTTCTATTGTGAGATATTTTAAAAATGGATTCACCATTTCTATTTTAAGAAAAAAACCTTTTTAAACTGTACTCTTAACTTGTGGTCATGCAACCACCTTGAGCCATAGATAAGGAGAGTTCATTAGATTTCATTGGGCCTCAACCTTAAGATTGAATTCCACACAAAAGTTTGTGTCATTTTAGACCTTAGAAAGAGAAAATCACTTCTCTTCTCACATCGAGAGGACCATGTCTCTCATCTTTCTTAGTGAGAGAATTACCTATCTCATCTTTCTTAATGAAAGGGAAGACCTTAAATCTTGACTTGTAAGGGAGAGGATGACCCAAAATGAATGCAATGCTCATTACACACAAGTAAACATTCCCAGGCGTCCCCTGGATGTACACATAAATACATATACATAATGCTAATGCACTTCCTCTTCTTAGAACTCAGTCCATCTTCATTTATGTGTAACTCCTAGGTTCTTGTGTACACTCTTACACTTGGCAGACGCTTCTTTCCCCTTCATAACTTGTACTGCATGTACCAGATATCCCCGTCACAGTGCTCTAATCACCCCATTAAGTGATGCACTAGGAATACTGATCTCTAAATGGTCTCATGGCCATGCTAAATCATCATCGACACTTAAATAAAAGTGAGTCATTAATTTATTGAAATAATAATAGAGAATGCATAATAAGAAATCAATTTAGTGACATCCAGTTGTAGGATTTCCACCCACACTTGACATTCTTTGCTTGGGGGCCATTCCCCATCTTCTTCTCTTTTAGGTGTGATTCCCACAAGACTTCAACAGCTCCTTACTCAAATAGCGCTAGCCAATTGGGGGAAATTTTTGAGCTTACTGGGTGGAGGACAATCTTGAGAGGAAGGGAAAAAGATAGGTGTGTGTGGCTACCCTCTTAGAAGGGGAAAGGGAGGAAGAACCTTGGAATATTCCTTCTCTCTCTCTCTCACCCTCTCTCTGTGTCTCTGTTACCCTCTCTCTCTCATCCTTTCTCCCTCTTTCTCTCTATCACTCTCCCTCTCTCTCACACACACACACACACACACACACACACACACACACACACTCTCTCTCTCTCTCTCTCTCTCTCTCTCTCTCTCTCTCTCTCTCTCTCTCTCTCTCTCTCTCTCTCTCTCTCTCCAGCATGCCAGGGCATCAAAGCCTCCTCCTCCTTTACCTCACGATGGGGGGGGGGGTTTAATAGTGGAAGGTGGGTTATTATGGGAGGTGTGACGGAGCCAACGTTGTGTTGGAAGGAGTAGTGGGGGGGGAGGGAGGTGGCACACATGTGCCCCTCCTCCCCATCGTCATCGTCATCATCCTTATTGCCATCACCTTCATCTGCTTCGTCACCATTGTCTTCTTCCTCCTCGTCAACGTCATCTCCTCTTCTTCCCTATCAACATCGTCTTATTTCTCATCATCATCACGTGCTTCCTCCCCTCGCCACCCTAGCGATAACAACGGGGTGAGGGTAATTAAAAATTTTTCAATTCCCTTTAATTAAAAGGGGGGGGTTTCTATGGGCTACCATGAGGGTTATTACATATATTCCCCAAGAAATGATGCCTAGAGCCTTGTTGTTCATCTTTTTCCACTCTTTTGACTTGAGCTGGACTTCTTCAATGAATCAGTCTTCATCATCTTCCTTCTTGCTATCTGCATCTCCTATATCATCCTCAAATAGATCCCAAAGGTCTTTTGTCATGAGATGGTACATTGTCTTTCTTTCTAGTGATGTTTATGCTTGATCTTCTTGCTGAGCTTGAGTCTTCCAAATCTTCTTAATAATGAGGATTTCATTTTCTTGCTAATTTGTTGTGATTTCACTATTGGTTGTTAATGAGGACTTCTATTGTAGCTCATTTTAATGCTTCACATGCAAAAGATACTTACCCTATTTTTATCATATATTGCCATCATGTATGAGCTTACCCAACCAAATGATGGGTTTCATAATACACTTTTTCTTCTTTAGCTCATGGATATAAAGTAAAGTACATCTCTAGCTTATCAAACAACTCCTCAAGCTTTGTGGGTGATGGATTATCTCCTTTCAAGTTGGGAATATTAATCTTCTCTTTATATTCCTTGTCATAATGGTGTGGTTGGCCAAATATGACATTTGATGCTTTATGCATCCTCGTATTATGTGGCCTATTCATATCATTGCTTCATGATCCTTGTGCATTGGATGGTTGTCCCATTGACTAATTAACTCCAATATAGGCTTGTTGTTGTCCAAAATGAGTGTGTGGCATAGGTGGTTGCCCAAAATGATAAAAAGTATTGCCTTGCACATGTGGTGGGCCATATGGGTGTACATTGGTATGGGGTGGTTGCTTTCCATAAGAGTTTTATATTCCATTTCCATGAGCATTACCAAGAGGGTGTTGTTGTCCATATGATTGTCGATGTCCATTAGTGATGGCACCAAAAGAAGCATAAAAACAAGGCACAAAAATGTCCATGCACATATCACAATTTTATCTTTGGTAAAGGGGATAACATTTACATTGTTACAAAATCACCAAAAAGAGATAGAGATATGGGGGGAGGGCACATCCACATCCATCATAAATAAATGGTATACACAAAAGTATTACATGCATGCATTGCTGAAGGGTAGGAATACTCAAAATTAAAGGCCAAAGGTCTTATGATATCAAATGTATCAAAGTTTCAAAGAAATAATAAAATACGAAGGGGTGTGCTTTTGGGGAAGAGGTGGGGTGGAGTGCACGAATGGTTATGTGCTTCTTTCCCTTCCCTCTCTTGTCTAATCACATATTCTCTTTTTGGGTGGTGCAAAAAGTTGTTCTCTCCTCTCTCTCCTCTGTCTTTTGTGCAGAAATTCCTCCTTTCCCTTTTGTTCTTGTATAGTGGTTGAAGCTATGGATGAAGATGATGAAGATAACAAATTTGTTCGTTATTAAAAAAGAGATTTATAGTTTCTTTTCAGCTTTGAGATTAATGGTAGAGCCATACACATAGATTTTGTGTGCTTTGTCCCTGGTTTTGTGGTTGATTATGTTTGTGGGAGGGTTGCTGTCATTTTGGTGCGCAGTTGGGGAAGAAGCTAATCTCAAAGCTAAAAGGATTCTCAAAATAAGTTCCCTTATTTAGGAGGAACGGAGGACAAGGCCAATGGTAACAAAGGAAGAGACATCATATGGAAATTCTAGAACCACACTTAGTGCAAAAGGAGGGGAAGTAAACCCATAAGAAGAATAGAGGCACCAGATCTGAGTGGAAAAAGAGAGTCAAGGTAGATTTCTTGCATGCATTTGCAAGCTACCCAGGCTTTGAAGGAAAGATCTGTCTACCATTAAAGCAGACAGAGTAGAAAATAAAGAAATAAGTTAAGTCTTCTGGCCTCCCCTCTCCTTTCCAACAGTTAGATGTGGAGATCTCCAAAGATGAATTGACATAAACTAGCTATGAGATCTTTGCGGCTACCAGTAGAATAGCTTTTGGCATTGGAGGCTTTGCAAAATCTAAAACAAGCCTGAATTATGCCTCCCAGAACACCCAGAAGACATTAACAACCAATGTTGCAAGCTCAATCAAAAAGGCTCTTGAATTAAGATCTAAGAAGAGTGTGGACAAAGAACAAGTTGCTATAGCAGCAAAAGCTAAGGAACCACAGACAACTATTGACATTGTGAGAGTGCAAATGGGCATCTCTGATCATACAGATACATGTATCAAATGATTCCTGTCCCTTATGTCAGCGGGTTAGGTAAGAAAGAATGTTGATTTGATACTTCTGCCATTGGAGCTGCTAGAGCAAATAAGGCTTGCAGATTTTGCTGATGTTCAGGAATATCAAAATTGGCAAAAGCACCAACTGAAGACTATGGAGGTTGGGCTTCTCCTGCATCTTGTTGTAAAGATGGATGCATCTAACAATGCTGCCCAACGTCTAAGTCAGATAAAGCGTTCTACTTGTGAAAAGCCATTAGAAACTGACAAAAACTTTGAAAGCATTTTTTTGCCCTGCGAAAGGAGGAGGAGGAGAAGTGGTGATGTAAGAGTAGCATTAGTCGATGATCCATTGGGAGTGGTCACTCCTGAGGCAACCTCTCCTTCTACACAGGATTTGGAATAGGATTTGCGAGTTGAGGTAGAATGCAGGACCTGCAAAAATTGGCTAAAGCTGAATAACATGTCGGAAGGAAGGAGAAGCATTTGTGAAGCACCTACAACCAAAGTCATATGCATAATCCAAGTAATGGAAGAAGAAGATGACATCATTCAATTGGAGAGCTTGATTTTGGATAAGGAACAATTGATGAAGCCATAGCCACGGCAACACAGGAGATATTAGTAACATAAGATGAAGATGAAGAAGAAAAAAGGAAAGAAGAGCCCCTAGCAATGGCAATAGCCACCATAGGCCATGCATTGTCGTTCAATGTGGCCTTCCACTGAGACAAACTCAATGACAAAGAGGACAAGGAAAGGAGGAACAGAAGGGCACTACCACAAACCCCGATGTTGATTATGGGGTGGAAGAGGAGTCTGTGCATGGCGAGAAGGCCTGCTTCCACTAGTAGAGTAGAAGGGAAAATGGAGCACATTAATTATCCTTCCTCCCCACCACAGCCTCTCTATTGTTGCCAATATGCCAACACCACCCATCCTTGTGCACAGCCGTGCCAAGAAGTTTAATTCTTTTTCGGGATGCCGTGCACGTAGGAGGACGAGTATAGGCCATGGCCAATGCATTACCTTGGCATGCCAAAAGTTGACAAGGAAGCAAATATTGAGAAACAATGACGAAGATAATGGTTGTGAAGAAATAAAGAAGAAGCATCATTAAATAGTAGTGCAGGGTCTCCGTGTCTCCAAGAGATGAAAGGAGAAGCTTGTTCTCCTTCTTGCTCCATTTGGCTATCTCCTCTAAATGATGCCAATGGTACTCCATCTGCACATTACCAGGATCTCTAAGAAGATAGAATATAAGATTAGTGTGCTATGCCGATTCAAAAGCACAAGCAATCGCCATGGCTTCCCAGGATATTCGTGGCTCAGAAGAAGACCTAAGCGATTGGATTGCTATCAATCACACAACCTCCTCCTCATCTATACCAATATTGGCAACATTGCGAGGCATGCTTTTCACAACCTCTCTTTTTCATCCATGGTGGCCACTACTCGGATCTCCAACAACCACAAAATATGGGAGATAGGGTTTATTATCTCTTCGATTAATCAAATAATAATGTTTTTTATTTTTTTAAAAAATTACTATGCTTATTCCTTCCTAAGGTAAGTGAAAGAAAAATGAGTACCTTTAACCTTTATGAGAAACACAACCTCACATTAAGATAAACTCAAGTCCTACTCAAGTGACCTATCCCCCTTCTCTCATTTTCCCCCCTTAAAAAAAAAAAACAAACAAACAAAGTCATCTACTTTTTCTCCCTTTGTATTTTGAAATACCTTTCCTGCATCATCACAAGCAAGCAAATTATTACCCCACTGCAAAATAGCAAACACCTCTACCATTACCACCATCTACCTTTCCATCCCTATCCTTATTAATTTTATACTTCCTAGTTTTGTCCTTCCCAAGGTGGTAACCCATATTTTGTTTTTCTCCCCTCACACATAAGCCCATAGGAGAGAGTCATTTCAAATGAAACACTTTTACAAAGGCTCAAATACAACAACAAATCCCATTCCCTTAAGTATTATTGAGCTAAATGGTGGATTCATCTTTCTTTCTCTATTGGAATGGAGGAGTTGTGCTCATGATCCATGTGGAATATTGAACCCTATCCTTGAACAAGTATACAAGTTTTTCAGTGTGGGAGTATGATGGAGGTAGGAGTTCCCTTACTCTAGTGGTCATGGTTTGGAGTCCAATACCCTACCATGGCTAGGCCTTATGATCGAAGTTTTTTTTACTAACAATTTGGGAAGTTGTTTGTGTTAGATAGTGGTTCTTCTTTGACAAGGTTGCGAGGACGCTTCACATTTTAGTGTGAGAGGAATATGATGACACCAAAAGAAGCATAAAAGTAAGGCACAAAAATGTCCATGCACATATCACAATTTTATCTTTGGTAAAGGGGATAACATTTACATTGTTACAAAATCACCAAAAAGAGATAGAGATATGGGGGGGGGGGGGGCACATCCACATCCATCATAAATAAATGGTATACACAAAATTGTTACGTGCATGCATTGATGAAGGGTAGGAATACTCAAAATTAAAGGCCAAAGGTCTTATGATATCAAATGTATCAAAGTTTCAAAGAAATAATAAAATATGAAGGGGTGTGCTTTTTGGGGAAGAGGTGGGGTGGAGTGCACGAATGGTTATGTGCCTCTTTCCCTTCCCTCTCTTGTCTAATCGCATATTCTCTTTTTGGGTGGTGCAAAAAGTTATTCTCTCCTCTCTCTCCTCTGTCTTTTGTGCAGAAATTCCTGTTTTCCCTTTTGTTCTTGTATAGTGGTTGAAGCTATGGATGAAGATGATGAAGATAACAAATTTGTTCATTATTAAAAAAGAGATTTATAGTTTCTTTTCAGTTTTGAGATTAATGGCAGAGCCATACACATAGATTTTGTGTACTTTGTCCCTGATTTTGTGGTTGATTATGTTTGTGGGAGGGTTGCTGTCAATTAGAGTGCCTATGAGATAACCTATTTTCTTCATGTGGATATTGATGATTAGAATCATTTCTTGTAAGGGTATTTAACTATAATTGTCCATGCTATCCATAAAAAGATTTGTAAAAGGGGTCACAACCATGAAAGTTTTCATCTTGTCTTTGACTTCCATGAATCCCTTCAAACTAATCACTGGATCTTGAATTAATGGGACACTTTTTCTTATACTTTGACTGATATGGCTTGTTAAATTCCTTGAATTTGGAAGGCTCCCCAGCCTCAAAATTAACTCCCATTTGTTGAGCATTAGTTCTAAATGTTGGACTTTCTTGAATAGGAGAATCTTGTACATTGGGGTTTGCTATATGAACCAACCTTTGACTCAACAAAGTCATCACTTCATCAAACTTGGAATTAAGTCCCATGCTGGATTGAGATTGGACTTCAAGAAAATTGTCTAACTTAGAATCAAGGTTCATGTGGTGAGGTAAAGAATGTTATCCTTAAGATCCTTAATATTAGTAGACATTTTTTGATACATGTTTGAATTGAATGAAGCATGATTAATATCTATACCATCAATATGGTTCACATCTTGTGCCATCTGAACATCAATATCATATAGTATTTGACCATTGATAGCACTCAACTCATCTTCTTCAAGATCTTGATTAAGTGCCTCATGCATGGGGTTATGGTCTTGATTATAAATCCTCATCTCATCTTATATTGTCTCCAAAATAGGGTATTTCTTCTTGCTTTTAGCCATGGTACCTATGCTATTTTAGTGACCAACATACACAAAATATCCAATATATTTTGATTACAAGATCCAGATGGAGTGATTTTTGTCTTGAATCCTTTGCAATAAAGTCACCTATCTAGTTACGGTCATTGTTTTTCATTAGAGTAGCTTTTACTAATCCTAGAACCCAATTTATCTTTCAATCCAGAACTATTCAAGCACTTGTGTATACCTTGTTCACATCTATAAGTCCACCTCCCTAACTGGTTTTTTTAATGAAAAACTTTGTATAACATGGAATTGCACTTATAAGGTACATGTATGACTTGTAGTACCACTCCAAGAGTGGTAGAAATACCTACAAGTACCTATACAAGTCCAAAACTCCTATCTAAAACTCCCTATTTATCCCTGTTTTGTTGCAAGCCACCTATCAAGGGTAAAGACCACTTGCAAATGCATGTAACAATCTATCATATCCCTATAAACTACATTAAATCCTTTGTTTTGGCCCGTTGAGCAAAGATTACTCTATAAGACCTATAATGGTGATGAGATAGTGGGGTCACTGTAAGAATGTAAAAATGAAACCCAAATCAATTGCCACATTACCATCTTTGGTCCTCCATAGTAATGTACTTGTGTGGGATAAAAAGGTAGAATGGAAACCTATGTGGGCTCCAAGACTTAGGGGCTATGCAAATTTCTTCCCCAAGCTTCGTTGTGCACCCGTTTAGGATCTTTGATGTTATGGAAGGTCACCTCTATTTTGGCTCACATCTCACTTAGCATCTGCTTTTTCTCACGAGCATTTTGACATGGCGATTGCATGCTACACTAATCAAATAGTTATGAAATGTAGGAGAAAAAATAAACCTTTGTTTCTTTCAATGAAATGCACGTGGGAATAGAAATGGATTGAAATAAAATGAAGGGGATAGGGATTTTACCCTTTTGTAGTGACTCATTGCTTTACAAATATTTTCCCACTTACCAATTGTGTGCTTTTCTCATTTGATACACAAAATGATCAGCCAATCAAGAAGAGTTAGCTTAAAGCATAAAATGGCAGCACATTCAATTAGTGTAATTTATCAAATTTATTCAAACATTCTATGACCATGATAATGAAATAAAAGCATTGCTTCAAATAGCCCCAGGTGGTTCTATATGTTGCTTGATCATGAGAATTTATCAAGGACTACTCCTAATCCCTCTTTTAGCACTGTAGAGGCTAAGCAAGAGGATTGAAGAGAGATTAGAGAGTGTAGGACCTAATGGTACCTCGATAGTTGATGTGAAGATGGTTGTTGAAGATAAAATGATCAATCCATTTTAACTGATCCAGAAACCCCCCTTGCTATAAATGGTCAAGATTGAGCGAAGGCATGGATAAAGAGTAAATTCCTTAATTAGAGTCTTCAATGATTGCTAGTGTAGTACCCTATCCCTTGATACAAGCTTTGTTGATGAATAAGTATAAAAATTATGAAGTTCTTGGATAATGCATTCTTTTATGTTCATCAAGAGAGTGAAAATGCCAAAGATCCCTTCATGGATCATCAATGTTGGCCAAGAGTGAGTTGAATAAGCTTCTTTTTACCCCTAGGAGTAGAATAGCACAAAAGCCCCATGAAAAGAGCCACAATGAACCAAATTTCATATACAATTCATAGTACCATGTTGTAATGGAGTTTAAGAGAGAAGAAATCTCATCCAATCTTGATGCTATGATGGAATCTCTGCTAAACCTTAAAGAATAAGGAAAAAGAGGATCCTTGGAGTGGTTCAAAAGTCCTTTCAAATAACCAAGATTAAGGCAAAATTTCAATAAAAAATCATGTTGATTGCAACCATGGGGAAAGAAGAATCAAACTTAAATGGTGAAGAAGTAGAGTAGGTCTTTGATAAATACTCAAAGATGCCTTAATGCCAGGGAAAGCAAGCTTGAGATGCTTATAATGGCTTTAGAAATGAAGTATTTAGTTGTGCCATCCTAAAATGTCAGATTAGAAGAAGAAGGGAGAGCTTCATTAATAGCCTCAATATGCTTGAAGGAAGGCTCAATAAGTCTTTAAGTTAGTGTATTGAAGCATCATTGTGAATCATGAGCATGAAGATTAAACTAGATGTAAGTTATTGTAAGAAGGTGGGAGAAATAAGGATTTAAGGTGTAATTAATAGAGATGCCATGTCACACTGACATAGGTATAAAAGGAGGGGACATGTAGTTTTTCTCATATTTTGACACATTAATATATTACTATCCTTCTTCTCATTACCTTGCTCTCAGCTTCAATGACTTCTTCCTCTTTCTTGTCTTTCTCTCTCCTATTCTAGTATTTCTCTCTCTCATCACTCTCTTTCTCTCACTTTTGCACTTCTTTTTCTCTCTCTTTACAATCTTCTCTCTCCTCTTTCTCTCTCTCCAATTCACTTCTTAACAAGTGGTATCAAAGCATTGGTATTTGATCCATTTTTCTCTATTTTAACTCAAATTTTCTCCATAAAAAACCAATTTCAGACAAGTGCTACATGTACTTGACATAGACAATGACTAGTAGAGGTTTGTAAGTTATCTACAATTAGAAGGAGACTAATCTAGAGATCTTCGAGGGAGGATATGGCGGTGGAAGGCTAAAATAGCAAGTTGTCATCAAATTTCATGCAATTTGGAGATAACTAGGTCAAATGGGAGTTAACTAGGCTTAGTTGGGAAATAAACTATGGCTATTTTGTAAAGAGAGGATTCTCTTTTCCCTTTCTCGGAGCTTCCCGTAGGTTTCATGGAGTCTACCATCAAGATCTCTTCCTAAGTCTCAAATCCCTACTCCTCCAAGCAATACCTGCCTTGACTTCCTTGTTTCAAGAACTTCATGGTGACAACCCATTTTCCATAGGAGAGCTCAGCCACGGAGCTAGAAACAGGCTAAAAAAATGTGGTGCATTTTTTCAGCCTACCTCCTACTACTCATGCCAATTCTTAAACCTCTAGCACTTCTTCAAACCACTGACAAGTGAGATCCTTCAGCAAACTTCAAACATTGTACTCCATTCTTCAATCTTCATCCTTCCTGCAAACCCAAAATGTGCAGTCCATGGACAACCATGAAAGCTTCAGTTCAAGTTTTCAATTTTCATCAATTTCTTGAAGATTCTTCATCATTTCAGCCCGTGGAATCATTTCAATAAGGATTCTTGAAGAAATTACAGGAATTGAGTATGAATGGTCAAAGATTGAAGCTCAAGAGCTTCCATGGAATCAAATTTGGGAAAAATGGGTTTAATGCTTCAATCTTAAGCATTTGAAGCTTCAAGATGTCTCCCAAGCATTAAACACTACAAGGAATTGGGCAATTAGCGACGCCGATTAGCGACGGCGGATATCGGCGTCGCTATAGGCGTCGCTATTGGCGTCGTAACTGGCGTCGCAAATAGCGACGCCAGTTGCGACGCCAATAGCGACGCCGCAGGGAAAAAAAGCGCGGCCGAAACCAGAGCACCGTTTTCATTTTCTTTTCTTCATCTTTTGAGAGCGAGAGCGAGGGAGAGAGCGAGGGAGAGAGCCAAGGCTTTGTGAGAGAAGAAGAGGAAGAGACTTGCTGCCGCCGCCGCCACCGCCATCGCCGTTGTTCACGAAGGAGAGGAGGAGCCCTCGTTGCAAAGAGAAGCCGCCCACGCTTGCCATATCTCATTTGTGAGTCTCCCTCTCTCTTTCTTTTACTTGTTGAAGGTTTAAATTGTTCTCTTTTGTTTGTTTAGGAGAGGAAATGAAAGAGAAGGAGAGGGAGAGGGAGAGAGAGAGAGAGAAAGAGAGGGAGAGGGAGAGGGAGAGGGAGAGAAAGAGAGGGAGAGTGCATTCTCTCTCTCTCTCTCTCCCTTTTGCTTGTTTAATGTTTAAATTACTTTCTTTTTTGCTTGTTTAGGAGAGGAAACGAGAGAGTAAGAGAGAAAGAGAGGGAGAGAGAGAGGGAGAGGGAGAGGGAGAGGGAGAGGGAAAGAAAGAGAAAGAGAAAGAGAAATAGAGGGAGAGGGAGAGGGAGGGGGAGGAAATAGGAGAGGGAGAGAAAGAGAAAGAGAGGGAGAAGAAGGGAGAGTGCATTCTCTCTCTCCCTCCCTCTCCCTTTTGCTTGTTTAATGTTTGAATCACTTTATTTTTTGCTTGTTTAGGAGAGGAAATGAGAGAGAAAGAGAGTGAGAGGGAGAGGAAGGGGAAGGAAATGAGAGAGGGATAGAAAGAGAAAGAGAGGGAGAGTGCATTGTATCTCTCCCTCTCCCTTTTGCTTGGAGGATGTTTAAATCACTTTATTTTTTGCTTGTTTAGGAAATGAGAGAGAAAGAGAGATAGAGAGGGAGAGGGAGAAAAAGAGAAAGAGAGGGAGAGGGAGAGGGAGGGGGAGGGGAAGGAAATGAGAGAGGGAGAGAAAGAGGGAGGGGGAGGGAGAGGGAGGGAGGGAGAGGGAGAGGGAGAAAGAGGGAGGGAGAGGGAGAGGGAGGGGGAGGGAGGAAATGAGAGAGGGAGAGAAAGAGAACGAGAGGGAGAGGGAGAGGGTGAGAGAAAGAGAGGAAGAGAGGGAGAGGGAGAGAAAGAGAGGGAGAGGGAGGGGAATGAAATTTAAGATAATATACTTATTGATAATGGTATGCAATGTGCTTTGCATACGGCCACGTACTTCATCAAAATGAACCCAAAATTATTGTTATAGAAGAAGAAACCCTTAAATTGAGTATAGGATAATTTCTCTCAGGTCTTATGACTATGAGTAGAATTGATTGAAATAAATTTTATTACTATAGTTATAAAATTTCATAGATGGCGCGCATTAATTTTAAAATGGATTACTTATACTCAAAGCCGAGATATAACAAATAATTATCTACCGGGACAAACAAATTGTTGAGCATGATACAAGACCGAGATATAACATCGAAAAATCTCTCGACTACTATATACAATGCAAGGTTTATGGTCAACTTGCAACTTGACGTACATCTCCATAAAGCTATCCATTTAAGCCTCATTTGCTGTAATGTAGATAAGATGGCAAACGAAGAAGGTCTTATTGTTCAAGACCACGAGTCGTATCTTAATCAGCGTGTCCCATGTCCTTGCTCTCAATGCAAGTTGGCAATTAGACGAAAACGTCGATTGTCTATAGAACACGTACGACGATTTGGCGAGTTTCAATCTGAGATCATTGATCAGGCGATTGCAGATTTTCAGCAAACGGTAATTTGAAGTTAGCATTTTTCATGCATTGTACTCTCAAGCTAATTGAAAACCATACACAATAAGATTGGGTCTTGTTGGCAAATTTTGTATCCAAGGGGGTGATGTCTCGACCCAAGGGGGAGTGCACCCTTTGCGGCCAATTAGAAGAGTTCGTGGACGTGCGATGGATGGATTGCAGGAGCCAATCGACCACTCGCAAGGCCCATCTATACCGTCAATGCCAGAGGAGACAGACAACCTTCCCGACTTGCCTACAATCTTGAAGCCTGAGATGGAGGCAATGATCGATGCATTGATTCCCATGGATGTTGAGACATCTGACCCGCTTAGAGAGGAAGCATCCATACCATTATATGATGGGTGCCGAGTATCTCGGTTGAAGACATTGCTTGCACTCTTAAGTGTGCAAGAAAAATACGGTTGGAGCAATACGAGTGTGACTGAGTTATTCAGGTACCTTGCACACAGACTTCATTGTTTTTTTAAAAAACAGTATTATTGCAAACATGGATGGATTTTTCAAGGTGTTTTATGATTTTTTCAGGTTATTGAAATATCATATATTGCCACTTGCAAACACCATGCCCGAGTCTCATGATGATGCACGACATGTTTTACGGAAGCTTGGCATGGACTACAATAACATCCATGCATGTATCAACGACTGCATATTGTTTCGAGATGAATACGAGACTATGGAGTCGTGTCCAAAGTGTGGTGCTCATAGGTATCGACAGGACTTGCAAGGGTAGACCATCCCTCAAAAAGTCCTCAGACACTTTCCACTCATCCCCCGCATAAACCACATGTTTCGCACGTCTGCCATGGTAAGCTTGACAACGTGGCATGTGCAGAATAGGTCCACGGATGGCGTGCAACGAATATCAGCAGATTCACGCGCATGGAGCCACATTGACTCCACCTTCCCAGGCTTTGCACGAGAGCCAAGGAATCTTCGGCTCGGTCTCGCCATGGATGGTGTGAACCCATTCGGTCTGCGCTTGACTTCTTACAGTGTGTGGCCTATAGTGCTTGTCAACTACAACATTCCTCCATGGCTTTCTACGAAGAAAGGACATCTCATCCTTAGCTTGCTCGTCCCGGGCCGCTACAAAGTAAAAAATATGGACGTGTATCTTTGTCCATTAGTCGATGAGCTTAAGATTTTGTGGGAGGAGGGGGTCACGGTGCAAGATATGAGCAGGCGCGATGGTCGGCGGTCAGCCAACATTCGAGCCATTCTCATGTGGACGATGCATGACTTTCCGGGATTGGGAGAGTGCTTAGGTGAGCAGACCTTTGTTCTCGCTGGTAATATCTATATTTTATTTCATTCAATCAAGTATTCACTAGGTCGTGGATCGCCTTGCAGGTCTCGTTACCTCTGGTTATCATGCATGTCCATTGTGTGGGCCATAGTTAGACTCCCGAAGGTCACGAACCATGAAGAAAATGGTATATCAAGGACACGCCGCTTTCTTGCCGGAGGATCATGAACTCAGGGAAGGTTTTCTTGGACGACCTCTAGCACGTATGAACGCTGCAAGCTGGTACGAGCTGAAAATGGTAAACCCGAAAGCACATCCAAATGGAATGCGACGGTTCTCAGTTTTCTACGAGTTGCCATATTGGACCCACTTACAGGTCAACCACTTGTTGGATCCCATGCATATTTTAAAAAATGTGGGCAGCTTGCTATGGGACCACATCACAGGAAAGAGAGACACTATAGGGTCACGAATGGATTTAAAGGAGGTAGGTAAGATGGAGGTGCTTTGGCCGCAGTCGAGTGCTGAAGGGGGAGTGCAGCTTCCTCGCGCTCCCTGGGTTTTGTCTACCAAAGAAGAGCGCATTGTGAAGCAAGTAATCAAGTCTATCCGCACTCCGACGGGTATGATGCGTTCTCTCAAGTCCGCATTTTCTAAAGATGACCAAATGTCTAGGCTAAAATCCCATGATTGGCATAAGATATGTCAGGTTTGTGAACAGAATGGATTTTAATTAGCGTGGACATTTTGAAATTTGAAAAGTGACCATTATTCTTAATGCTTTCTCATTTGTGGCAGTTTCTCCTACCGATCGCGATCGCGTGATGCCTAACTCCAGAAATTCGCGGGCCATTTACAAGTTGTCGACTTTGGTGCAATGGATCTCACAGAAAGAGATTAAGATGTCCTCTATAGAATCCGCAAGGCGAGGAGCAGTTGAGACGGTCTGTCTCTTTGAGAAATACCTGCCCACTAGCATGCTCACGATACAAGTTCACCTTCTTGTGCATCTTGTGGATGAAGTGGAGATTGCTGGACCTGTCCATACGCGATGGATGTTCTTCTTGGAGCGCTTCATGAAAACCTTGAAAGGCTTTGTGCGACAACGAGCTCGTCCGGAAGGTTGGTTGGTGTCAGAGGCATTAGTGCATATCTCACAATGGCTACCAACGGTGGAACCAACGTTAGTGCATATCTCACATTTTCAGGATGAGTCGAGGGATGAGCGATGAGGAGTTTTAGGACATGATGGCACACATGTCTCCAGATCAGCTTGCGAGATTCAGAGAGATGGCAGATTAGGAGCTGTCTCGTTCTTCGTCAGGGCGCTTTGCTAGATCAGCTTCAGCGCGATCAGATGCTTCAGCTTCGAGCAGACGATCTCGACGCTCGCGACTTGGGCCAGAGGGAGGGACTGCGACTGCAGGAGGATCAGGGGGGTGCTGTTGTGGAGACATAGACGCAGTGTCTCTGTCTCGTCGTTCAGCTGGAGCTGCGTCACCTCCAAGATTTGTCACACCTGTGGGGACGTCCACTCCAGTTACTCCGGCTTTTGCGCAGCCATCGGCAGATGGCACGCCTTTTGGTGGCACTCCTTTTGGTGGCACCCCCTTTGGTGGCACCCCTTTGAGTGGCACTCCGGGAGAGGGTACCCCCGTCGGTACACCGGATGTACAGGGGTCTCCTGGATATGCCCAGGAGCGTGGACGGAGATGGGAGAGGGCCCATACTAGGCATACTCCTAGGGGTTATGGATACCTAGTGGATGGCAGGTCAGGAGCCATCATCATGAATGATGAGGGGAGGAGGGTGATGGCTCGCATGAGGGAGTTGTGCCAACAAGTTTTTCGGCACAACGTCCTGGATCATTGGAGGAACATATCGGAGGGGAGCAAGGAGTACATAGTAGTATCCTTGCACGAGGAGTTCCCGATGCCAGCCGGAGTGGATAGATTCTGTATGGGCTGGATGATGGATTGCATGCGTGCATACATGTCACATAGACGATTCGACGCACGTAAGGCAATCAAGAGTGGGGCTCCAAAGCCCGAGTGGTTAGATGCAGACGACTGGCGCCGATTGAGGGAGGAGGCTACAAATTCGCCAGGACGTTGGAGTCATCAGCGGGAGGCGGCGAGGGCACGAATCGAGGCCGGATCGGTACATCATCTTGGGAGTGGCGGCCACAGGACATATTTGGAGGACTTTGTTAGTTTCTCTTTTGTTTTGCTTATTTGTTTTTTTCAGATATTCTTTGTACTGACAATCATGTTTCTAATAGTTAGCATTTTGTTTTCTTTGCAGCACTCCATTACAAATCGCGATCCGCAAGGCCTTGAGACTCGATATGCAGAGAGGCACGGTCTCAGATCATTGATCGACCGATTGTATAGACGCGGCGGCCTAGTAAGTCACTCATCTTTCTTGTCCGTAGTTACCATGAGATATTTGAATGCATTATTGTATGGTGGATTGATATGTTGTTTCTTTTTCTGCAGAATCCGTTTGATGCTCCTTTGCAGCGGGAAGAGCTTTCGGGGGACAAGGATTTGTAGCTCACCCTTGGATCCTTGGAGCTCACATACCTTTAGTTTTTAGTCACCCGATCTATGTAGACATTTTCTATGTATTAGTGATATTGTTTTATGATTGTACCAATCACATTTTATGCGATATCATGTATTTATTTCATCTATCAGTTTTATGATTTCAGTATACATTCTTTTTGTTTGCAAACGCTTTGTATGCAGCAGTGCAGAAACTATTTTGTATGGCTCTCATACAGCACACAGTGCTATATGTGGCAGGGCAGCTTGCTGCCCTGCCACAATTTTTTTTTTCTCTGTTACAATCGCTATTTGCGTCGCAAATTTATTGCACACGTCGCTATTGTCGTCGCTATAAGCGTCGCAAATTCTCTGTAACCGTCGCTATATGCGTCGCCGCATATAGCGACGCATATAGTGACGATTCTATGGCGTCATCAATAACGACGCTTTTTGCGACGACGGGGGCAAATTTTGTTGTTTGTATTTTCGTCGCTTTAAACGTCGCTATAAGGTCTATATCTTGTAGTGAAATACACAAGCCTTGAATATTATTTTGGCAACATTGGACCACTAGAGGCTTCATTAAGCATTTGGAGATTAATCAAGTCATCTCATCAACCATGTCGATGGTACTCTTCTTCAATTCTTAATCTCTCTCATTCATCCATTTGCTAAGCTTTATCCAATTGATTGAGAGATTATAGAATTGAATAATTTCCATAAAATCTTAGCCAACCATTACTCAAACCAATCCATTCATGTAATGCAATGTTTGCTTGATGCATATTGGTTCTAATTAGTGAATTACAGGCTTCAAACTGAAATTTTGAGCATTGCATTTCTTTTACCTAAGCTTGAAATATTGTAAAAGGGTAAGTACTAGCAATCAGTGAGTCACTAAATTGTATTGGTAAGACCCTTTTCCCATCAACATTTTAAAAATATCCATCCTAGTGCATTTTATGAAAAGGACTGAATGGATATTTCAATAACGCATCTCATGCTGATTGATTAGAGTAGTATGCTACTGCCATGTTGATATTTCCACTGAGAAAAAAAGTGGATGCTAGGGGAGATAGTGAGACAAAAGAGAGGTGACCCTCCCTCACTATTGAAGATCCTGAAGGGGCGCAACCAATTGACTCGAGGGGAACTTTTCCCACCTCCCAGTGATTTGCAGCCCATGTAGGGAGCCTGTCTTGTTGTTTTATCCCTCACACAAGTACAATGAGTGGAGAATTGAAGATTGAAGTGCTTCAAAGACTCAAGTACCTTCAAGAGAAAAATAGGGTAAAACAGGATTTTACAAGACATTGTAGGGTATTTACAAGCCCTTATAGGTACTGACTTCATTATTACTCAAGTATAGATGTAGGTACTATAGGGTGCCCACAAGTCCTACTCAGCCTCCTACAAGGTTTGGTAGCCATTTGGAACCACTATTTTACCCTTACAGGTGGAAACATGGTATTTATAGGTTGAAATAGGGTATAGGCTTGAATAATTCAGACTCAGAGATTGAATTGCAGAATTTTTTGTCCTAAACTTGTTATGACGTGCTGTAACTCATCTTAAAGAGGGAATTGTTGGCTTGAATTTGAATAAAAAAATTTGGGAATCAAAGCTTTCTAGCTCAAGTTATAGCCAATTTTCTGACAAGGGATGCTGCAGGATTGCACTACTATGGTAGGGCATAAAGGCAAAAATAAGGCCCAAGATGAGTATGCACAAAAAATCAGAGATTCTATACTGGATATTATACTCCAAGAGATCCTTGAAGAACCTCAAGTGCATGGAGAAATCAGTGCACTTAACAATACCATGTGTAAACATGAAAATAGGCATGCCTAATGTCATATGGAACTATTATAAAGAATGGAGAAGATGGTCTTGTTTAGTAGCCAAATGAAGTCTTCCATTCAAACAAAGGCTTCCATTGACAAGTTAGTAGAATCTAATGCTCAAATTATAGGTCAATTTTCCCAATGGATGCAAATGCAAATGGGATCTAAAGAAGCAAAGGAGAAAGCTTATTCAAATAGTGAATCCTCAATCCCACTTCAACCACCTAACCAAAAAGGTCAAGGTCATGGAATCATTGGATGAAGGGGTATCCCAAATATCCCATATAAAGTAGGCGAGACTTCACAAAGACATGATGACTATTTGGGCAATTTAAATGGTGCCAATTTCCAAGATTTTGGGTTGAATACTCAACTTCCTAGAGATCCTTTACCAATGGGAAGGTTTCATACTGGTTCTTAACCACCTATTGGGAGAGTTCTGTCTCATTTTGGGGGTTCAATGCCTAATACTCATGACTGCTCTATTTTGGGATAGCAACCTTTCCATGAAAGAGAGCTAAAAGATAAGATTATCTTGGCCAAGTACAATGGTCAATCATCTTCACCATCTGATCTAGAGGAATGGACTTCCAAATTGGAATCTTACTTTGATATATTCCCTAGAACTAATGATATGAAGATTCATTTTTCTTCCTTGCATCTCGAGGGATTTGCACATACTTGGTGGAGGTACATTAAGAAGGAGAACATACTTGTAGAGAATTGGGAAGCATTCACGACACTTATGACTGAGGTCTTTGTCTCTCCTCTTGAAAAAGTGAAATTGGCATGGAGATGGTATGGTTTAGAGCAAAGAGTCCTAAGTGTAAGGGAATATACCAACCAATTCCTCAATCTTACCATGTATGTAGATAGCACTAGTGATGAAGCTAAACTCCACAAGTACATGTATGGCCATCCTTATCAATTGATGTCATGGCGTAGAACCCTACCACGCTTTTCAAAGCTATTGAGCTTGCAGAGTGCTATGGAAGGAAATATAGAAGGGAATCATCATTTTAGCTTGGTTATCAACATGCAAGGATTATTTTCAAATAAGGACAAGTTGGCAATGTTTATGGGCAGAAATCATGCGCCAAGTGGGGGTTTAAGAGTGCCAAATTATCCACCATTCAATGCTTCAAGACCTCAAAGGAATTTCAGGACAACAAATAGTCCTAAAGTTGATTTCAAAAAAGGGGACAATCTATTGCTCTTTTTTGGCCATGTGGACGATCTATTATGGAAGATACTATTCTAGATATTGGATAGAATTTATGGTGCCATGTGATTTGGACTAGTTACTTCTGTAGGGCAAAAGGGGTTGCTTCTGTTGGATAGAAGGGATACATAATTTCTCCTATATGGGCACAAGACAAAGATTAACTCAAAAATAAGTTAAGGAACTTGTTTATCAAAAGGAGTGCTTGCACTATTTTTGTGTCTGTGCTATAAGTTACGCAAATGAATCATGTTTTCTAAAAGGCTTAATTAATGAATATGATTTTGAATGTCACACATAAATGTGATAGGACCTAATTAGAAAACTAAAGCTATTGAGGGAAGCGGGTGGGCGGAACCCCAATGGGTACGGTAGGGTGGTCCTAGAGAATTGGGAGGCTTCTCGCAAAGTTTTACCATCGTTTGACCCTTATATATGGTTAGGTTAGAACTCAATTCATGAAGTTTTAGGGGACCAGAATTGGACTATACCCTACGGGTAGAGAGGTTGAGCGGCGTATCCCTCTCGTTTCCCATTCTCTTTGAGCCAAAAGCAGTATGGATCTGCTTTGGATTGGGTGTCTTTACGTAAAGTAGAATTGCCAAAACCTGATGCTAGAATACTGTTAGGAGACCTTGACCCCTAGAAACCCAGATTTTAGGTCAATTCTAGTGGGTTTCGGTTGCAAGCATAGCAGTCCAATATCACTAAGAGTGTGAGGTCTTATTGACCCAATAAATATCCCTATTATAGGAGAAGGAGAAAGCTTAGCATTTGCCTTTCCCTGAAAATCCAGTCTACTCTAAGTGGAAGTGTACCCCCTCCCCCCATCCCCCCATCCCCCCCCACCCCCCCCCCCCCCAAATACAAAACCCTAGAGTAAACCTGGTTTTTATAATGACACAACCAATTGCAATATCTGTAGGAACGATGGATTTGCCATTGCTTGGTTTTCCCCTATCCATTTGTAATGGGTTAACAAAAGAGGGTATAAAAGTTCATATTAGTGAGTTTCAAGAGTTAATGTTTAATTGCCAGGTTCAAGATGAAGGACATCTTATGTTGTTCTTTAATATGACTTTGAAAGGAAAACCTACAGTGTGGTATCATGGCTTGAAAGTCAAAACCATAACTACAATAGATCTGTTTTATGTGGCCTTTCGCAGAGAGTTTTCCTCTAAGAGAGGTGGTCAATGTTAGATGTGTATTTTGAATATAACATGTCAAGCGCCTCACGAGAATACTTGATTCTATGCTAAGAAATTGAATGATATGTTTCTCATATTGCAAGCCTCTATTCCCATTCCACCTCTACTATCCAACTACACTACTTTCTACATGGATTGGATTTCAACATCCAAGTGCGGTTGAGTAGTGCTTCTCTTGTTAATATAGATGAAACCCTTACACAAGTGGAGGAGATAGTCACAATTACAATCAAGATGTGATAAGTTCATCCATAACAAATCCTAATGCAAGAGGAGACATCATGCAAAATATATCTATGCTGCTAGCTCCTCATAATGCTACTATGCCAATGGCTAGCCAAATAGGTCTATTAAATACCAGAAGACAAATGAAGAATCCTAATGTAATGCCAACTAATCAGCCATCAATACCTAACTAGGTGGTTAAGCCATTGGGATTCCAAGAAGATGATTATAGTTATGAGTCTAGTGCATCAAATGTTCTTGGCAAAGTCAAGGATATGATGCACCATTATATTGACATGATAACTAAGTAGTATAGACAAATAACCATAGAGGTGAACTTCCTGAAGAAGTAGAAAAACTTAATAGGAATTTGATGATCTCTGAAGAGGGTGGTCCATCAAGATTTAGCTATAAGTTGTGTGGTGGTCACCTCCCATGGAATTATCCTCATGTAAAGTGCAATATATGTGGGAGGCCAGAACATATGGACAATACATGTTGGAGTAGAATTTGTTTCACTCCAATATATGTGCCTAGTGAGTTAGTCTGGTAGAGATGCTTCTAGTTGATGGGAACATAGTCTCCAACAATGTAAGAGTGATCACTAGGGGCTAGAAAATGAAAGAGGTTCATAATGATGACCCAAGTACAAGCTATGCTAACCCTAAGCCTATTGACAAGAAGGTTGTAGATATCAATACCCATGTGGGTCCTCTTAAATCTAAAGGTATCTTAGAGGAGATATTGGTTAAGAACAAGCATAAGTCAAAAGCAAAGGAGGTTTCTAAGGTTGTCAAAATGCCAAAAGAGAGGATGATGTGGCAAGAAAAAAAAGTTGTTATAAACTTTCATGAGTTCAACCTAGCGAATGCTCTATGTGAAGTTAAGCCAAATGTAAACCTGCTATAATTGATGCGATTGTCACCTACTGATGTTCACAATGAGTTCAAGAAAATCCTATGAACATGTTATGTTGTAGAACCTAATGGTGTCTATCGAGTGTGGGATGTAAATGGTAGGAACATGCGGAGCAGCACTACCCTAGGGTTCAGGCATATGTTGATGGAATCTTAATAGAAAGTACAATAGTAATGTCTATAAACATCATGAGTATGGACTTATTAGAGAGGCTTGTTGGTTTTCCCATTCAAATGGATGTTACAACTATCCTAAAAATGGCTGATGATAGTTTGAGACAGCCAAAAGGAATAATATCTCAAGCACATGTAACACTAGTATATATTGAGTGTGTTCTTGACTTCCATATTATCCAATTTCTTGGAAGGCTAAGCTATCATTTGCTACTAGGATGGTTGTGGATATTACACTTTGATTGTCTGGTAGTCATCCCAGCTAGTCAATTGATTTTTGGGCATGGGTCAAGGGAAAAATTTTGGATGTTTATCCTAAACTCCCACTAAATGAAAGGGCACCACCTTCCACTACAAAATGGGAGGCACTTGAAGGCACCTCTACCATAGGATCTTCAAGCTTTAGTGAGTCTAATGAGGATTCCACAATGGAGGAGGTCTATCATGTATATTTGAATGAGTTGATAGGGGTGAGAGATCAAATACGCGATGTTGATGTAATAGAGTGGGATCTTGGGACTCCTAATGATCCATGTTCAATCAAACTTGGTACTATATTATCTCATGATGAGCATGCAAACTATGTGTCACTCCTATGGAAGTTTAGGGATATATTTGCATGGAGGTATGATAAATTGAAGGGGACTCTCCCTACTATTTTTGTGGACATGATCCCATTGAATGATGGTAGTAAGCTAGAAAGGTAGAAGGTTAGATAAATTCCTTTTGGGCGGAGAGAGCCTCTTTTAAGAAATTCATACATCTGAGAAAGATAGGTTAGAAATTTCCTATTGGACACATTAAATGGTGCTCATGGATTATGTTAAGGAAGAAAAAGAACATTTAAATCTTCCTATGCATAGATTTTAAGGAGTTGAACAAGAAGAAAGTAAAGGACTACTACCCTTTGTTGTAAGGCATTCGCTATCCAAGCACATTTTTAGCGGTCCATCAAGAGACAAATCTAAGCGTCGCTGCTCGACAATCCCATGGAATGTTCCAAGGTTCATCGCCTAGGGTTTCTTGAGTCTACCTTGCAATGGAATGTCCTTGGCCAAAACCACTTAGATCGACCTCAAATCTGGGTTCCTAGTGGTCAAGGTCTCTTGATAGAATTCTAGTGTTGGTGGGTCCTGAAAATCCTACTTTATGCAGAGATATCCAAGCCAAAGCAGATCCATGCTGCACTTGGTTCAAATATAATGGGAAACGAGAGGGATGCGCCACTCAACCTCTCTACCCATAGGGCATAGTCCCATTTTGGTCCCCTAAAATGGCATGAATCGGGTCCTAACTTAACAATACCTAAAGGTCGAACATCGGAAAAACCTTGTGAGAAGCCTCCCAATTCTCTGGGACCACCCTGCCTTAGGACACACCTGTCGGAGTTCCGCCCACACCCGCTTCCCTCAATAGGCATTCTTTAATTATTTAATTAATTCCTATCACATTTATGTGTGACATTTAAAGTCAGATTCCTTAAATAAGCCTTTTAGGAAAAAGGGTTCATTCGCGTAACTTATAGTACTAACACAAAAATAGAGCAAACACTCCTTTTGACAAATAACTTCCTTAACTTATCTTCAAGTTAATCTTTGTCTCCTGTGCCCATACATGAGAAATTATATATCCCCTTCTGCCCAGTAGAAGTAATTGGTCCAAATCACATGGCACCACAATTTCCATCCTTTATCTAGAATAGGATCTTCCAATGCTACATACATTGGGCTTATGGCACTCTTCAACTCCATGGGTGTCCTGTCACAACTCTATAGAAACAGAATTTGTATCCTTTTTCATTAATTTATCTATATAATGATTTATTAAATTTATTTCCTTTGCACTAATTAGATATAAAGAAAAGTGCATTGGAGCTGGCCACTGATGAGTGGTCCACAGGTTATGGTGGACCCACGTGGTGGGTTAGAGAAAAGATAGTTCACACTTCCACCTATGTGGCCCGATTGGGCGCCTGTGACTAGAACTCACGCATATCATGGTTAGACTCGCACACAAAAAGGATTGATGCCTTGAAGTGTGGGCTAGATCCACCAGAACAGACAGTTACAATCAACAAGATGGCATGATCATGAAATGCTTGTATAATGTGCATGTGTGGGCTGAAAGCTTGAAATGCACATTTCTTTGCATAGGAAAGTCACATGAAGATTCGGATACCATTTTTGTGATGTACACGGAAAAAGCTTTCATATGACACCCATATTAGGGGGGTCCCTAGATTTTAGGAGATCCCTAAATTTGAGGAGGTCCTTAAATTTTAGGAGCCTCGAATTAACCTAAAAATGGTAGTCCTAAAAAATAGGGAAGTCATTCTAAAAATAGTAAGTTCTGTACTCTGACTGTGCTTACTAAATTTGGTTGTTTCTAGTCTTGACAGTATTCAACCCAAAAAGGAAGGCCATAGAGAAGAGACAAGTGTCAAGACACTTGTCACACAAGTTTCCAAGTGTCCCACCACTTGTCACATCTCATGACATGTGGCTGGACACTTGTCTTGTGCTACTCCACTTTCCCCTTTTGTACTAGCTCTCCCCTCTCCTATAAATAAGAGCTCGTTTTTTTTCATTCAACATCATTTTTCTTTGCTGTTAACTCATGTACAGCACCCACAGATAGCCAGAAATTGGCCCCATCCATCCCCATCATCATCCCCCACTTCTCCATTATCAAATTCCTCCATATTCCCTCTTCTATCACTGCTGTTTTACAGGATAGCAAGCCTGTAAATTCATTACAACACCTTCTTTTCAAGCTATTTCTTCCATTTTAGCAACAAGAAGCAAGCCCTATCCATGTACTATTGTTCAACGATGGAGAAGATTGATTTTCCCTTTTTCTTCTCTCATATTGTAAAGAAATCAGTTCTTATCATTGCATAATAGATAATGCATGTGTGTTTGTACATCTTGCATGATCTTGTGAGAGTGAGAATTACTTCTTCTTACTCTCAGGTTGATTGTAACTGAGCTCTTCCTTAAGGGACTTGGGTTGAGCAGAAATACATTCCTTCGGGGGGGGGGGGGGGGTTGCCCATCTTCAACCCTCAATCTTGTCTCCATTACTTTTACATTTTCATGGTTGTAATTTTGTGAGTAATTTTCATTTTCAGCTTTAAGCGAAAACAAGCGAATATCATAATTGTTAAGCATACTACGTTGTTCGGGGCGTTTACAATGGTATCAGAGCTTTGGCTCGGTCCTCACCCCCAACACTGGTAGTGCTTACAATTATAAGTTTGTTTGTTTTCAGCCCTTGCATTGAGTGCTTGAGCATATTTTTTTTCTTAAGAGTCTCAATGGACCAGTCGAGTGCTATCCTTCAAGCCATTTAAAGTCTTAGAGAGGAGAATCAGCAAATTGGTGAGCAACTTCTCAAACTAAAAAAAGTTGAGAATCCCAAAGAATTCAAGGAAAGAAGCCCATCTACTTCAAGGAGACAAATCCATACCAATGAAAGGAGCCGATCAAGAAGTCCAACTACTTCTAAGAGGCAGTCCCATTCTACTTCAAGACAAAGAAAGAGATCGCATCGAAGTTCATATTCTTCTTCAAAGTCATCTGGCGCCTATTCTGATGGATCCTCTTCTAGTAATGAAGAGTCACACCCTTCTCGTGGAAGACCTCATCATCGTCAAAGGCGTCGACATTCTTCACCCTCGTCTCCATCTTCATCCCCATCAAGCACTTCATCATCTTCAACCTCAAGATCCGAGCATGGACGAAGGCATAAGAAGAAGAAGAAGACTAAGTCACTATCTCAACTTGAAAAGAAGATCAAGTTTAGTATGTATGATGGTTCCCGAAATCCTGATCTTCTTCTGAAGTTTATTCATCAATTTCAAATTTTGTATGGTCGTGATAAGTATAAAGAAAAAGAAAAGATTAAGTTTGTAGCTTTACATTTAACCGACTTAGCCCATACTTGGTGGACAGGGTTGGAATATGATCATGCTGCCCCAAAATCATGGCGGTCCTTTGTTCACATGATACAAAGCCAATTTCTTCCTGTTCATTTCAAAAGAGATGTAAAAATGGAATGGGATCGGCTTTGGCAAAGGAAAAATGAGTCACTTGGTGACTATACCAAGAGATTTTGGGAGCTACTTTTGAAGGTCCAACATTTCAAGAAGATCAGCAGTTCGGAAAAGCTTAGGAAGTTTCAGGGAGGTTTGCATTTTAAACTTCGTACTGCTCTTAATCATTATCATTGTTCTAGTCTCAGGGAACTCATTGACCATGCTGAGGCATGGGAAATGGAGCACAATGGCAACAAATCATTCCAAAAGAATGATAACAAGAGAGTAGCTGATGATGAGGAGTATTCAGCCCCAAATGAAGGACAAAAACAACGGCAAAAGCAGCCATCAAATAAAAAAAAGATGAAGCCCTATGCACCTCCTAATGCTCCTCAATTTTGCTCCAATCTATACCCACAAGCAAAGCAACTTTCCGAAGAAGAAAAGCAATGCTTCATGAAAGAAGGGAAGTGCTTTAAATGTGGACAAACATGCCACATAGTGAAGCAATGTCCAAACAAGGGACAAAGCAAGGTTTCTGACAACAAGCCTAAGTCACCAGTGAAAATCAATGCTATCAGTGATATAGTTGCAAACACAACTCACACTCCAGAGACGCGCAAATTATTAAAAGCTTGGGGACAGTTGCAAGGTAAGCAAGCACTATTCTTGATAGATCTTGGGGCGAATGAAAATATCATTTCCTTGCAATTAGCTAAAGAGCTTGGATTAAAGAATGAAGAAATGGACACTCCGAAGTTCGCCAAGCTTTAAATGCTGATGAAGGTGACACAGTGAAGACTGTGATACCCTACATTGGCAAGCTCAAGTTTCAAATTCAAGGCTACAGTGACGAAGATACCTTCTATATCAGAGACCTTGATGGTTGCGATGTGATTCTTGGCATGCCCTGGAATCATAGAGTAGATTCAACCATCTTCTCTCAGAAAAAGAAGGTAGAACTCACCAACAAAGGCAAGAAGTACGAGATCCAAGCTGGAGTTTCTGGAGACACCATACCTATGGTAAGCCATATTCAAGTCTCTAGAGCAATTAAGGATTGTGTTCAATGTTGTCTGCTTTATGTCACTGATGTAAAAGATAATATGAATGCTGAAAACCAAGAGCAACTTCAGCTCTTGGAAAAGTATAAAGATTGTTTTTCGGAAGATCTTCCTTATCAGCTTCCCCCAGAAAGGCCAGAAGACCATCATATTGATATTATCCCGGGCAGTTCTCCTCCTAATATAGCACCATACCATGTGAGCCGTCCTCAACAAGAAGAAATCAGAAAGCAAGTCGAAGACCTACTCAGCCGTGGGCTAATTAGGCCAAGTAGCTCACCATTTTGTTCACCGGTTCTTCTTGTTCAAAAGAAAGATGGCACATTCAGGATGTACATTGATTATCGAGCCCTCAACAAAATCACTGTGAAGAATCGGTTTCCTATTCCCAGAATTGACGACATTTTGGATCGTCTAGGAGGCTCAAAGGTTTTTAGCCGCATTGATCTAAAGAGCGGTTATCATCAAATTAGGGTAATATCACAAGATGTACACAAAACTGCTTTCCGCACTTCATACGCTCTTTATGAATTCTTGGTGGTTCCTTTTGGATTAACCAATGCACCAGCCACCTTTAATCGAATGATGGAGTGCATCTTTAGAGAGCATCGACAATATGTCGGTACTTTCTTTGATGATATTCTTGTCTTTAGCGAGAATGAAGAGGAGCATCATCAACACTTGGAAATTGTTCTACAATTACTACAACAAAATCAACTCTTGGTAAATGGTAAAAAGAGTGAATTTTTCATGCATAAAATAAATTACCTTGGGCATGTCATCTCTTCTGAAGGGATTCAGATGGATCCTGAAAAGATCAGGATAATCCAAGAATGGCCTCATCTTCTGATGTATATGAGGTGCGATCGTTTCTTGGCTTATGTTCTTATTACCGCTGCTTCATCAAGCATTTTGCACATATGGCTTCTCCACTTCATGACCTTACAAAGAAGAAGATCTCTTTCCAATGGAAGGAAAAAGAGAAGGCAGCCTTCACAAGGCTAAAAACAGCTCTTACTTCTGGACCTGTTCTTATCATTCCAGATCTGGTAAAACCATTCGTGGTGGAAGCAGATGCTTGCGGTGATTGTATTGGTGCAGTGCTAAATCAAGAAGGCCATGCCCTAGCCTTTGAAAGCCGCCTTCTAAATGATGTGGAGAAAAGGTATGACATTTATGAAAAGGAGCTCTTAGCAGTGGTTCATGCTTTAAAGATATGGAAACATTATCTTTTAGGCAATGAATTCCTTATTAAAACTAATCATCAAAGCTTGAAGTATTTCAAGACTCAAAAGCATTTGCAGGAGAAACATGCAAGATGGGAAAATTTCTTGTCTATGTTTCATCTTCAAATTATGTACACTCCGGGGAAACAAAATGTAGTTGCTGATGCACTTTCTAGAGTGCCTCGCATTGCAACTATTACAGTGGCTCATCATGAAGATTTTCAAACGATGAAGAATACTTATGATGAAGATACTGATTTTACAGCAATTTGGTCAAATTTACAGCAAGGAGGTTCTAATCTAGATTATTCCATCAAAGACGGTTACCTTCTCATGAACAATCGCCTTTGTGTCACTCTTCCTATTCGACAAAAGGTGCTTAAAGAAAGTCATGAACCCCCTTATGCAGGGCATAGAGGGAGGGCAGCCACTCTAAGTGCAATTGAGTGCTACTTTTATTGGCCAACATTACGAAGAGATACACATAACTTCATTGAGGCTTGTCTGGTATGCCAAAAATCCAAATATGATAGGCAGAAGATTCCAGGATTGTTGCAACCTCTTCCAGTGCCCAAAGATCCATGGGAATCTATCACAATGGATTTCATCTCAGGTATTCCAAGAACACCTCAAGGTCATGATATGATTTGGGTCATAATTGATAGATTCAGCAAACAATCACATTTTATTCCATGTCATAAAACATTGATATCCGCACAAGCTGCAAGACTTTTCATTCAACATATCTTCAGATTACATGGTATGCCTTTTGAGATCATTTCAGATAGAGACTCCAAATTCACAAGTAACTTTTGGCGTGCTTTATTTGAGAATTTGGGAACCACTTTAAAGTTCTCCTCAGCTTTTCATCCTCAAACTCACTGCCAAACAGAGGTGATGAATCTCACTCTTTTGGATATGTTGAAAGCTTATGTTAGTGAACATAAGTCACAATGGGAGAAATATATTCCATTATTGGAGTTTGCTTACAACAATACAGTGCACTCATCCACAGGGAAAGCTCCAAATGAAATAGTACAGGGTAAAGTGATTCCTCCTCCAATTACTCGCACTAAAGATAAGATTTTTGCTGCTGATGAGTTTGCTTTAGATTTAAAAACCGCAATGGATCAAGTTCGAGCCACTATCAAAGTTGCCCAAGAGCGACAAAAGAAGCAAGCAGATAAACGAAGAAGACCTTTGGCTTTTGAAAAAGGTCAATATGTCTTACTAAAGTTTGATAAAAGCAGGCTCAAACAAGGTTCTGGTCAAAATTCATCTTTTCCAAAGCTCTCCAGTAGATGCTTTGGACCCTTCAAAGTGATTGAGAAAATAAATGAAGTTTCTTATCGACTTGAGCTTCCTGCTCATTGGAAAATACACAATGCTTTTCATGTAAGTTTGCTAAAACCTTACATAGGACCAGAACCAAAGGAACCCATTACTGAAGATCCCCCAGAAGTTGAAGAAACAGAGCAACTCTTGGAACCTGAAAAGATTTTGTTTCTCAAGGATCGAACCACGAGAAGTGGCCTTGTGACATGAAAATTCTTACTAAAATTCAAGAATCTACCCACAACAGATGCACAATGGGTAGATGAAAAATTCATGAAGGATTACCCAAATATTCTACAGCAATATCAAGAAGCTTTTCAGCAGAGGACAGCTGAATAAAAGCCAGAGGGCTGTCACAACTCTATAGAAACAGAATTTGTATCCTTTTTCATTAATTTGTCTATATAATGATTTATTAAATTTATTTCCTTTGCACTAATTAGATATAAAGAAAAGTGCATTGGAGCTGGCCACTTATGAGTGGTCACAGGTTATGGTGGACCCACGCGGTGGGTTAGAGAAAAGATAGTTCACACTTCCACCTATATGGCCCGATTGGGCGCCTGTGACTAGAACTCACGCATATCATGGTTAGACTCGCACACAAAAATGATTGATGCCTTGAAGTGTGGGCTAGATCCACCAGAACAGACAGTTACAATCAACAAGATGGCATGATCATGAAATGCTTGTATAATGTGCATGTGTGGGCTGAAAGCTTGAAATGCACATTTCTTTGCATAGGAAAGTCACATGAAGATTCGAATACCATTTTTGCGATGTACACGAAAAAAGCTTTCATGTGACACCCATATTGGGGGGTCCCTAAATTTTAGGAGATCCCTAAATTTTAGGAGGTCCTTAAATTTTAGGAGCCTCGAATTAACCTAAAAATGCTAGTCCTAAAAAATAGGGATGTCATTCTAAAAATAGTAAGTTTTGTACTCTGACTGTGCTTACTAAATTTGGTTGTTTCTATTCTTGACAGTATTCAACCCAAAAAGGAAGGCCATAAAGAAGAGACAAGTGTCAAGACACTTGTCACACAAGTTTCCAAGTGTTCCACCACTTGTCACATCTCATGACATGTGGCTAGACACTTGTCTTGTGCTACTCCACTTTCCCCTTTTGTACTAGCTCTCCCCTCTCCTATAAATAAGAGCTCGTTTTTCTTCATTCAACATCATTTTTCTTTGTTGTAAACTCATGTACAGCACCCACAGATAGCCAGAAATTGGCCCCATCCATCCCCATCATCATCCCCCACTTCTCCATTATCAAATTCCTCCATATTCCCTCTTCTATCACTGCTGTTTTATAGGATAGCAAGCCTGTAAATTCATTACAACACCTCCTTTTCAAGCTCTTTCTTCCATTTTAGCAACAAGAAGCAAGCCCTATCCATGTACTATTGTTCAACGATGGAGAAGATTGATTTTCCTTTTTTCTTCTCTCATATTGTAAAGAAATCAGTTCTTATCATTGCATAATAGATAATGCATGTGTGTTTGTACATCTTGCATGATCTTGTGAGAGTGAGAATTACTTCTTCTCACTCTCAGGTTGATTGTAACTGAGCTCTTCCTTAAGGGACTTGGGTTGAGTAGAAATACATTCCTTCGGGGGGGGGGGGGTTGCCCATCTTCAACCCTCAATCTTGTCTCCATTACTTTTACATTTGCATGGCTGTAATTTTGTGTGTAATTTTCATTTTCAACTTTAAGTGTTCATTCTCTTTTATATTAAATCTCGAAAACAAGCGAATATCATAATTGTGAAGCATACTACGTTGTTCGGGGCGTTTACATGTCCAGAGCTCCACTTGACCCTAAGCGACCAAGGAGTGAGACACAATTTCTATGGTTGGCCTTTTCACCACTCAACATTTGACCCATGAATCGAGCAAGTGCCCTTTTTGGGTTAATCCACAATGTGATATTGGAGATGATCCACCCATGCAAAATATCATTTCCTTAATTAATCTAGTTAAGGATCAAGCACAATCAAGGCAAACAACCTAGTATCATATTTCAAGAAATTATTCCCTATTCCCATGGCAATTTGTCATCACAAACCCCACCATGAATTTATCGTCAATCACAAGCGCTTGGAATAATCATCCAAACCACAATCCAAGAATCATTTGATTGTAAAAGCATTTAGGGCGCAACCAAAAAAAACAATGGTACTCTTTTCCAAACATTGCAAGAATAGTCGCAATAACCTTTCCATCGCATATTGGCTCTCCCCCTTGGCATCAAGAGTGGTTCTATGTAAAATTCACTTAACAAACCCTTCTTTTGGCTAAGGCATATGCTAAGGTTTCAAAAACTATACAAGACATAAGTTCTATTAGTCACTTACATTAATCGATAACACATCCTTCTTCCCAACAAGTACAAAAGCATCGGTCTTTCCTTTGACTTAGGGTTTCCTAATTCCTTGAGCTCTTCTTTTGCCCTGGAGTTTTTGTTGCATCTAGCCCAACCTCGAATAGGATTGATAAACATAGTCGCTATTGGGCGGATCTTGAGGCATCTTAGTTTTAATCCTTATGGTCGTTGTTTGTGTTAACTACGCATATCATCAAATTCATGATATTAGCGAGAGCTTGGGCAAAGATCGCAATGAACTAACAAATTCATGATATTAGCAAGAGCTTGGGAAAAGTTCTTAGAGATTCGAGATTGAATTTCCTAGGCTATATTACTTACCATGCAACCCGTCAACCGTGCAAGCTACAACATACTTTCAGTGTGGGAAAATACATATCTATTATTTTCACGAAAAGGAGAGTCGACAATACCTTGGAATGCTATTATGCTATGTATGAATTTGTCTCATAGCATCTAGATGCAATTTACTTCTCTTGATATTCGCACTTTGCAAACTCCATCTTTCAAATATATGAGATGAAATTTATCCTTTTCAATTAACCTATTCTTGGTGGTATAGTACGGGTCTAATGCATCTCATGTGTGAATCAAAGCAAGCATCCATCAATTTGGAAATACATTACTTACGACCAGTACCGTAGTTGGATGGGCAGTGATGTCCTTGCTCGAGGCTTTCATTGCGGGATTGCCATCCTCGATATTCTTCTCTTTTAGATGCTCTTCCACAAGACTTTCACACCTTGTTCTCGATTAGCGGGCCCAATTTGGGGAGAGAATTGAGCTCTTGATGGAAGATAATATCATGGGAAAAGGTAAGTGATTCACGGGCAAAGGAGAAAGAAAGAACGTGTGTGGACACCCTCTAGTCTATGCACTCGAAGGTAGAGTGTTTCTTGTAGTTACATTCTTGTTTCCAACCACTTCCAATGATCATAGCCATGGCTCCCTCTTTGTCAATCTTGGTAGTCTGATAGTTCTTTGAAGGGGCTTGAAACTCTACAAGAGAAGAGATTTGACTAGGAAGAAGGGCTCATAAGTGGAAGAGGTCCTTCATGCGGATGAAAGGAGAATGAAGAGAGGTGGTAGGCCTTTGGTAATGATGATCCCCTTCTCCTTCTTGCCTTCATAGATTTTTAACTCTCTCTCTCTCCCTTTTTGTAGCACCATCTCCTTCCCTCTCTTTCTCACCTTCTCTATCACCCTCACACACACACACACACACACACACACACACACACTCTCTCTCTCTCTCTCTCTCTCTCTCTCTCTCTCTCTCTCTCTCTCTCTCTCTCTCTCTCTCTCTCTCTCTCTCTCTCTCTTTCTCACCTTCTCTATCACCCTCACACACACACACACACACACACACACACACACACACACACACACTCTCTCTCTCTCTCTCTCTCTTCCAACGTGTTTTTTTTCCTTGCAATTTGGGAGGGGGAAGAAGTCCTCCTCCGCATCCCCATAGTGGGGGGGGGGGGGGAACATGGGGAGAAGGTGGAGTTGTCGTGTCTCCCCCACCCACCATCTATCACTGTGGTGCATGGCATACTAGCCAAGGTGACTTGAAGGGGTGGTAGGCCCATGGCCTTCCCTTCCATTAGCATCATTTTCATCTCCTTCATCGCGAGTGTCATCATCTTCCCCTTCGTCAACCTTATCGACATCGCCTTCACGTCATCATCCTCTCTCCTTGCCACATCATCTTCTTCTTTTTCCCCCTGCCACCTATTGGCGACAACAAGGGGGAGATTTTAAAATTTTTGAAATATTTTAATTTGTTTTGGGGGGGTTCGTATGCGAGGATATTACATCTACCCTTTATTGAACATATTTTAGATTAGTTGGTAGTGCGGGAAATGTATTCCATGGATTGCTTTGTGGGCTATAGATGACCATAGCTGAGGAGGATAAGTTGAAAATGATGTTCGTTATAGTCTTTTGTACCTTTGCATACCATGCCATGGCTTTTGGTATATGCAATGCTCCTAGGTCTAGGTAAAGAATGATTGACAAGACATTTGCCAATATCTCCCCTAAAGAACTTAAGGTTTCTCTAGATGATTTGGGGATGGCTACCACAATCTGTGATAGACAACTCATTGTTCTACATAAGTGCTTTGGGCATTTTCGTGACTAGTACATAGCCTTAAATCCTTGGAAGTGTGTATTCGGGGTTCCTTATGGCTTGTTGGGTGATGTGGTGAGTGTGACTCATATTGCCACCACCGATCTTGGGAAAGTAGCATTAATTGTGGCCATGAGCCTACCCATTAGCCCTAGGGAGGTTCATAGCTTTGTTTTGTCTATGGGATATTATTGTTGGTTCATTAATGCATTGACTAAGCATTCATTACCTTTGATGAATTTCTTGGCACACAGTTATGCTTCAGAATGGACTAAACCATGTTGTGTAGTGATATTTGGGGATGTTAAGATGGATTGATCTAAAACACCAGTATTAAAGGCTCCAAACAGTGGTGCGGTTTTCTATATCTTTATAGTTGTAACATGGCATAGTATCAACTATTGCCTACCCTAGATTTGGAAGGTGTAGCTTTATCATCTGATCAGTTTTGCAATCCAAAAATTAGGCGTTCCTAAACTTTATTATAGTTATTCGAAAAAATTATGTTTGGCTATGGTGTTTGCCACTAAGAAGTTTATACATTACATTCTTTATGAGAAGGTGGTGTTTTTCACCAAGACTGAGGGTCTACACTTATTGTTGAATAAGATTCAACCCCCTCATCAGCTAGCCAAGTGGTTAATCTCTTTATAAGAGTTTGACCATGAGATGTGCAGTAAGCCACCAAAATTATAGGGAATTGTTGAATGTCTAGTAGCTTTTGGTGAGTCTAAGGAAGAGTGGGATGATATTAGTGACTGTGAGGATCTATGCAAGATTGATGTAGCAGTCTCAACCCCATTGTGGTATATACCTATTATGCATTATCTATCCATAAGAAACTTGGCATAAACTCTTTTTAAATCTGAGAAGAGAAAGATTAAGAAACAAGCACTTCACTTTTCCATTATAGTTGGTTTCTTGTATAGGACGGGAGTAAATGAGGTGTATCGTCGTTGCATGGTGCCCGATGAGGTTCCATTGATTTTAGAGGAATGCCACAATTCACTATATGGGGGGTTCATTTTGTTGGATGGCTTACCACCTAAAAAGCTTTACATGTTGGCTACTGGTGGCCTATGATTTTCCAAGATACTTTTGCACATCCTAAGCATTGTGATATCTATTAGAGACACAATGCTAAGAAAATTTGTAAGAGGCCACTAAATCCCATTTAGGTGACCTTTCTGTTTGAGAAGTGGGGCATTGACTCTATTAGAATTATGCATTCTTTGTCTATTATATGAAAGTGTTACATGATTGTGGTGATAGAATATTTTATGAAGTGGTCTGAAGAAGCTTGTGTGCTACAATAAAGGATAATGCCAAGAAGACAACTAGTTTCATTTTGGATAAAATTGTTTGCTATTTTGGTCCACCTAAAGAGCTTATGTCTAATCATGGGATTCTTTTTTTGATAAACTGGTTGAGGATTTGATGGAAGCTCTAAATATTAAACACAATAATGGACCTTACAACCCCTAAGTGAATGGGCAAGTAGAGAGTACTAGTAAGTAGCTTGTGAGGATTCTATCTAAGAGGTATTTGAAGGTAAGCATAATTTGGTCAAAAAGTTGTATGTGGCTATTTGGTCTTATAATATGACATTTAAAAGAGCTACCTACACCCCTTTCAAATTAGTACATGGGGAGGAGTGTGTTTTACCTTTGGAGATTCAGTTGCCTACAATAAGGTTTGCTCTAAACCATTCGTTAGGTGAAGAGGAAGTATTGCAAGAAAGGTTTGCTCCCCTTGCACATATTGATGAGATTAGATCACAAACTTTATTGCATCACAAAGTAGAAAAGAAGCAAATAAAAGGGCTTCATGATCTTTGTGCTAAAAAGTATAAATTTTCCAAGGGTCGATTGGTCCTATATTATGATACACATTCGTGAGCTATTCCCAAGAAAGTTAGAACCCAAGTGGGGCAGCCCTTCTAAGATTATTTGTATAGGAAATAATGGCTATATAGGCCTTTTAGGGGATTTGCAAGGGAGGGTAGAGTTCAAAACTAAAGTAAACTTCAATAAACTAAAGCCATATTATGTGAGGGGCTCACGTCAACTTGGTGCCTTTGCAGGTCCTTCAAGATATTCAACTTATACTTGCAAAGGGTACCAAGACTATTGGATGGAAAAAGTTATTCCTTATCTTGACCATCTATATTTAGAGTAGCATTACTACCAATGCAAAGTGATCTGGTGGAGTAAGGATTATCACATTACTAATAAGTGACAAGACAGATCTTTCATGTGGCACACTCAAGTCTATTAAGAGCATTGTCTCATTGGGTTCTTACTAGCATCCCCATTGAGTTTAATGAGGAAGGAGGGATTGTATGTGTCTTACACTTCCTCTCTAGGTTAGATTTTGACCATCATAAATACAAGTAGGTTGACTCTTATGGCAAATTATATCAATGAAGATTTTTTTAATACATTATATTTTGATGGTGCTTCTTGAGGACCTGCTAAGCATGTGAGTGTAGGGGTTGTCATCATAAAAAACCCCCATCTCATCAAGTGGTTTTGAAAATGTGAGTGTATTTAGGCACCACTTTTACTAATAACATGGCAAAGTACAAAGATTTTCTTATGGGGCTAAATCTAACTAGATATAGTGGTATTCATCAATTATTAGTAAAAGGGGACTCGCAATTAGTGATCAACCAAATGAATGGGACCTGTACTGTGAGCGATCCCATTCTAAGGATGTACCATCATGTATCCTTGGACATCCTTGAGATCTTTGAGATAGTGACTTGCTAGCTGATTCCTCATCAATGGAATCACTTTGTAGACTCCCTAGCTAATTATGCCTTTGTTGAAGATATCTTTCTTGATTGTGGTCTTGAGGAGCCTTTACAATTATCTACTGATATTAGCCCAGGGCTACTATGGGGACTTCTTGTTGACATATCCTATTTTTTCCATCGATAGTTAGTATGGGTAATGATCCAAGTAGTGATTGATCATCTTTGTATTCTTTTATGGATGTATCGGATCATTAAAAAGCATATTTGTTGAACTACCCTTGCTATTTATGCAGGGGTTAGCTAATAATTTGATGCATTTAGCATAGGTTTGAGTGGCCCATGATGTTCTTGGTCTAGTTTTGTGCTTCATGTAGGGTTTAGATGGGGCTCATGGGTTTGCTTTTAGCATAAGGTTGCTGGAAGGTGTGCTTTATGGTTATAAGTTGTTAAGACAAGATGGCCATGTGTTTGTTTGGGGTGGGTGCATTTGATGGTTCTTTGCTTTAGTGCTGCACTAGATAGTTTGAAGAAGCACCTAGAGAGAGTGAATTGTAGCATGGAAGCTTCTTTTGGCCAATCTAGATAATGTTTTGGTTCTTTTTGTTGTTTAATGATGTAATCAATGTTCATGTGGCATAAAATTTGATAGAATATGATGTGCTTAAGGGCTATGATAAGGAAAGTGTGAGATCCACCTTTGTAATCATAAGGTATAAATTAATAAAAATATGAAAAACATGCAAAATAAGATGTTGTTATAATAAATGAGACAAATAGTAGAAAGAAGTGTTATAAATGGATCAAATATTGTGTGTTGATTGCCATGATTGATCTTTGCTATTCTATGATCAACAAATGAAAAATAAGGAGTATTTTTAGTAGAAATAATTAATAAAAATAATAAAAAATAGTTTTAAGCTCTGAAAAAATAATAATTGTAGAGTATATACGTATGTATGGTGGGATGTAGAGCATGAGTTTACATCCATTTATGTGTTAAGGCGGCCGTTTAGGGAGTGTTTTTATGGGGGCATTGTGTATAATATAAAGAATACTCTGTGTAATGAATAAATATCAAATGAGGACTAAAATGTTGTTGAGATGACAAGCTCAACACATGCGGACATTAATGATGGACTGCCTGGTTAGATGGGTCCACACGTCTACACTTAGCACATTGGTGGTCATTATGACTCTCACATGGCCACTGACTCATTACTTATTATATTCAGGTTGTTACAACTATTTACAGCTGACATAGTTATAGCACTAGCCGACTAGTGTAGTCGGTTATGCATTGTTTGACTTAGTAGGCCACTTTTCTTTATGTTGTATCTTATCTATACTTTGTGTACATTGTAAAGAGTTTGGAAGAAGAAGAAGAAACCAGCAAGAAAACTTTTTGGCCTCCATCTCTCTTCTTGTCTCTTGAGTGAGCTTCTCCTTGTGCATTCTGTGTGTGTTCGGCGCAGCATCTTGAGCAAGTCCCCCCACCACGCGATTTTTGACATGGTATCAGAGCCACGCCACTGAGAGAGGCTGATTTCAAAGGCTGAAGTGAAGGAGAAGAAGCAAGGTTTGAGCAAGCAAGCCACGGGTAAGAAGCTCTCCCATTCTCCCACTCTTTCTCTTGGATAGTGCCTGTGGAGGCACTAGAAGCAGGGCAGAGGAAAAAATCTCAGATTGCAGTGAGATTTGGTGTGCGTGAAGAGCCTTGTGTATTCTGCATATAACACCTTTAGGGTTATCTCAGTGCTATTTTGGCCATCTGAGGTCATTTCAGGCCTTGTTTTAGAGCCACAAGGTTGCAGACAACAGTTCGAGATACCTTGCAATTTCAGCTGTGTCTGCCGGATACAGGTGCATAGTTTACAGTTTTCAGATCTGTAAGTTCAAAGGTGTTTACCAGCAGATAAAAACAAGGTTTATCTGCAAACTGGTTGCAGATTGCATGTATTGTTGAGCAGACAATGAAAAAGGCTGTCTGGTGTATTGCTGTGCACTACAGATTGAGGGTTGCTGAAGATTTGCTTACTGTTTGGTATTAGTTTTGTGATAATGGCAGAGAACAGTGGAAACCCCATCATTGAGAAGCTCGACAAGAACAACTACCCTTCATGGAAGTTCCGTGTCACGAACTTCCTTATTGGAAAAGGCCTCTACGAGTTTGTGTCAGGTGAAGAAAAGGAGCCGAAGGTGAGTGATCCTCCAACTGTAGAAGAGACAAAGGCACGGAAGGAATGGAATGCAAAAGACAAAAAGGTCATGTATTGGCTGTCTGCAGTAATTGACAATAATATGTTGTGACATATCAGAAATGTAGAGAATTCATATGCAGCTTGGACCATACTTGAAAGTATGTTTTCCATAAATACAAAGGCACGAAAGATTCAACTCAAGCAAGAGTTGAATACATTGAAGAAGGGGAAGATGTCTATCAATGAGTATGCATTGAAGGTAAGGAGCATTTCAGATGCCTTGGCAGCAATTGATGCAATGCCCAATGATGATGGTTTGGTGTCGTCTACCTTGGGTGGACTTAACAATGAAAAGGCTTGGAAGTCTTTTGTAACTTCCGTATATGTCGGAAAGCCATTTCCAGATTTTGATGAGTTGGTCTCCCTTATGATCACTAAGGAGATCAACATGCAGAGTGAGACATCTGAAAGAAGTGGTGAACAGGTCCAAGCTTTCTACTCTAGTTCAGAAAGGGGACGTGGCAGGTTTTCTTCAAGAGGCCATGGTACAGGACATGGTAGTGACAACCAACAAAACAGATTGAATCAGTAATTTGGCGATATGCAGGTTTCAGGAGATTGTGGTAACTTTAGAGGTAGGGGGAGCTTTAGAGGAAGAGGTGGATGGCAGAACAGAGGTTCTAAAAACTCTAGTATTGTGTGTCACTACTGTGGCAAAACATGTGATATTGCAGCCCAATGTTATTCTAAGAAAGATGATGTTCGCAGTGGTAAGTTGTAGCAAGGAAACTATGCATCATCTTCATGACAACAGAATGAAGACAAAAATGAATGTCTGTTTGTTATGCAGCATATGTTGAATGCTATTACAGGAAAGGGAACACATGATGATGTTTGGTATGTTGATTCAGGTGCATCCAATCATATGACCAGCCATGCAGAATGGTTTGGAGAGATGCAGGATTTGCAAAATACAGGTTATGTGCAGATGAGTGATGATTCATGCCACCCAATTTCACACATTGGAAAAGTTTCCTTGTCCTTGCATGATGGTAAGACAAAGAGTCTTTCAGATGTATTACATGTGCCATCTATTACAAAGAACTTGGTGTTAGTTTGTCAAATGGTAGAGTAAGGCTGCAAGTCAGATTTAATGCAAAGGGTTGCTTTGTAGAAGACTTCAATGGCAAGTGCAGGTTGGTTGCAAAGGGAAGTAGAGTTGGACATATGTTTACTCTGGATGCTGGAATTCCTACTATGAATGCTGCTATGTATGCTAAAGGAAAAGGTGTTGTTGCAGATATTGAAATTTGGCACAAACGTATTGGACATGCAAATGTACAAAGGCTGAAATTAATGCAGTCCAAAGGGTTGGTTGCCTACATTTAGAGTTGCAGAATTTCATAAGGTATGCGAAGCATGTCAGTTTGGTAAGCAGGCAAGACAACCCTTTTTACATGACAGAGATGCAAGCAGAAATATCCTTGATGTTGTGCATACAGATATTTGGGGGCCTACACAAAATGTATCTCTTGGATGCAGTTCATACTTTGTCACATTCATTGATGATTGTTCTAGAAAGCTGTGGGTATATTTTATGAAGGAAAAGAGTGAAGCATTTGAGCACTTTAGAACTTTCAAGGCTGCAGTTGAAAGAGAAACATGCTTGAAAGTAAAGTGCTTGAGGTCAGATGGAGGGGGAGAGTACCTTTCGAATGAATTCAGTGATTTTTTGAGATCTCATGGGATAAAGAGATAGTTCACATGTAGATATACCCCACAGCAAAATGGGATTGCAGAAAGGAAAAATAGGCATATTGCAGAAGTTGCACGCACCTTGATGGCTGAAAAGAATATGCCTAAGCATTTTTGATCTGAGGCTGTTCATACTGCTGTTTATATTATGAATAGAACTCCCACAGCTGCAGTTCATGGTATGATCCCTGAAGAATGTTTTATAGGTAAGAAGCCTGATGTCTCACACTTGAAAGTATTTGGCTGTGTTGCATACGTTCATGTGCCACATGAGCTACGAAAGAAGCTTGATCCAAAGGTAGAAAAATGTGTTTTTATTGGATACTCTTTAGAACAGAAAGGGTATCGTTGTTATAACCTTGTCATATGTAAGTTTAGAGTGAGCAGGGATGTCATCTTTGATGAAATGAGTAGTTGGTATGCATCTAGTGGTGATGCATTGGATGATTACGATGATCATGACACTCATTGTTAACCCCAACACGAAGAAAGCAAAAGGAAGTGGAAAAGACGCAGGGCAAAGGCGGAAAAAAGGTAGCCCGACTGAAGAAAGAAAAGGAGAAAAGGCCAAAAGCGCAAGGGCAACCTTAAAGGCAAAAGGAGAAAGGCGCATTTTAAAATAAAAGGGTGCACCTTGAAATCTTGTAAAAGAGCGCCGGGCTCTCACCCGTGCAATTTGTAACCGTAGACGGGCGGTGGATAGGAAGCTAGGAAGATAGAAGGACAATGGGAAAAAGGGCCTAGGCTATGGCCGGCCATGTAAAAAGGGGAAAAGGGGATGACCACCCAAAAGGGATTTAGGGTTTTGTATATAAAGTTGAAAAGTGAATGAGAAGCTCATTCTTGTGTGTGGCCAAAAGTAGCTCTCCTCTTCTTCTTCTTCTTCTTGTTCTTGCTTGCTTGAGCTTGTGCTTGAGAGAGGGAGTGTGAGAGTGTGAGGGAGTGAGTGTGTGAGGGTGAGGAACCGAGGAGGAGAAGCTCTCCATCTTCTCCTCTCTTCTTCTCTTCTCTTCTCTTCTCTTGTCTTGCTCGCGGCAATGGAGCTTGGAGCTTGGAGCGAGAGGATCGAGCTTACTTGAAGCTTGCACTTGGATTGTGGAGCTACCAGAGTGCGCGGGAGAGGAGGTAACTCGAACGGCATGGAGGTAAGCTCACTACACCCGTAAGGTATGCATTGCGCGTCGGCTATGTGAGAGGTAGCCATTAGTGCTCGGCTTGGAACGCTTGAAACAATAAGCGGTCTGAGGGTCTTGGCAGTTGAGTGAAAGCTCCCTCATTTTGGTTCTGTTGCCGGGACCAACGGATTCAAGCCTTGAGCGCTTGCGCACTTCAAATCGAGCATTGGAGTAGGGTTTTCCCCGAACCGGTGCTTGAAGTAGATAGGTAGGAAGCAAGGGGGTTGAAGATGGTATTCGATCTCCTTGGCAAGTAGGTTTGCTGCTTTCTGAGATTTATGTTGTGGAATGGAATAGTATTGGTATTTATTTTGTGATTTGGATGCATTTAGGGTAGGAAAAAACAAAGAAAAAGAAGAAAAAAACAGGCACACAGTAGGGTTTTCTGTTGCTGTATAATAGGCTAAAACAGGAAAACAGGGGACCAGATTCAAGTTCTGGGTGAGACAGGGACAGGGAACTAGCTGTGAGGTTCTGCAGTGCTGGGAAAGGACCTTAAGAGGCCTGGGAGGCCAAGACAGACCTTAGTTCCTTGGTTTGCCTTGTGTGAGAGAGAGAGAGAGAGAGAGAGCTTCTGGTTCACAGGACGAGGAAGCGCTGCCCCGATTTCTTGGCGTCGGTGATTCGAGCTACTCCAGGTGAGTCTGGTGTTTTCCAACAACTGCCTTGATCAGATCTAGAAAGGCTATGGTGATCGTGTGCACTAGACAGTGAGGAGGGGTTAAACGCGCGGGAATCGCGCCCGCCGCCGACGCACTCTGACCAACTCGCTCTGTGGTCCGATTCCCAGAATTGAACCACTCGAGTTCGGCCGTCCGATTCCCAGAATCGGACCACCCTGTCCGAGATCCGATTCCCAAAATCGGAGCAGCCCGATCGGACGTGCCACATGGCACTTGGACCAACCCGTCCGATTTTGAGAATCGGACGCTCGGACCAATCGGTCCGACTCGGACACTTGGACACTCGGACGAGTCCATAATCAGACCACTCAGAATCTGACCAAGCCGTCCGATTTCCAGAATCGGACCAGCTCAGAATCGGACCAGCCTGAATCGGACCACTTTGTCCGATCCGATTCCCAGAATCGGACCACTTTTTCGATCCGAGTCCTAGAATCTGACGTGACCAAAATTGGACCACTGGGCCGATCGGACCAACCCAAAATCGGACGTCCGATTCTGCGTTTGGCCACACACAAGAATGAGCTTCTCATTTACTTTTCAACTTTATATACAAAACCCTAAATCCCTTTTGGGCGATCATCCCCTTATCCCCTTTTTTACATGGTCGTGGCCTAGGCCCTTTTTCCCATTGTCCTTCTATCTTCCTAGCTTCCTTCCCACCGCCCATCTATATTTACAAATTGCATGGGTGAGAGACCAGTGTTCCTTGAATTAAACCATGATGCGCTTGCGCTCTTTTACGAAAGTATTGACTTGCGCTTTTCCTTGCGCACCTTTCTCCCTTATTTAGGACTTTTCTCCTTGTGCGTCTTTGTCTTCCGTTTCACTTTGCTCTTGGCCTTTGTCTTCTGCTTTAGCTTTTTCGGATTTTCCACCTTTGTTCGTTTGAGGGTTAACACACACCATAGCTGAGTTCCATCTCCTCATTATAGCATTATGTTAAGGAAAAGTATGAAGAGAATGTCTTCACACAACACATGACTAGTTGTTATTTTAAAACTATTGAGTGTGCTAGGGCATGACACACTATATATGCACAAAGCAAGGTATCAAAGAAAAACTCATGGATGTATAGCATTTGTTTACCAAATTATTAACCTAAATTGAGCAAAAGAGGTTTCCCTTGTTGTAGGATAGATCAATTATCTTGGGGATAAATTGTGTAAGGAAATAAATATATCTCCTAGATCAAAAGGATATCAAAATAGTAAACTATGTTTTGTTATTCTTTATGTGTTAAGGTGGCACATCCGGAGGCCAATCCTTGGGGTGTAGGAGAGCCATAGGAGCCACAACATTCTACTGAGGATGCTCTTTTGTGTGTGTGCAACATGGTGAATTAGTCACCCATGTATAGGAAGTTCTTTATGGTTGGGGTCAGGATGTGGGCAAACCTTTGGACTACAATTTTTGGCACTCATGTCTACAAACATAGAATTTAGATAGATCAGTTTGTAGCATCCAGATGCTTGTAGCCATAAGGTTGTAATGTGTCTCCCTGTCCACTTGCAGGGCATGTCTTAGCAGCCCATCAGAAAGAGAGTCTAGAAAGCGCCGCCCAGCACTCCCAAGGAATGTCACGAGGTTTGCGATCTAGGTCTTCCCGAGTCTGCCACGAAGCGGAAGCATTTCGGCCGTTCCCACTTAGGACTGACTTTCCTATAGAGGTTGAATCTATGCCCTAAAGAGGCTAGAAGATAGAAAAATGATGTATGCTCTAGGAAGAGATGTCCCATGAAAAAGCGTAGAAACAATGCCTCATCACCCCATATGACAAGTGCACAGCTTATGCTAACGATCAAGAGATAGAAGACTTGAAATAGCTTGTTTCTAGCAACCCACCTTTCTTGAGGAAATGGTACACTCTTCGCCTTCAATGGGAGCTCGAAGGATGTTAGATCATGACAAATGCCGAGCAACGATACACAATCAAAACATCGGAGTACGACCCAACTTATGTTGCTCCAACCTCTTATAGGGTATTAATGACCATTTGTGACCGATCCATGGAAGAACACATTTGAGGACACCCCTACTTAGATTGCATCCTCACTGAGGAGGAACTCCACATTGCTACTCGCATAGACTTTGGTGACCTCTTGCTCAATGTACTTGCTTACATCATCTAGGTAGGCATCCGACCTTTCAATATGGACCGGTATGTTCATATGGAATATAATACAAACTTCTATGCTTGGCTCATGTGAAAGTAAAACACTATGTGCATGCGCAAAATGCCCTCTACACTCTAACCTTCAATCCTAGGAAGGATTCTTCTCAATTCCAAGGAGGCAATGTAAGGGGTAAGGGGGTAAGGTGAATCATAAGGGGAATAAGGGTAAGGTGAATAAAAATCACATCAAACACATAAGGAAAGAAGAAAAGGAAAAACATAGCTTAAAAGCCTTAGTCCACATCTAGGAACAGAAAAGGAAGGAAAACATTAACTCAAGATTGTGGAAAATGTCACAAAATTTTGAAATAAAGCTTGAAGAGAAAGTCTATTTCTGTACTAAAAATGTTTCAATTCAGCAAGCATGAAGTCTTTTCTTTTAACAAGTAACTATTTTGGAAAGCACTAATGGGTTCACGAATAGGCTGTCAAGAGGATTGTAGACCAGTGTAGCCTTGCCAAGTACATTGAAAAGTTCAGACAAGAGCTAACCACAGTAAGTATGTGGAATTCTTAAGGACATATGACCCAGATAAGGAGTGTGGGACAATAACCGTGCGGAGCATGGAAGGAACCAAGCAAGTGCAGGTCCTGCTTAGTAAGGCCTTGGTAGAGAAGGCAGTGGGATTGGAACCAAAAGTGGAAAAGAGGAAAAAAAGAGACGTTTATGCCATGCTGAGGATGAAAAAGGAGAACATCTTGATGAATGATGGCATAAGCATCGCAAGGTGATCCACTCCCTCTTCTCTAGCCAAATGTACAACTCACTCATGCATAGGATCAACGTGTCTATGCTAGAGAGCATAGCAGCTCATTTGTTGGATGAGATGGATTGAAATGGCTACATGCAAACAATTGTTGACCAATCCGCTAGACGAATTGGATACCTTGAGCCCATGAAGAGATGAAGGCCCAACCTTGAGTGCATGGGTGCCAAACATGACGCCACCAGCAGTGACTGAAGGCAAGGGCAAAGCCCCTATTGACCCCATCCCAACCCTCTTTATACCCACCACCACAGCAGCTACGCCAACTGAAGGCACCCTCGCCATAGTAGATGCTAGCAATCTCATGGCCTAGGTGCAATACTTCTTCAATAAGGAACTCACATAGGGGAGGAGTGTGGAAACCACAACCACTGAGCAGAAGAGATCGGAAGAAGTAGACGCCAAATCAAGATAGGACCTGAAACAACAAGGATTGGAAACCTCCAAGACTTCCATCTCTACAATGATGACACCAATTGCTGAATATGATGAATATGTCAAAGAGTTGCTCTCGTAGTTAGAAAAAGCTAAGGAGGAGAAGAGAATAGCAGTGGCTATGTTGGAAGTTAAGAGGGAGTCGGTGGGACTGCCTTCCACTACAAGGATTTAAGCCTATAGCGACGGCGGGTAGCGACGTGGGTACCGGCGTCACTATTTGCATTGCTTTTGCGACGCAAATAGCGACGCTCCACAGGGAAAAAAACAGGCCGAAACCGAGCGCGGGTTTATTTTGCATTTTTGCATTTTGTGTTTTGAGAGCGAGAGCGACCGTCATGAGAGAGGGAGAGGAAGAAGGCTTGCCGCCGTCGCCGCCGCTGCCGTTGTTCGCGAAGGAGAGGAGGAGCCTTCATCGCGAAGAGGAGCCGCCCCACAGCCGCCATATCTCATCAATGAGTCTCCCTCTCTCCTTCTTTTGCTTGTTTAGGGTTTAAATCACTTTCTCTTTTGCTTGTTTAGGAGAGGAAATGAGAGAGAAAGAGAGGGAGAGGGAGAGGGAGGGAGAGAAAGAGAAAGAAAAAGAGAGAGGGAGAGCAAAAGATAGAGAAAGAGAGGGAGAGGGAGGGGGAGAGGGAGAGGGAGGGAGAGTGCATTCTCTCTCTCCCTCTCCCTTTTTCTTTTGGAGAGTATTAGAATATATTGTGAGAGGGAGAGGGAGAGGGAGAGGTAGAGGGAGGGAGAGTGCATTCTCTCTCTCCCTCTCCCTTTTTCTTTTGGAGAGTGTTAGAATATATTGTGAGAAGGAGAGGAAATGAGAGAGAAAGAGAGGGAGAGGGAGGGGGAGGAAATGAGAGAGGGAGAGAAAGAGAAAGAGAAAGAGAGGGAGAGGGAGAGGGAGAGGGAGAGGGAGAGGGAGGGAGAGTGCATTCTTTGAGGGGGAGGAAATGAGAGAGGGAGAGAAAGAGAAAGAGATGTATACTCAAATGGATAGCTTTATGGAGATGTATGTCTACTCAAATAGATAGCTTTTGTCTACTCAAGATGTAGTCCACTTGTGTGTGTATATATTGGAATGATAACATATCCATGATTATGGTAATGGTATGCACTTTGCTTTTTTTATGGGTACCATTACATCAACGACTCCTTAAGAGGGCTAAAAATTGGTCATACACTTTATAAAGTCTAATTAGGAGATTTAAGATGCACGATAATGGACTTATCAATAATGGTATGCAATGTGCTTTACCATGGGCCATGTACATTGGTGACTCTTTAAGATGGCTTAAAATTGGTCATATCCTTCATAATGTCCAAGTAGGGGATCTAATTGTGATATGCATAATTCCTTGTTTTTGTATTAACTTTATAGGCATAACAAATTAGTAATCATGCCAACTAGTCAATGGAAGGACTAAAAGAAAATGATCCCTTAGCTAATGGTCATTATGGTACTTCATCAAAATGAACCCAAAACTATTGCCATAGAAGAAGAATCCCTTAAATTGAGCATAGGATATTTTCTTCAAAGGTTATGACTATGAGTATAATTGATTGGAACAAATTTTATAACTATGGTACACACACACACCCCCACACAAGCACAAATATTTTTACTATTTGATATTGTCTTTGACATGGTAACCTTGTATTACATTGTTGCATTTTATGTCTTCCAATCATTACAATAAAAGTTGATAAATTTCATAGATGGCATTAATTTTTATACATGGACCTAGGACAAAAAAACGGCATTACTAAGATGCTTTTTGTTGAGATTGGTTTATTATTAGACTAAGAGATCCTCAATGATACTCATAAATTTTCTATACCATCAATGTTGATGTTGTGCTAGAAAGAATATATGAATATATGGGTAAGTGTACATAAGCATATAGAATTTACTTGACATCTTGATATCCCATAACTAGGGTGTACGCTGACACATATCGCTACTTCATGATATTACTTTGCACATGCACACGCACACAGGCACACGCACACAGGCACACGCACACGCACACGCATGTGGGCGCGCACACACACACACACACACACACACACACACACATGCATGATTAATGCATATTATGATATATATGTAACATTTGAGGGATGAGTATGAATGTTTCCTATTGTATTTCTCTTTAATTGATGATTATTTTCTTTAGTTTATTTTATGGCCTCAATAGACTAAGAAAGAGACTATGATGAATAAGTAATCTTAGGTGTCAACAAAATGAGACTAAGAAAAAACTATGATGAAACAAACTGGAAAGTGATATTCATCAATGGCACCTAGGATTACTTATACAACTAGGATTTGTTGACAAAGTTGTATTTTGTTGACTAGGATTACTTATACTCAAAGCCCTCTAGTGCAGTTATATAAGTAATCCTAGTAGAGCGTGGATAAGATACTCAAAGTACATAACCTAGAGACCGTAGCTAGGTATATAAGGTATAATGGCCATACAAGAAGACACCTCATTAATTGACTGATCACCACTAAATCCCAAATAAGAATCGTGTTCCATTCCCTTCAACTCTATATTCGCTTGGTGAAGAACTTCATTAATCATAGCATCCTTGTCACCAATCTTTTTGTTGCAATGATGAAGTAACATATTCATCACTTTTCCTTTTAGCATCTAAGGCATTATCCAATCTTTTAGTCAAGTCCAAACGTTTAGTCTCCAACTCATGAACCTTATGAACCAATGCCTTTTTTTTCTACAATAATGAATAATTATCTACCGGGACAAACAAATCCTTGAGCATGGTATATGGCCGAGATATAACATCAATAAATCTCTCATCTACTATGTCCCATGCATTTTTTACATCAATCAGTAAAGCATTTCTTATATCTTGAAGTTTAGATTTCAACAGCATGGATGCATCAATATCAACCTCAATGTTTTTCAAAATTTGCTTCTCAACCTCTTGCAGAGGCTAAAACCTCTCAAGCAAGAGCTTATGGTCAACTTGCAACTTGACATACATCTCCATAAAGCTATCCATTTGAGCCTTATTTTTTCAAATTGTATTACAAGTCATTAAATTGTTTGTTGTAACGTAGACAAGATGGAAAATGAAGAAGGTCCTATTGTTCAAGATCGTGAGGCGTATCTTAATCAGCGTGTCCCATGTCCTTGCTCTCAATGCAAGTTGGCAATTAGACGAAAACGCCGATTGTCTATAGAATACGTACGACGATTTGGCGAGTTTCAATCTGAGATCATTGATCAGGCGATTGCGAATTTTCAACAAATGGTAATTTGAAGTTAATATCAATCATGCATTGTACTCGTAAGCTAATTAAATACCATATACAATAAATTGTTTGTTGTGTCAGGAGATTAACATGGGACCATAGGATACTTCATACTTGGAGCATCCACTTACTCAATTCGTTGACCAATCGCTTATAAGGGTACATAAGATATGCATTTTAAGTGAGATTTTTTTAAATGATTTATACTACTATGCTTTATATGATTTAAATTGATTATTCTAACATCATTTTTTGTCTGTGCAGGTGACATTTTCAGGATGAGTCGAGGGATGAGCGATGAGGAGTTACAGAACATCTTCGCATGCATGTCTCCAGACCGGATCGTTAGATTCATAGAAATGGCAGACCAGGAGTTGTCTCGTTCTTCGTCAGGGCGCTCTACGAGATCTGCTTCAGCGCGATCGGATGCTTCGGCTTCGAGCAGACGATCTTGACGCTCACGACTTGGGCTAGAGGGAGGGAGTGCATCAGGATCAGGGTCAGGGGGATGCTACGGAGATACAGAGGTAGTGAGCCCGCAGTCGACACGGGATACAGGTGCAACTCCTCGCTCTCGTGGCTCAAGTGGATGCTGTGGAGACGCTGACGCGGTGTCTCCGTCTCGTCGTTCAGCTGGAGCTGCGTCACCTCCAGGATTTGTCACACCTGTGGGGATGTCTACTCCAGTTACTCTGGCTTTTGCGCAGCCGTCAGGTGGCACCCCTTTGGGTGCCACTCCGAGAGAGGTTACCCCCGTCGATACACCGGATGCAGAGGGGTCTCCTAGATATGCCCAGGAGCATGGATGCAGATGGGAGAGGACCCATCTTAGGCATACTCCTAGGGGTTATGGATATCTGGTCGATAGTAGGTCAGGAGTCATCATCATGAATGATGAGGAAAGGAGGGTGATGGCTCGCATGAGAGAGTTGTGCCAACAAGTTTTTTGGCACAATGTCTTGGATGATTGAAAGAACATACCAGAGGGGAGCAAGGAATACATAGTAGTATCCTTGCACGAGGAGTTTTCGGTGCCAGCAGCAGTAGATAGATTCTCTATAGGCTAGATGATGGATTGCATGCGTGCATACATGTCACATAGACGATCTGATGCACGCAAGGCAATCAAGAGTGGGGCTGCAAAGCCCGAGTGTTAGATGCAGATGACTGGCGCTGACTGAGGGAGGAGGCTACAGATTCTCTAGGACATTGGAGTCAGCAGCGCGAGGTGACGAGGGCACGACTCGAGGCTGGAGTGGTCCATCATCTTGGGAGTGGCGGCCACAGGAAATATTTGGAGGACTTTGTAAGTTTTTCTTTTGTTTTTCTTGTTTATTTTTTTGAAATATTCTTTGTACTGACAATCATGTTTCTAACAGTTAGCATTTTATTTTCTTTGCAGCACTCCATTACAAATCGCGATCCGTCTGGCCTTAAGACTTGATATGCAGAGAAGCACAGTCTCAATGCATTGATTAACCGATTGTATAGACGCGACGGCCTTGTAAGTCACTCATATTTCTTGTCCGTAGTTAATATGAGATATTTGAATGCATTATTTATGGTGGACTGATGTGTTGCTTCTTTTTCTGCAGAGTCCATTCGATGCTCCTTTGCGGCGGGACGAGCTTTCGGGGGACAAGGATGCGTAGCTCGCCCTTGGATCCCTGGAGCTCACACACCTTTATTTTTGAGTCGCCTGATCTATGTAGACATGTTCTATGTATTAATGATATCCTGTCATGATTGTACCAATCGCTTTTTATGCAATCATGTATTTATTTCATGTATCAGTTTTATGATTTTAGTATACATTGTTTTTGTTTGCAAGCGCATTGTACATAGTAGTGCAGAAACTATTTTGTATGGCTCTCATAAAGCACACAGTGCTATATGTGGCAGGGCAGCTTGCTGCCTTGCTACAATTTTTTTAAAAAATCTTGTTACCATTACTATTAGCGTCGCAAATTTTACTGCTTGTGTCACTATTAGCGTCGCTATGCACATCGCAAACCGTCGCTATCAGCGTTGCATTTCCAATAGTGACGTTGATAGTAACGCCAATACCGACGTTTCTATGGCGTCGTTAATAACAACACTTTTTGCGACGACGGGAAAAAATTTTATTGTTTGTATTTTCGTTGCTTTAAACGTCGGTATAAGGCCTATATCTTGTAGTGTTCTAGCTTTGGAAAAGACCCGGCAAGTGGCCATGCACCAAAAAGAAATTACTAGTTGAGAGAAGCACTTAGAACAAAGAAAGGAGACGATTGATAGTGGAAGGCAAAGCTGGCCGAACAAAAGCAAAGCTTCATGAGGATGAAATAAAATTTTGCGGATCTAGGAGAGCTATATAAAGAACTCCAGGTAGAAATGGCGAATCTCAGGGATGCTACCACAACATTCAAAGCATAGAGACAAGAGCAAACCCTCAGATTGCACAAAAAAATAGAATAATTAAAATAAGAGGCAGCCTTGGAATAGGAGGAACAATAGAGAATCAAAAGAGAAATTGAAGACCAAGAATAAAGGCTTATGGTATTGGCTCAAAGGCAAGGGGAAGGCCGTGAATAATTGAAGAAGAGAGCTGAAGGCTGGGCAAACCTCAATGAGAAGAGAGTCAAAACCTTGGCATGCCATCTGGCTCAGTAAGGGAGTGACAAAGTATTAGCTGAGAGCAGCCCTAGTGGCCTTTGAAACCCAACAACGTGCCTTCCTCAACTCCTTGTTGGACGTCACTCAAACAGAGGAAGGAGAGGCTATGGATGCCATTAAAAAGAAACTAGGGATTTCATGTAGAGTCCTATGAGCAGACCTACATATACCATTGAAACCCGTGGGAGCCAACCTAACCCTTGAAGAGCAACAAAGATATCTATTATAAGTAGGCTTGACACCACAAGAAATAAGTGCAATAGGGTTTGTAGAGGAAGCAACCCAAGGAGACCAACAAGGAGAAGGGGTTGGTTGAGTTGGGACCTCAAGATGAAGAATTAGTTCCATAGCCTCTTTTCCCTCCATAGCCAAAAGATCAACAACAACCAGATGCCCCCATAGAAAGAAAAGTTGCAATCAAAGAAAAGATGAAGCAGATGGTGGAGGAAGCACGAAGGAGACTAGAGGCTAAACCGGATTTAGCGCCATCTATGTCCATCCCACCAAGTCAGGATGATTTCCCTGCAAGCTTCCATGCCGACTTGATAATCTGGGAGCAACAAGAGATAGCTAGAGAATCCTTTGTTCTTAATTTCCAATTCCCCGCAAACTTTTATAGGATTCTACCAATCAAAGTGGTGGAAGAAGTGATTAACATTGGAGGGAGACTCAAGGAGAAGTGGTTGACTGAAAGAGAGCAAAACCCACCCTGTGGGGCACAGAAGACATAAAGTTCTAGGAATATAAAGTTTTTGAAGTTCCTAGATCTATGTCTGGCTATGAGTGCCAACCCACATGGAGAAGGCGCATTTGTGATATAAATATGGACACTTGGCTAGCATTTCGTAACACCTTGCCCTTCAAGCAGAACAACCCAACATTCAAGCCTAATCCTTGAAGAGTAGGAGTGAATTTTGACCCCAATGTCTAGGGCCAATACGAATTCCCTATAATATTCAATGCTAATTGTACTAAGCCTAAAGAGGCCCTCATCTTCACACCCAAAGATTTGGAGGACTCTATAGTCCATTTTGTAAATGAATTTTCCTCTTGCCCCGGCCCTACTTTCATCACACCATGTAATTACCTTAGACTACTTAGAATACTACTTAGGCAAGATCCCACTCCACAGGAATGTGGCCTTCCCAATGCCATAGACAAGTGTGCCATGACTCGATTGATTATGCGAGTTGCACTTCTCTCTTCATTTTTCTCATCCCTCCTTGAAGATATGAATCATAGCTGCTTTGCGCATTGCAATCATCCATTTTTGTCTACGACCACTATACAAGTCTACCTGAACCTCAAAGGGTGCTTGCACAATAGGCAATTCTTGAATAAATCTCTTAGGCCTCCTTCTCCACCTCACTCCGATGGCAAAGCCTAGCTCGTATCATGACTATGTAACTCAAAAAAAAAGAGAGAAATAAATAAATAAATAAATAAAAGGCAAGAAAGTACAAAAAAAAAGAGAATGAAAATGGAAAGAGAGAATCACACGAAGATACAATGAACTACACATAGACCACAGTCACTACACCTAGGGGTTCTCAAGTTAGGCACGTCCAGTGGCCTCAGTTGGCCAGCTCCATGTCTCCCTAGCCCTTTTTTGATCCCCCACTACACACACACTTAGGGCACCTCAAGGGCAGGACATACCTAGGGAGGTAATACTCACCTATGATTAGACTTGTCTCCCTTATCCCTACAACCACCGCACCTCACTTCTGCATGCACGGGATCCTCAAGTCTGGGACATCACCTAGACTTGTTGCTTGTGGTCAATAGACCCAACTACCCATTCCACCAGCACAAGCATGATACACCACACCATGAGATAGATACTCCCCCTAGGTAGAGCATGTCTTCTCTTTTCAAGAACTCCAGGATGCTGCAACCACCAACATCAAAGGTCCCTCGCCATCCACTCAACATACCCTCGATCTCCAATAATGCAATCATTGCCAAGCTCCTCATCCACTACCAATCAACACAAGGCCCCATCATCCACTTAGGCAACCACCCATCAAAGCACTAGACCCTCAACAACAAAGCCTCGCAAGTGCCATGGGACTGGCACTCATCTAGGAGGGGGGTAACGTTAACCCCAGCTCAAGATGGAAGAAAAAGAAGTGAAATGGAGATGAAATGGAAGAAGTAGGATGGATAACAAGCAAAGGCACAAGGGCATCCTCTAAAATCAAGTTAAGGAAAAAAACACATTTTTAAATAAAAGGTGGGGGTGGATGTCGTGTCGTTATGCACACACCACGTTAAAAAAATCTAGAATGTGGCTTTCTTATTGATTTAGAGAGCCAACAACATTTTGGACATTAGTGTTAGTGTCCATGGTTCAAAAACATTGGATTTTTTGGATAAGTTGTAGCCAATTTTTAATATTCTATATATTATCTCTTGTAAAACTCCATAAATCTATATACAACTTCTAGATTAGGATTACATGTAAAAGAAAGCATGTAGCTTTCAGCCAAATTGAGAGAATTTTCTGTAAAAAGAGAGATTGACGAAATCGCACGACGTATGATCGTTGTTTTCAGACAATAAATAACACTTTGAAGGGGGAGATGAAGAAGGAGTGATCTGGCAGAATTTTGGTAAGATGTGCTAGTATTTTACCTCCTTTTGAAGCCAATGGAAGCATGAGATTGGTGATCTGAGTAGCATAGAGGAAGGTATTATTTTATACATGTTTTTGTCTATTAGAGTTATATCTTCTCATAATGTTGAAAGAAACTCACAAGCTTCATCTCTATTAGTATTCTTCTACATTTTCTAAATCTTTTTGGGAGTATTCTTCTACGTCTTCAATTTCTTCAAACCCATTCTCTTCCATCTACTCCTCTCCCCGAATCTATCTTCACCTTGTTGTCTCCTACCCCCATGGTGGACTCTCGACACCAAACACACCAATACCGTGTTAAGGAATGTTTATGCTATCATTAGAGGTGAATTCCAGAAGATATTTGGGCTGAAATGGAGCTGATATCTTTAGCCATATTCAAAGAATTAGCTACATCAATGTTCTTTTAATTCATTTCTTACTCTAAAAAAGACATATTGTCAAAATATGCAAGTATTATGTGTCCCTATGGCAAGGCAATGTTTGTAGATCATTCATAGATGCTTTGAGTTGAATTAAGAGGAGATTTTTCTCTTATTTATTGGTTGTGGTAACTTATCCTTATAGTGTAAATAATATTGATATTATGCCATGTCACACCGACATTGGTATAAAAGGAGAGGTCATGTAAATTTTCATATCTTTTTTACACATTAATACAATTACAGTCCTTCTCTTCCATCTTGCTCACAACTTCTATGGCTTCTCTCTCTTTCATGTCTTTCTCTCTCCTCGTCACTCTTCTTCTCTCTTCTCCTGTCTTTCTCTCTCTTTTGCAGTCTTCTCTCTCCTCTTTCTCTCTCTCTAGTTCACTCTCTAACAAGTGGTATCAGAGCATTGGTCTTTGATCTATTCTTTCTCTTCTATTTTCAGTCCTATTTTCCTCTATCAAAATCAATTTCAGACAAAAATTGTACAAGACAGTGACTAGTGAAGTGCTACAGATCATCTACAATTAGTAAGAGACTACATTTGGAGATATCCAAGGTCAGATATGGCAGAGGATGGCTTAAGTGACAGGTTGTCATCAAATTTCATACAAAATTGGAGGTAATTAGGGTAAAGGAGAGTTAACTGGAACAAACTATGGTTACTTTGAAAAGAGGGAGATCTCTTTCCCCTTTCTTGGAGTTTCCTGCAGGTTTCATGGAAGTTCATTAGCAAGATGTGCTCATATCTCTCAGATCTCTGAGCTTCTTGGCCAAGCACCACCTGGAATAGCTTCCTTGCTTCAATACCTACAGGATGACTACTTGCTTGCTTCAGATTGGCTCAATAATGGAGCCAAGAATAGCCTCGAAAATTGTGGCGCAATTTTCGGGCTGATTTTAGCTCGTTTCTTGCATTTGGTACTTCATCTCTAGCCCTTGGCACTCTCCCTGATCTTTGGAAAGTGAAAACTATCAATGAAATTGAAGGATTCAACTCTATTCAAGATTCTTCAGCCCTCCCCTAAACCCTAGATGAATAGTCCATGGCAGCCATGAAAGCTTAAGCCCAAGCTTTCATTTCTCAACAATTTCTTGAAGATTCTCCATCTTTTTAGCTTGTGAGATCATTTCAACAACAAGGATTATTCAACAAATTGCAAGGATTAAGTATGAATGGTCAAAGATTGAAGCTCAAGAGCTTCCATGGAGCCAAAATTTGGGGGAAACGGGTTTAATGCCTCAATTTCAAGCATTTGAAGCTTCAAGATTGTTTTTAAGTACTGAATACACAAGCCTTGGGGATTATTTTGGCAACATTGGACCACCGGAGGCTTTATCAAGCATATGAAGTTTGATCAAGTCATCATCAACCATGTCAAAGGTACTCTTCTTCAATTCTTAATCTCTCTCATTAATCCAATTGCTGAGCTTAATCCATTTGATTGAGAGATTAAAGAATTGAATGATATCCATCAAATTTCAGCCAACCTTTGCTTGAATCAATCCATTCATGTAATGCAATGCTTGCTCTATGCATATTAGTTTTAACAAGTGAATTAGAGGCTTGAATCTGAAATTTCCAGCATAACACTTGAATCCAATGGATTGAATCTATTGATTGATGAATTTTTTCACTCTAATCCATTGATTGGTTGAATTCTTTTACCCAAGCTGAAATATTGTAAAAGGGTAAGTAATAGCAATCAGTGAGTCACTGAATTGCATTGGTAAGACCCTTCCCCTATCCAAACTTTCAAGATTCCATTCAATCGCATCTCATGAAAGGGTGAATGAATATTTCAAAAATGCATCTCATGATGATTGATTAGATTACTAAGCTACTACCATGTTGATATACCCACCGAGGAAAAAGGTGGATGCTACGGGAGATAGTGGGACAAAAGAGAGGTGACCCTCTCTCACTATCAAAGATCCTGAAGGGGTGCAACCAACCGACCTGGGGGAAACTCTGCCCACCTCCCGGTGATTCGGAGCCCGTGTAGGGAGTCTGTCATGACATTTATCCCTCACATAGGTACATCGAGTGGAGAATTGAAGATTGAAGGCTTTCCAAAGGCTCAAGTACCTACAGGTTAAAAACAGGGTAAAACAGGGAATTTATAGGGTACTATAGGGCATTTACAGGTGGTTACAGGTACACCCTTCATTACTGAAGTAGAGGTGTAGGTACTACAGGGTACCCACAGGTCCTATCCAGCCTTCTACATGGTTTGGTAACCATTTGGGGTTACTATCTTGCCTTACAGGGTCAAAATAGGGCACTTACAAGTTTAGACAGGGTGCAGGCCTGGATAGTTTAGACTCAGAAATTGAGCTACAGAATTTTCTGTCCTAAATCTATTAAAGCGTGCTATAGCTCATCTTGAAGAGGGTGTTATTGGCTTCAATTTGAACTAAAAAAATTTGAAATCGAAGTTCCCTAGTAAAATTTATAGCCGTTTTTCTAACAGGGGGTACTACAGGACTGCACTATTATGGCAGGACATAAGGGTAAAAATAAGGTCCAGGAAGATTATGCTCAGCAAATCAGGGATTCCATGTTGGATGATACACCTCAAGATATCCTCGAACAGCCTCAACAATAAGGGAAGTTAGTATACTCAATAATACCTTGTGCATCCATGAACAAAGACACAAGGAACAACATGAGGCCATATTATCAAGAATGGAGCAAATGGTTTTGTCTATTGATCAAACGAAGTCTTCTATTGAGAAGTTGGTGGATTCAACAACTCAAACAAAGGATTCTATTGATAATTTTGTGGAATCTAATGCTCAACTTATGGCACAATTCTCCCAATGGATGCAAATGCAAATGGGATCAAAAGAAGCTAAGGAGAAAGCTTATTCAAACATTGAGCCTTCAGTCCCACTTTAGCCATCTAACCAAAATGGTCATGGACATGGGATTATTGGAAGAAGAGGCATCCCAAATAGCCATTATGAAGTAGGAGAGGCTTCACAACGGCATGATGACTATTTGGGTAGTTTGAATGGAGCTAATTCTCAAGCTTTTGGGCTGGATACTCAAATTCCTAGGGGTTCTCTACCAACAAGAAGATTACATAGTGGTTACCTGTTGGGAGATTTCCGTCTCAATTTGGGGGTTCCATACATGGTCTTCATGATTGGCCTATTTTGGGACATCAACCATTTCATGAAAGAGAGCTAAAGGACAAGATTTTTCTAGCTAAATTTAATGGTCAGTCATCTTCACCATTTGATTTAGAGGAGTGGACCTCTAAGACGGAATCCTACTTTGACATATTCCCTAAAACTGATGACATGAAGATTCATTTTCCTTCCTTGCATTTGGAGGGATTTGCCTATGCTTAGTGGAGGTATATAAAAAAAGAAAACATACTTGTAGAGAATTGGGAAGCTTTAAAGGCACTTATGGCTGAAGTATTTGTCTCCCCTCTTGAAAAAGAGAAATTAGCACGGAGATAGTATGGTTTGGAACAAAGAGGCCTAAGTGTAAGAGAGTACACTAACCAATTCCTCAACCTAACCATGTATGTGGAAAGCATCAGTGATGAGGCTAAGCTCCATAAGTATATGTATGGTTTAGAGCCATCTTTATCAGAGCTGATGTCATGGCACAAAATCCTACTTCCCTCTTTAAGGCTATTGAGCTTGTGGAGCGCTATGAAAGAAAGTATAGAAGAGAATCTTCATTTCAGAATGGTTTTGGACAACCAAGGACTATTTTTAAGCAGGGGCAATTTGGTAACACTTATGGCAACAACCATGTGCCAAATGGGAGCTTACGGATACCAACTTATCCTCCATTCAATGCTTCTAGTCCTCAAAGTAATTTCAGGGCATCAAACAGTCCAAGAGTTGACTTCAAACAAGGGGACAACAAGCCTAAATTCATTTCAACCAATACGAATCCTAAATCTATTCCTATGGATCTTTATAAAGAAAGAAAGGAGAAAGACTTATGTTTCAAGTGTGGGAAAAAGTATACACCTTATCATGCCTCAAAGTGTGTATACAAAAATGTCAAATCCAAGCTTCAAAGTATGTTAGTTTTTGAGGATCTTGAAGATGACATGGATGCAGCTAATGCAATTGCACTTAATGCTGAAAATGAAGATCTTGAGGAAGAAGTTGGGCAAGAGTATTTCTATGATCCAACCGACTCTTTTCCTTTTGATCTAGGTGAAAGTGTTCCGTTTGATCCAAGTGGGATTTGTTATGAGCCGCTTGCTGCCACTAATTGTTCTATTTGTATCGATGTTTGGACAGGATCTAAGAGTCCTAATACACTCCGTATGAAGGGAAGCATATGTGGAAAGCCAATGTTCATTTTGATAGAAATTGGCAGTACTCCTAGTTTTGTGAATAAGTCCATCTTGGACAAGCTGAATTGTATTCCCACAGATTTACAATAGCCCATTAGAGTTCAAGTGGCCAATGGTGAAGAGGAAATCAGCACACAGATATGCCCACAGGTTTATTTATAGTTGACTGAAAATTTTGAAGCAAAAGTAAACTTGATCACTTTGGAAATGGGACCTATAGACATTGTACTCAGTTGTGATTGGTTGATGACATTGGGCAGGATCACTATGGATTTCTCATAGTTGTATATGGAGTTTATCTTCAATGGATAGCTTATCCATTTACAGGGAATTCCTAGTAGATCAGATTTTCAGTTTATTACCATTCAACAACTCAAAAGAGAGTACAAGAGGCGCTCACAAATATTTGTTTTGCATTTGAATAAAGAAATGCAGGATCAGCCCAATAATTCAGCAAACCATCCAGCCTTGACAACTCTTCTTGAGGAGTATAGAGATTTGTATGAGTTACCTACTTCATTGCCTCTCAAGAGAGCAGTAGATCACCCCATTGATTTGGAGCCCAACTCAAAGACAATCAATAAGCCATCTTATAGATTATCAAAGTGTGAACGAGAGGAAGTAGCCAAGAAAATCAAGGAACTTCTTGATATGGGATTCATTGAACCAAGTTCTTCACCTTATGCATCTCCAGTCTTGTTAGTCAAAAAGAAAGATGGATCTTTCAGAATGTGCATTGACTATAGGGATCTTAATAAGATCACAATGAAGAACAGGTATCCGATATCCAGGATTGATGATTTTCTTGATGAGCTTAAGGGGGCTCAATTTTTTACAAAGATTGATTTGAGGTCAGGGTATCATCAGATTCACACGTGAGAGGGTGATGAAGTCAAGACTACTTTTAGGATTGATCGTGGGCCCTATCATTTCTTAGTGATGCCATTTGGGCTTACAAATACTCCAGCTACCTTCCAAAGCCTGATGAATAAGATTTTACAACATTTCCTCTTTCAGTTTGTCTTCGTGTTCTTTGATGGCATTCTGACCTACGTCAAGACTTTACACAATCACTTGGCACATATGAGGAGGGTTTTTGATGTATTGAGACATCATAGGCTTTTTGCTAAGGAGAAGAAGTGTTATTTCATGCAAACTAAAGTGGAATACTTGGGACATATTGTTAGTGAAAAAGGAATACAGGCTGATCCCAAGAAGGTGCAATGTATAAAAGATTGGCCAACACCTACTACTACTACCTCTCTTAGAGGATTCCTTGGTTTATCTTCATTCTATCGCTGATTCATTAAGCATTATGCGGCCATTGCAGCTCCTTTGACTGACAGGTTGAAGAAGGAGGCTTTCTTTTGGGATGCTCTTGTAGATAGCAACTTCAACCAATTAAAGAAACTCCTTACCTCTGCTCCTATCTTAGTATGCTTGGACTTTTCCAAAGAATTTACTATACAATGTGATGTTAGTGGCCGTGGCATTGGGGTTGTTTTGCTACAGGAGCATGGGGTGATTGCCTTTGAGAGTAGTAAGCTTACAGATAAAGAAATAGCCATGACGGTTTATGACCAGGAGATGTTGGCTATCTTGCATGCAATTAAGAAGTGGCATCATTACTTGTATGGCAGAGCTGATTCAGAGTACCAATCTTACTCCAAAGCAACGTCGTTAGGTAGCTACATTTCAAAATTATGATTTTGAGATCACTCATACAAGGGGCAAAGATAATATAGTGGCTGATTCTCTTTCTTGTATATGGACTTGCAAAGTTTCAGCTATGACAGAATTGCATAATGATTGGATTGAAGAATTACAGGAGGCTTATCTTCTAGATGAAGAATTCAGCCGTATTTTTTAGAAATTATAGCAAGGTCTTATGGAAGAAAACTCGCATTACCAGTTCAAAAATGACCTTATTTGTTTGAAAGGCAAGATTGTTATTCCTTCTACCTCTTCTTTTACACGGAAAATTATGGAGAAACTACATTCTTTGCCTCTTGCTAGACATTTAGGAGTTTTCAAGACCTATGACAAGATCAGCAAAAGTTTCTATTAGAAAGAATCGTGGAAAGATGTCAAGGACTTTGTTATGAAGTGTATGCCTTGTCAGCAAAATAAGGATAGCACTCATAAGCCGGGAGGTTTGTTACAGCCATTACCTATTCCTACAGGTAAATGGACTCATATTACTATGGATTTCATTACTGGTTTACCTACTACCAAGAAGGGATGGAATAGTATATATGTGGTGGTAGACGGACTCACCAAGGAAGCCCATTTTATTCCAACTAAGATTCAGTTTGCTGTTCTCAAGTGGCTAGTCAGTTTATGGAGCAGATTTTTAGACTACATGGATTATCGTAGGTGATTGTTCATGATAGAGACTCAAAGTTTATGAGTAACTTTTGACAGGCGGTATTTACATCTATGGCACTAAATTGGCTCCATTGACGGCCTATTATCCTCAAACTGATGGACAGACATAAAGAGTTAATAAATGGTTGGAGACTTATCTTCGCCTTTTTTGCTATGATGTCCAAACTTCATGGGATTCTTGGTTACACTTGGCTGAGTTTGCTTATAAAAATTCTACCCACGCTAGTATAGGAGTTTCACCCTTTGAGGCTTTGTATGGTTACAAGGTGCCCTTACCCACAGTCATCTTTAATGAAAGGATCAATCCTCATGAAAAGAAAGAGTTAGAAAGAATGCAGACCCTTCTTCAGCAATGTAAGATGAATCTTAGGAAGGCTCAAGACCAAATGAAGATGTATGCTAATGAGAAGAGGCGACCTTTAGAGTTCCAAGAAGGAGAGTTGGTCTTACTAAAGGTGCCCAAGTCCAAGTACTCTACATTAAAAGGTGGATCTAGTAATAAGCTTGCTCACAGGTTTTATGGCCCTTACCGGATCCTTAAGCGAATTGGAGATTTGGCATACAGATTAGAGCTTTCCTCTTCCAAAAAGATTCATAATGTCTTCCATGTTAGTCAGCTCAAGCCGTTTTATGGTGATCCAGTGGATATAGTCGATGAGCTGCCACCTATTGATGAAGGTCTTATTCAGTACATCCCAGAGGCTGTTATAGGTCAACGTGAGAAGAAGCTTTGATCTCGTTCTATCATGGAATATTTGATCAAATGGAGAGGTTTACCACTTGAGGAAGTTGATTCTATATTGGATGAGTTTCCTTTCTTAAGGGATACATTGGTGGCTGAAGCCTATTGATTATGGAGCTTGTGATGATGCACACAGGATCATGACAGCACGTTGGTTTAGAACATTTTTCATTGTGCCTAATTTTAAGAATTAAGATATCTACATAGGCTTAAAGTACTCTTCAAGAGCTTCGTTTTGATATATGTTACGTCTCATTTGGACACTTCTACTAGAAGTTATGACATATTTGGTCAAGCAGGGTCTCTTTACACAGCAAGCTGTCTACTTTGTTTTGAGATTATTTGTTGAAGACTTTATGGCTCCATATACTTTTGAAGTACTCCAAATCATGTATATAGTTGAGGCCTTCTCTGGTTCTTCAATTTCAGTCCATATAGTTGGTCATACTTCATTCATTTCCCATTTATAAAGTTGTAAAAATAGAGTAGTACTCTGTTCTATCCATCTTTTTCTAGTCTTCTAGGTTTGTTTTTTAGGACAAAAACTTTTGGGAAGGGATGGATTGTAAGAAGCTGGGAATAAGGATTTAGTGTAAATAATATTGATATTATGCCATGTCACATTGAGATTGGTATAAAAGGAGAGGACATGTAATTTTTCATATCTTTTTGACACATTAATACAATTACAGTCATTCTCTTCCATCTTGCTCATAGCTTCTATGGCTTCTCCCTCTTTCCTGTCTTTCTCTCTCCAAATCTAGTCGTTCTCTTTCCTCGTCACTCTTCTTCTCTCTCTTCCTACAGTCTTTCTCTCTCTTCTGCATTCTTCTCTCTTCTCTTTCTCTCTCTCTAGTTCACTCTCTGACACGTGAAGCAAGTCTCTTTGCCCTATAAGCCTTGTAATTGACTCATAAGCTTTTGTCCCTAACAGTCTACATTGAATGTAATCATGCAAAGTTGATTCATGCTATGGTATCATATATGAATGATGGGATGGAGAGTTTTTCATGATACATGATAGCATATTGTACTTGATTTTATAATTGGTGATTGCTCTTATAGTCAAGAAAACAAGCTTGATCATGGATAATACTCTTGTGATCTTTGCTAAGAACATGCAGTTGGAAGATCTATCAATATCTTCAAGAACTTGGCTTGAAACCTTCAACCCTTCTCTTATCTCTACCATCTCCGGAGTCTAAGCTCTTGAAACCCCATACATTCTACTCTCTCAAACCATTGTGATTGACTGTGAAGTATCTCTTGAACCTTCAAACATTCACTCTAATCTGCTTCTTGAAGACACATCTCCATCTATCTTGTCTAGTTTTCTTGCCAAACCCCTATGGTGACCTTCAACCCTACGTGCTGCGATAAAGGAATCTACCATGGAATAAAAACTCACGGAATCCACTGTGGAATATGCCTCTTGGAATCAAAGCTCCACTCGCGATACTTGTGGTGAGAGATATAATAGTATGACAAGCTCCCTACATGTGCTCTAAATCACAACAAGGAGATGGGCAAAGTTCCCCCAAGGTTAGTTACTTGCACCTTTTCGAGATCTTTAATAGTGGGGGAGGGTTCACCCCACTATTGTCTCACTATCTCCCTTGGAATCCACATTTTTCCTTGGTGGAAATATCAACATGGAAGTAGCATTCTAATTAATCAATCAATGATGAAATGCATAACTAAAAAACTATTTTAGCCCTCAATGATATGCATGACTAATCAATGAAAGATTGGAATGAAGAAATGAGTGTTGGTTGACGGTCTAACCGATACAAATCAGTGACTCACTAATTACTAATACTTACCCTTTCTTGGGCAAAGAAAATCATACAAGCAAATATGTTTTTGTGGCAAACACATTGATTGATATGTAAAGAAAATTTGGAAGTGTTGTGGAAGCAAGAGCATGTTTGAAGGAGATGTGTCGGCCCCTTCAAAGGAATATGCAGGTTGTCAATATGTTACTATCAATGAAAAAATTACTTGCACTCTATTAATGCATGAATGTCTAACAAGATTTTTAAAGATAGAAGATATTGTAGAACAAAAGCTAAGCAAAGTGGTACTTTGCCAAGCATAGGAGATGGGTCACAAAGCTTTGGAAAAGCAAAACTAATATTAGCCATCTCACATAGAGAAAGCTACGTGCTTTCGGGGCCCTTGACTTGGCCAGAAATGTGCATCATGATCATAGAAAAGCTAGCCTATGACTATTGAAGAAGGGTGGCTATGGAGTACAAGGAGCCATGCGGTTCACATTGCAGTCAACAAGTGGAAAAGCTTAAAAGCAAGTGAATATTGAGAGATTTTAGAGATTAAGCAAGTTAAATACGTTGATCAAACTTGAAGAAGAAGATTGATATAAGCTTTAGTCCAATATTTGAAGAAGGTTTCATAATCCACCATGAATCCATCATGAAGCTCCAAGAATCCATAAAATCAGACCATACATGCTTGAATAAGATTGAATCCATGAAGAATCAATACCCTAAGCTTGCTTAAACACTTGAATGTTGAAGATTCAAGTTTCTTGAAGAAAGGCCCCACAAATAAATCTCCAATATGAGCTTCAAGAGGCTCAATATGCTGAAATATTTGAAATTCCTTCAATCTTGAAGCCTATCCTACTCCAAAATGATGGTAGAGAAGCCTTAAAGGGTTCAGAAGAGCCAAATATTGAAGAAATTGAAGCTTTTAGGTTTGTGGTTATGGGTTCCTTGCTGTGTATTAGGGTTTTTAGCCAAAAGAATGAAGTTTAAGAATGATATAATAAACTTGTCCAAGCAATAGGAAAGCAATAGTTGAGAGATCATTGATTGAATCAACTAGAGGAAATGAGCAGGGAATTCACCACAAAATGCAACATGAATTCTAGATGTTGATTTGGTTGTCTCATGTGTGTCATGCCTCAAGTCTGGTTATTAAAATGGTTAGCAAGAGATGTAGATTCATTGCCCCATGCTTTTAAAGGAGATAGGACGATTACTAATCAAGAGAAGAAAATCTTTGATGTCCACCATGAGAGCTTCAGCCAAGAGCTTCAAAGAAATAGGAAAAAAATATATATTGTCTCAAAAAGTAACTGAAGTTCTAATCAGAAATAACTCTATTCACCCTATCTTTAACTATTTTACCTCCAAAATAGCCTGTTATTGATGCACGACCTATGATTTTATCCAAGATTGCTTCAAATTTTCCTTCAAGTACTCCAGTGAACTATGGTCTCCTTGGTCATTACACTTGTCCATTTGTCCAACTGACATTCTCTCCTTGAGTAACTAGGAAGTAATAAGACTGAGAAGGAAATCCAAGAAAGGATTGTAACAAATGGACCAAATATCAATGCTCTCATACCACTTGTTAAGCATAGGGTTGAGAGGTGAGAGAAATAAGAGTAGAAGAGAGAGAAAAGAGGAGAGACAAAGAGTGACAAGGAGAGATAAAGACTAGAAAGATAGAAAAGAAGCGAGAAGGCATCAAATTTTGAGTACAAGTAGGTGATATGAAAGAACGCATTGTATTATGTTTAAAAATAAAAAAAATCACATGTCTCATACCTTTTATACCCATGTCACTGTGACAAGGATTATTAATAACTCTCTCTCACTAACACATATAGTCCCAACTATCAAGTAACCCCTAGAAAAACTATGGATAAGCTAGATTTAAGGTTTGTGTAATTTTTTGTTTTGTCATTTTGTAGTTGGATTTTTTGTGTTTGTTTAGCTTAGAAATTGTTTTTGTTATTTTTTTTGAATTTTTTGAGTGTGGAAACTTTATAGCCTTGGTCGAGATTGCCATTTTTTAAGTCAAGTTGGAGCTAAAGTTTGTTGGAAGCTGCCAAAACATCATGAAATAGCTATATTTTCTTACCGATACTCTTACACATCATAGGGATTATGGGTTCACGAGTATTTCACATTGTACTTTGTTGACTACATTGCAATTTGGGGTTGTCTTCTAAATTTATCAAATGCTTCAATGCCATGGGTTTGTTTTATGCATGATTTGCACCATAGTTGAACACTAGCACGGCATGAGGCCCGCTATAGCGATATGTAGTAAATATTAGATGCACCCCACTTGAGAGAGCACTTTCATTGTGCATGCACAGTTTCTTGCATGCACGAGAGTTGGGCTTTCATCACCAATTTAGGAAACATTGGTTGAGTAGGAAAGGTGGTTGGGTGAGTTTGAGGGTCGTGAAGAACACCAGCAGTTGTGAGATGGGTTGTTTTCTTGGTCAACATCTTAAGGACCTGTATTTTCTTGAGAGACTGTGAGATTTTGGGGTGGTGGAGTGGAGTACAATATTTCCTTGTTGAGTGATGAGAGGTGACGATTAATGATTTAATTTAATGAAGAAATTGTGTTTGCATTATGCATGACACATGGACATGTGTAGTTCGGCTAGAAACTATTTTATTGCATGGATTCAAATTTGCATTTCTTCTCAATATCATGAAATGATTGGGCACAAGGTGTTACCTTCAACAACATATTTCTATCAGGTCACATTGCATGAAATCAAAATCAAGAGGACAAAAGGAGATTATCATCAAAAGAGCAAAATTTACAAGAGCTATGAAGGAAACAAAAATTGGATGATATATCAATGCCAAGCTAGGAAGGGAGACATTTGGAAACTTTCGAAGTGCTTTGGCACTACAAGAAGGTGCTCACCTAGAAAATATGACAAGGATGGACTTGGTGGGAAGAGATCACCTGATAAATATTATGGCAAACATGGCCTTATTGAAGGGATTGGTTCAAGAGAAACTTCTAGGAATTATGCTGAGGTATCAAGCCGCCCTAAGTCATACAGGCATAAATCAGAGCCTACCATATATGGAGATCATAGGAAGCACTCGCCTAAATGGTACAATTGGGAAGGCCATTATAGCTCAAATGACAAGATTCCTAAACAGTTGTCTTATGGACAAAGACCAAGCTTTGTAGAAAGACACAGTTACATTCGGGATGCCAAAGGACAAAGCTCAAGGCATGGAAAAGCAACTAACAGATTGACGAGAGAAGGCTAGGATGAAAGAAACACAAGGAACTTTAGACACTAAACTAGATGGTAAATAGCCTTATATCTTTTAAATGCACAATTTTTTCTAGATAGTAACTAGGGTTTTTTAAATTGCAACTAGGTTTTTAATTTTACTAGATAGATGTGAAGCTATAACTAGTAAAATAAGTGTCTATATGGTAAATCAAGGCAAATTTTTATATATCACCTAATATAGCCATGTTTATTAGATAAAATTATGAAGCTATGGATCATAGGATAATGTGCATGCATAGTAAATCAAAACAAATTTGTATATCAGATTTAACATAGTCATGCTTATATAGACATGCTAAGTAAATATACACATCACAATTGATAGGCCTAACCATAAGCCATGTAGTCAATCTCAAATTAGACAATGCTGATACACACTTGTAATGGATATGTTTGTATGCATCCAAAATGTACATGTGCTGTAAGATACATTTGTGCATTTTGATAACTTTTAATTAGCACAAATAGTTTACACATCCACAAATAAAATATCATTTTTAACAATATAAATATTTCCTTATCACATCAAAACAAATAAGAATCTCATTCAATTCAACTCAATGCCATGGCTCTAAATCTTGAAATTCCCCTCAAATTTCCCCTCAAGTGTGGGATATACCTAGCATCCATACAAGCACAAATAGTTATCAAAAGTTATTTAAGCCCCTTACAAACTAGGATCATATCCATCCATTAGCAAAATAGAAACAGTTCAAATTGTAATAGCCTTTTCCTTAAATGAAAAACATAGAACCTCTTGAGTATGTGGAAACTTGAAGAGGGGAGCTCTCAATATACAATCATGGCACATGGTCTATTAATAAGGGTAGCTATATTAAGTTCATTAAAAAATCAACATTTACTACCAACATATGGCATGTACTCCCACTTTCATGCATGTAGCATATTCAGGGGGTGAACAAGGAGTAAGAGATGATGGAACACATAGCACAAACATAAAGCAATAGAAGCAAGACAATGGGATGGAGATGGATTATGCTAACATTGTCATTGCTAGCATGAACATGGAAGAGCTAGAGAAGAAGATGTGGGGTGACCAAAAATATTTCAATGAGAATTGAAAGAGTCACAATAGAATTTGGGGAGCAAGTGTTATGTGCATGAGTGGTATCCTTATTGCCATGCATTCGGCAAAGCAATGCTAACTATTCTCTATGCAACATGTGCATGTAATTTAAGGGAAGGTTCCCCTTGAGGATGAGTTTGCTAGATTGTTTTGGCTCATCTATGGATCAAAGTGGTGCTCACATTGTTTTACTTGCCATTAGATTTCTTTTGGGTCTTGCTTTCATCTAAAGCAAAAAGAGATTGGGTTTTGGGTTCACTTGTTTGGCTTAAAGTGAGCCTTGTTTACATGCTTCCATGGCACATTGATTTTATTCCTGAGGAGGTCTTGCAAATCGAATGCCCAATATGGGCTAGTTTTCATGGACTTCCTACTCTGCTAGATGGAGAAGTTAATGTGCTAGTAGAAGTGCTAGGTAGAGTGCTCCATGTTCTTATAATAATATCAACTAGTGGAGCAAGTGGCCTCTTGTACTTTGGGATAAGAGGAAGAAGATCCTTGGGATGCTCTAGCTTTTTTATCCTAATGGGATTAATTTATTGGTCGATATCAAATTCTCCCTCTTCTTGGATACATGCTTCAAATGCAAACAAGATGGGTGCTTTGCAAAGGAATGCCCAAAAAGGAATTGAGCTAAGAAGAAGCCAATGAGAAAATAGTGGAGATAAGGAAGAACTTCAAAATAAGCAAAAAGGAAAAAACATAGGTTGAGAAGGTTAAATTCAAGGAAACAAACAAGCCTCAAAAGGAGGGACCTAAGGAGCAACCTAATTATCAGTGGCAATCCTAGAGATGCTAAAGTTAAAGTAGGATGGAAAAAAAAAAATTCAACCACCAAATTCTTTGAAGTCTAATGGAGGTAAGAAATAAAAACTTTCGCTTTAAAAGCTTCTTGCAAATGTTTTATTAACAAGGCTATTTTGCTATTTTGGATTATGGAGGTTCGAACAAATATATAATGTTAATTAGCTGGCTCACTATAAATCTCTTGGAATGTGAGGTGCCTAATAAGTCCATCCAAGAGGGATGTGTTTAGTAGGAGAAAGAAATGGAATCCCCTCTCTTTCAACACCTCCTTTCTAGAAAGGGAAGGATTCAACCTATATTTGAAGGATGCTTGGAAACAAACCAACAAATTCAATGGCTAATTCAACATAGAACTAGATGAGATCCATAGCTATCATCACTAAGATTACCAAGATGTATGGCAAAGATCGGGATTGACTTCAAAGAGGGTTGCATGTTAGTAGTTAGCAATGCAGGGAGTATATTATTACGACTCTTGCTAAGTGTTCTAGTAATGGGATGTTTTATCAACTTCTCAAAGAAGTGGAGCATTACATGGAGGACTTGCAAAAACATAAACGTGAAGTTGCCAAAATTTAGTCTAAGGGAAATGGTATCTTATGGGGCTAGTGCTTCGACCAATTAATTTAATAAATTGATGAAGCAAAAGAAGCAACAAGAGTTCATCACTATGATAGATGATGGAGGAGGAATCATGGAGTTTCTGTAGGGATGTTTCAATCTCTTTAGAATGTGTCTGTAAAATGGTCTATGCTTAGGTCCATTTGAGGTAAAGAGCTCGATGCGAAAGGGTGTCCCATTGCCCCATTACTCTTTGCCACCATAATCACCAATCCTTTGATTAGGAATGTGGATTTGAAGGTGCAACATGGAGTAAGCAAGGGGTTTCCTATACCATTAAGAAAACACTTGGTCTCACAATTCTTTGCCAACACAATAACTGACCAATATTGTGCAAGTAGAGAAGCAATTAGTAGATATATTTGATGAAAGTGTATGAAAGTTTTCTAGAGCTATCTAGGGTTGTGACTAATGTGAGCAAAAGGAAGCTTATTTACCTAGGATTGAATGAGTTAGCAAAGTTGCTAAGTGAGCCAGGCTTCCAAGTAGCAGAATTGGAGTTGTAGTTGCTTGATTCTAAAGAATTTGGGTGATTTCAAGATTTCTAGCATCAGACCTTAACTACTGAGCATATGATGGAGGAATTTATTTGATTATCTTGTATATTATGTATGATGTGAGTCAAGTAACGTGCAATAGTGACAAAAAATACATGCATAGGAAAGGCCTAATTTTGGCATCATGAATCCAGTGAGATTAATGAAGGTTGAAGATCCATAGCCTAGATTATCATATAAGACACTAGAAGTGAAGTAGGACTCTTGTTTCCTGCATTGTAACCATGGTAATGGCCAACAATAAGAGAGGGATGGTCAATGTGAGTTTGAGTTGATCCCTCGGGGGGGGGGGGGGGGGGGGGGGGTCACTCATGAATATATGTATATATGACGTGAGTTCAAAATAAGGGGTTTTTAAAACACCATTTTTATACATTTTTTACATACAGAAGGGTGTCATATAAAGCGCTTACTTACAAATTGAATAGAAAAGGGTTGTGTTTTATTCAAGAAAAATTCATAGATTAGGATATTTATAAATAGGCATGAACGCACATTATATAGAGAATATATATAAGGTGAACCCCCCGAGGTTGATCTAGACCACCTATAGGTGGATACACTTGAATTTGTGTGTTATCTTAAAGATAACAAATAAAAAACTTTAATGACACCCTTTATGTAGTGATTATGCTTGCAAATCTAAAGCCTAACATGCAATTATCTATATCTTTTTCTATCAAAATAGTTTGAAGAAATTCTAGTAAATGACTAAAGCATGTGTACAATTCTAGATCACTAGGAGGAGACTTAGTCCCATTACATAAATTCATGTAATGCATTGTTCACCACATAGTCCTCTCAGCATAGTCCCCTGGCATAGTCCTCTGAGCTTCATTCATGTAGGCTATCTAGTACACTCCTTAGCCTATCCTCTTGAGAAGCTTGGTACAAGTAGGTTGTGTGGTAATGCTCTTGAGTAGCTTGGTACAAGTAAGTTGTTTTGGGTTTCAATAGGCATCCATCTTAAGTAGCAGCTATGCCCTAGAATATCATGTCAAGAAGCATATTAGACTAAACTAGGGAGTGTATTGTGGTGGTGGTCATGTACCTAAATACCAACCAATTTTTTGAAGTCATTCCAATGCATATATTCTATCTTACCAATTTGAGCATCACTCTAATTGGCAATGTTCCAAAGCGGCTAGGTGTTTTGCACCAACTCTAGGGTTTGAACATAGCTTTCAATAGGCTTGAAGGTGTAAAAACAAACTACTGAAATGTATTGAAACAAGAGAAATACTTAATGACATTGATCAACCTAGCTATAACATATTGGATGCTTGTCTAAGTGTCATAACAGTTCAAAGCAAGTAGCTTGCCTAGTGTTTTCAGAGTAGGTAACTTGAAATTGATTTGGGCTTGAAAATTCTTTCAGACATAAATAACTCTGAACATAATGATGCCCATAATCTTGGTCATGGAAGGACATAATCCTAATCATACATGATAGCTTCCTTGCATAAGATGACCATTATCAAGCCCGCTGGTTTTGTGATGTTACCCTCATTATCCATGTTATGCATGAAAGCCTTCCCTACATAAGACAATCATGATCAAGCTAGGTGGTAAATACAATGTCCTGATTGTTGAGATCCATCTTATGACAAGAATGAGAGTCTTTACTTGTGATTCACCAAGCCTCACTTGTGAATCTGCTAAAACTTAGTTTGGTAGGTATGAAATCTTGAGATGTGGCATTCTCATGGGTTGCTACACCAATGGGTTTCTGAATCATGTTTTGCCCCATAGTGAATGGTTGCTACACCATGTAATGAATGGATGCAATTGGAGGGTGTTTTCTTACTATGAATGGATCACTTAAAGTATTATTACTAGCAAGAATAGAATGATTATTTAATAGCCAAAAGAAACCTATCATTAAATCTTATGCATGATGAAATGTTGGGTTAAATACTTCGCTTCTCCTAAGGAAGTTATGCTCAACGGAATGTTAGATTAAATGATTAGCCTTTTTTGACAAGAAAAGTTGATAGATTGAGTTGTAGTAATCTATTAATTTGAACAAAAAAGGGAGAACAAAGCTTGACAAAGTTGAATAACCATGACATTACCTTAATGGTTCATATTCAATAGGGCCTTGTCCTTGGAAAATATTGGTTAATAGAATAGTACGTCTTTAGCTTAGATCAAACTAGTATGGCATTATCCTTGTTATGAAGCATTGAAAATAAATATAGTTAAATAAAGTTTAGTTTAAAAGGAACCTAGGATCCTATACATTTAGAGAAATTTCTTCTAAGATCCTTAACTAAGAAGATTTTTCTTGCAGCTTTTGCACAAGTTGTTATGGAAAACAATTATAAATTTAGTAGGAGGTTAGGGCTAGAGGACCTAAGAAGATTTAGTAGGAAGTTAGGGCAAGTGTAAGCTAAAACTTCACTAGCTATGAGGGGATCTCATTATCCTTAATTGGAACATTGAGAAAGGGGATCAGAACACTCGATGAAAAAGACAATACTTTAGGCGATTGTCAAGCTATGAATAGGCATGTGAAGAGGCAACATATGAGGCACCTCTATGAAGAAGAGGGGGCATGATAAGAATTAACATTGTGTAAGAGGAGTGACCATTACCGAGAAAACATGGTGTTGAAAAATCAAGGTTAAGGAGAGGATTCTAGTCCATCTATTGCTGCTCTATTGGCTTCATAAGATTGGCATGAAGTTATTAAATATATAGGGATGGTGTCACAGTGTGTGCTCAAGAGGGTAATGTGGCGAGGGGCCATTAAATAGGGAGGGTAATAGGATTGCATTCAAAATAAAATTCTTTGAAGGTCTTGTATGAGTTTAGTGGAGCAAGTGAAAGTGTTTCAAGCTGCAAAATTGCAGGCCCTCCCCTACCCCCTAATCGGTTGTGCCGATTGCCAAAATTTAGGTTTGAACGGGATCACCTGAATTCAACTAAAGGCCTCAGTGTCATCCTCACTCTCGAGCATTGTATACCATGAGGTGCAGGTTCTCTCGTAGCACGATGCCATGAATGAAGGCCCTAGGCTTGCACACAATTCGGCCTATTAGGAGATCTTTCTCATTGTCCATGGTGGGCAGCCATCGCTGTTGCACGGCCTGGCTCGTGAAGAAAGGCAGGGTGAGCATCCGTCTAGCTCACTGCCAGTGGGGGCCAAAATCTGCGAATGCGAGGTCCTAGCCAGTCTAGCTCCATGAAGATGCAATACTTAGAAGTCCCTGTACTTAGATGTTTAGGTAAGTTTCGAGACTCGCACGTAAGTTTATGCAGGCCTGTTGTGCTACTGATTTTAATTGTAACAAGGGATGATTTTGATTGTGTTTAAGAAGAAAGGCAGGCTGAGGATCCGTCTAGCTCGCCGCCAGTGGGGGCCAAAATCTGCGAATGCGAGGTCCTGGCCAGTCCAGCTCCATGAAGATGCAGTACTTAGAAGTCCGTGTACTTAGATGTTTAGGTAAGTTTCGAGACTCACATGTAAGTTTATGCAGGCCTGTTGTGCTGCTGATTTCAATTGTAAAAAGGGAAGATTTTGATTGTGTTTAAGAAGATGCATCATCTGAAGAGATGTCTTTCTTGAAACATAGTACATAAGAATTGATAGAAGAAGATGCTTATACCTTTCTTTAAACTCAGATTCCGGGTATAAATTCCACCTACTACCGACATAACTGAGGGATATAGGAGACAATATAGGAATTAGTTGATTAGATAACAACTCAATAAGGACCAATTGAAGTATTGGGAATGCATAAATCTGTGCTTGAAGATGTCTTCAATTAGCTAATTGTAAGCTATAATTTGACTTGACTGTTGATGCCACATCAAATAAGAGCTAATCATATCATGTATATTAGCACAAGATGGAGATCCAGCTTGGTACAAGATGGTAGCCAGTTAAGAGTAAACTACAAAAAACTCCAAAAATCCAATTTTTATAGATTTTGAGACTTGGTGGAACTATGGCATACACGAATTATGAGACTTGGAATGGCTGGAAGCCAATGCTGTCCCATGTAAGAGTTTATGATTTCATGGTATATGGTTTAATGCAATAGCAACTTTGACAAAAGCTACAAGATTAATGTGTCAAATGCACTTTCATTGGATATAGTGCAGAAAATAAAGGGTAATGTTTCTACCAACCCTCTGTGAAAAGATCTTTGTGAGTAGATATGTGGTATTTGCTTAAAATCCAAGTCAGCCCTTTATGAACTGCAAAATCAGCCAATTCTGATTGCCATGGACACATTTGATAGTTTGTACCTTTGTATAAGCAAGGAGCACCTGATTTAGTAGCATTTACATGTTGACTAGGAGCCTCATTTTCAACCCATTGATCAAGGAACTACTGAAGATGTAGTAGCTAACGAGAAGGTTGCTATGTGGGAGGCAAAAATAGTCCCTAGATGGTTGTTGGATACATTATGGGACAACAAACAATTGACCGCTCCACTTCTCGATAGAACTAGGGAATTTTCTTGTCACACATACTTTGTTGTGTAGGCAATTGTAGCTACTACTTGCAATGAAGAACTTCTCCTTAAAGGACGACTCATAGAGTGAGCATTGAGTGGCATATATGTAGTTGGATTTGAAAGGATTATTACATCCAACATCCTTTCAAACCCTAGCTTGTTCCTGTTGCGTTCATTTTTTATCCTTTCTGATGATGACCTGCTGCGAGATGATTCTGACACATTAAGGTGGTTAAGACACAACTTTATAGAATACGATGTAGCCATGACATTGTGAAGTGAGTTCAACATCATGAACTCTTGAAAGGCCTCTTCATTTATGCTACTCTGGTTCAAAATGATTAATATTGCCAACAGTGTAGTGTGTGCGAGAATTAATGGTTGTTAATAAACATTGAAGTCACTCAGATTCAAAAGAACTTTGCAAGTTCAATCTAGGAGCGTTTGAATAGCCATGAGTCCAAGCATAGTCCTTCCTTTATGTTTATCAAGTTGTGGATAAGACGAAATATTTGTACAATAATCCTGATATGGGAGATTTATAACAAGTTGAATAGGCTATAGTAGCAATCTCAGGTTTTTTAGTAGTTATTGTTTAACCAAACGGTTTTGAAGGTATAAGCTTTCACATGCACTTACTTAGCGATGATGTGCACAGAGCAAGATGCATCTCTACAATAAGCCCTTGTCTATGTCAAGAAAGGAAAGAAAAATTGAAGGCTCAGAGGTAAGGGAAATGAAGGTTTCTTTTTGTTTCAGTAAAAAGATTTCTGGGTTATGGGTTGAGGGTTGTTATAGGAAACATTAAAAAAAGATATGATAGGGAAAGGAGGAAGCTTATCCTTCTTTTGACACATCTTTTTATTGGACTACATGGTTTGCTGCCTTGAGGAAGGTGGATACAAATTGTAAATCATGTTCTTCTTTCTAATTAAAGCCACAATTATATCCGTGAGGTATATGAAGCTATTGCCTATAGTATATGAAGGATCCTTCTCTAACACACTTAGTAAAATGAAAAGGATATTCATAATCTCATGCTACTTTGTCATCACACCGTTGGTCTTCACTTTTTTCCTTGTTGTCTCAAGTGTCTATTTTGTAGAAAGGTGGGATTTCCAATTGTGTTTCTTTGTTTAGTATTGCTACAATGGTTGTCGTCCATTATTTATTTGAGCCGTACCTGCACAGGTTGATGGAAGGACTTGGAGAGCAGGGTATAGAACTTGAACTTCTCTCATGGATGGGAAAAATAATCAGTAAGAGCATATGCATATTGGATATACAACTGCTAAAATCCAAGCATCTCTTTGCATCATTTGATGTGCAGGATTAGTTGAACTATGTTGATATAGAATAGATTTCAGATAGAACTGCTTTTCTAATTGTCAATTCTAACAGTTCTTTCCCTTCCCTTTAGAAGCAGGTTAGATTTTAGATGGAGTATTTGATGAGAAAATGAAAGTGAATTGATTAGAATAAGGTATGCCTTCCTTCAAACCACTGACTAAGTACTTTTTTCGTTTTTGAATAATTGTATGACACAGTAAGCTATGGCATGTCATTGAAGTAGTTGTCAAAAGATTCTTGGTCTTCATCAAATGGGATAAATTTCACAACCTCAAATTCCTTGTTCTTTTCCTTCAACTGATTATAAATGGAAGTCGACACTGGTGTGAAACTTTGACACGGTGGGCACCAATGTGCCGAAAAGTACAATGCAATAATTTTGCCTTCTAGATCTACAACTTTGACTTGTTCTCCATTCTTTCCAATCACATAATCCTGTTCATCATGGACTAAAAGGATTTGCTGATTCTAATTCTCCAATATCTCATTTGCAGCTTTATGTAGAGCATCGATCTGCTCATCATTTGTAGCTTTATGTAGAGCATCGATCTGCTCATCATTGAAAGGGAATGCCTTTGCTCCCCATTTCTCCAACAAATGCATGCCATCCTTGGCATGCAAAGCTTTCCCATAGGTCCTATGCATGATTTAAATTGGCAAAATATATATGATGGCAAACATACATTTGGAATAAGTTGTTTTAGTCAAAACAACAAATGTTTTGCACAGTGATAATTCTGAGAAGTGGAAATCGCGATGAATGTTAATGCAATAGTTAATGCATTATGTGATAGCATCATTGATGCACAGAACAATGATGCTATCATGCTCAAGAACAAGACATTGGTGGAGCCTAGATCATACTCTTCTACTGATTATTAGCATGAAGGGTCAAAACCAGAGATGACCTATGATGACTTCAGCACATGCATTAAATGTATCTAGGTAGGCTTTTGATAGTATGGCTAAACATAATTTGATCACACTTTCAAGTGCCCCTTAAATAGGAGCACAACACCTAGTTAGTCATAGTATGAATTACTTAATCTTTAAAAAGGGACTACGCTAGCCTAGAGTACGTAGGTGTTCAGGTTTTCTCACTCTCACTATTCAAAATGTGTGCTAATATTTCAAGGACTAGGATGGTGCGAGGTTTTCTCATCTAACGTTCACTATGTGTATTGATATTTGCTGCATGTGCAAGTTTCTGTTTCAATAAGCAAAGCATCTTCATCAAAGGATGTTCCAAAGAAGAGTAAAGGCTCCAAGGAGGAACGAGAAAAAAATAAGAGAAAGATGCAAAGTTTACCAGGGCAGAAGCATGATGCTCCAGATGAGGTGGCATATATTCTTTCTCTCTCTTTTGTTTGGGTCTTCTTAATTTGTCAAAGCTGTTATGATTACTTATATACAGTATAACTTTCTTGGCTCTTCTTTCAGAGGGATCCTCTCAGGATTTATTATGAGAGTATGTACAAGGAAAACCCTAAAAGGGAAATCAGTACACATGCATGTGTGCAAGCACACACAAGCATGAGAGTTAGAAGGATGCATAGATTTTGATCATTGACAAGTACAAGAAGAGTGTCCTCCAGTATGTAGCCCGATATGGACAAAGCTCCTACAATATCAACCAGTTGTTGTTGGGACAGCTTTTGCGGAAATCTTTTAGATGAGGAAGAAGACTATAAGACTTTCCTTGCGGAAGCTATGAAGGAAAGTAGTGAGGAGTAGCATAGCGAATACAGGTCTGAACAAACCTGTATATCAAGGAGGAGCCCAAAGAGGTGGTGCCCAGCTCTCACATTGAGTAGAAAAATGAGGACATAGGGCACTCGAAGAAGGTGATGCTGAGGAGTCATGATAGTTGGAAACTAGCTGGTAACATGAAGGGCTACATCAAGCAACATCAAGCACCCTGGCATGGCTTTCATCAGAGGTGCCATAAGTAATGTTTAAGTAGATGTACTAATTACCGATCAACTTTTGTGATGATCAACTATGAAATGCCAAAGGATCATGACACAAAGGAAGTAACCACAAATGCTCAGGTGAGAGTTTTAAGAATTCTTCTTGTCCTTTTCTTCAACATGGTTTTTTAAATAGTGGATCAAATTTGAAGAGATGCAAAATTGAGTTGATTCTTACGAGGACAAGTTTTGTAGTCAAATGTCTACAGGCATCAAAAGTGGTGGTTTTGCTGGTCTACTTGAAAGAGGTAAAGAAAGAGATCATTGCCTCCATTTATGAAGTCAAACCACAACAAATACTTGAAGGAAGAGAGAAGGCATTGAGCTTGTAGCTGCAAATGAAGACAACTTGTAACTAGGTTAGGATTGCCAGGTGCTTAGGGGTGGTCTAATGAATTTTTTTAGTGAGTATGTTTGCTCCAATGATGCATTGAATTGTTGTGTTTGAAAATTTAGAGCATTTCTTTCCTCTCTCAAGACTAGGTGGTAAACTTCATATAGTTTATGAAGTGGTTTGAGAAAACTTTTATGTTGTGTAGAGTATGGTTTGTTGGCTACATGTTGGTAGGGTCTTTTCCCAGTATTTTGGAGATTGTGGTAGCATATGAGCTTGAGAAGAGCTTGTGGGTTGGGAGTAGCTTCAGAGAGACACTTGACACCAACAAAGCTTGGGCAGTTGTTCCTTCGTATCGAGTTTTCCTAGCTCCTTTGCTTCTCTTTCTCAATCCCCCAAATGGCCTTGGGAGGCCTTGTATTCATGCTGTGATGTTAGCTTTCAGCTCCAGCTATGTTGTTGAGCCCTTGGTTGTTCTTTAATGGTTATGAATAATACAATTAGCCACACTTTATTTTGCCTGAAAAAGGTTGAAGTGGTGGGTCAAGAGGCATTAAGTGGTGGGTAGGAAAGTCAAAGACAGAGCGCGAGGAAGGAATTACAAGCAGTGAGCTAATGTATCATGTACAAAAATTTATACACTAGAAAGGAGAGGGGTGGGTCAAGTAAGGATAGGCACGGCAAGCTGGGAGGGGCTGCCTTATGATTTTGTAAAACACTATTGATAGGTTTTTTATGATTCTGTAATATTATGTGGTGTTAAGGTGTAACCAAGGAAAAGCTTTGTATATACGAGTGTATAAACAATGAATTTGGTTTCTTTATAATTCTATCAGGATACTAGCTCCAAGATTTGCAGCCATCATGTGAAGGATCGCAAGCTGCAACTCTACATGGTGCTGCTTTTAACTCTTCAAAAAGGTTATGGATGAGGGAGCAGCAACACATCATTTGAAATGATTGATCCCTACATTTCTCGGGTACCAATTTTCACCAACAAAAATCTTATTTTTGATGCACAATCACTATCAAAACTTTGTCTAGGATATCAATTAACAACACAGTGCATGCATTTCTCCTTTGAAGCACCCCCTATCATAGGGCCTGTCAAAAAGCATGTGGATAGACATGTTTGGGAGTATAGTCATCAGTGCAAATATCACTAGCAACAATGGGTAAGCTAAGGGCTATAGGCTCATGGTGACATGTGGAAGAAGTAGGAGATGTATTCAATAGAGATCACACTGAATTCCATGATGCACAGAATCTGTAGAAGCAAAATAAAAAATTATCCTTTTTGTATTGAATTCTTGGAGCTTAATGAATTAATAAGAATCATTGGGCATATTGGATTTGAAGGAGTGGCTTCCTAAGTTTCTTGAGACCATCTAAAGATTGGTACTTTAGTTCACCTTGGATATTTAATAGCTAAGACCAATCTAGCTTCTTGTGGAATATGGCTTTCTTGTCGGACATTTTTCATCAGTATCATCATTTCTAATAAAAGTATCAATGTTTAGCTAGCATTTGAGAAAATCAAGGAGTATTTCTTGTGAATCTTTGTCTAATCTTTTAGAAGAAGCCTATGTGCACTTGAAATCTCACTACTGAGAGGCTTGTTCTATTAGTAGCTTTTTCCTATGGAGTTAGAGTGGTCATGGTAGCATGTCTTCTAGACACAAGCAATGCCAACAAGGTGCTTGGAGGAGGGGAAGCATATCAAGCCCTCGATTGCCACCACAAGCTATGTATTTTTATGAAGGAAATTCATATAAGGTACAATTATTGCTACTTTGGTACAATCATCCACCTATTTAAACAACTTGCTAAAACATTGAAAATGAAGAATGTAAATTCAGGGTTTTGATATCCTATTTGCATGTAATGGTAAGCTAAATCAATTTGACTTGGTATGATACTTCAATCTATTGGATTCCTATTTTGTGGGCAAACTCAACACTAGCATTTGTGTTTGGTAAATCTTATTGTTGGAGTGTTTAGATAGCATTTCATATTTCCACAAGAGTATAAATTGATTTGGATGGGCATTACATTTATCCCAATTAGTAAGTATGATACAATATGGTTCCATGAGCAAATAATTTAAAGGTCATTTCATTATTTGTCTTGTTGTGGATAGGATACAGGGTTTGAAGCATACAACTAATAGAGTAGATCTATGTTGTGGAGCTATGGGAGATTGTAGTGCTTTTAGGATCAAAGGGAAGGAAGTTTGCTAAAAATGGTAGGTCTTCTCTTATTGCTTTGAGCTTTTTTCGCTATGTACATGTTTGAGCCTTTTGATATCCTTGCTGATTGTAAGCACAAAATGAATCTAGGGACAACATTGTTGGTGAAGCAGCAAGGATTTGCATTTCAAAAAAAAGGAAGGGAGGATTAAGAAGAGCTAACAAGACTTGATTTTTTTAATGGTGGAGCAAATCGAAAGAGGATGACAACTCTAGATCTACCTTAGGTACTGTAGAACATGGTGAAGCAAAGAGAATGTAGTGTTCAAGACAATTTTTTTAGTGGATTCAATCACAATTCTATTGCTAACAATACAACATTGTAAACAAATTGTGATTAGTTTTCTTAACATGATATATTAGTGTGATAATGGCTTGTATTAATGGTTCCGACTAGTTTTCTTGTATAGGAAAAATTTACTATATCTATGGTTTCAACTAGTTTTCTTATCTAGGAATATTTTACTAGATCATTAACTAGGAATTTTAAAAATGTTCTATATAGAAATATTTTACTAGATCACTAACTTGTAAAGTGTTCCACTTCTACTAGTTGAGACTTTTTCTAGATACTTTGATAAGTATCTAGAAAATCTCTCTTTTTTTACTATATGGAAACATGTTTAGAGTTCCTTGTAAAAGTATTAAGGAAACCAATCGAGTGTAACTAGAAAAATGGATGTCAATGATAAGAGAAAGGACGGCACAAAAGGTAAAATTTCAAGTGGCAATAATGAGCGTAACAAGGTTGTGGAAGCTCCAAAAAACAAAGGCTCCTAGGAAGCCAAGGTATAAGCCAGAAGGGAAACATGAGATACAAAGTCAAGTATGGAAATCACATGAGAAACATCGGTCAGATGCAAAAAAGAGGAATAATATGAAAAAAACCGGCGCAAAAATCTCCTAAAAAATATCGATGCAGCATGGAATATAGTGGAAGGAGCAAGCAAGGATGTTTTCAAATAGTTGACATTGCTAAGAATTTGAGACTTGTCACCATTATAATGATGGACTACCAACGATACCAATTCATATCATCCATCATCCCAAGTCCCAGAAGTCGACGTTCAGTGCCAAGCTGGAAGCCCCGTGCTCTAAGGATGATCAGCAGCAACCGAAGAAAGAAAGTGAACTAGGAGTCAGAGACGTACAGATGGGACAACAAGTTGTACATCATAATGATGATCCCGATTATGGCCGCCTTTGTGTCAGTATATATATCGTGTAGCATTATGGGGAAAGGGATGCATCATGCAGTCGACAATGAGGAAGAGTCACAAATGATGCGAATGCGGCAGATGTAGGTATTTCATTCATTGGAGGCCCAAACTTGAAGAAAGCAACCCAAAAAACCATACAATTCGAGAAAGCTTCGATCATACTATGGACGTGATGGAGAATGGTAGACAATACTATCAAAAATGAAGACAAAGGGTGGCAAAGAAAACCAAAAAGCTTTAAAGCTATAAGACTTTTGAGTTTGGTGTTGGACAGTGCGAGGGAGACGAGGAACAGAGGAAGAGAGAGGAGAAGAGAGATATGAGACACCAGAAGTGGAACCCCAGAAGTGTGTCAACTGAGCACACATGATAGGAATATATAGAGGGGACATGGGGCACTATATATAGACAGACTATATATAGCTAACACACTATATATAGACAGACTATATATAACTAACACCCCTACTCAAATAAAGGTCCCTTACTATGGATGAAAAAACCCTTGGGGGCTCAAGGGAAAAACCCATAGCTCTATATAGGCCTACCGTTATATTAATATTCAAAATATAAAATTACAAAGTTGAACTTACAAGAGCCTATTCATAGGCATCAAAGGAGCTACATCACTCGTGAATTACAACATCAACGGAGAAGGAGCTACATCACTCCTGAATTATAATAGCCTATTTAGAGGCATCAAAATAGCTTTATCACTCCTAAATATACAACATGTAAAATAAGGATAAGCGACATCACTGCAAAAGATAAAATCTCCAAGAAATTCCTTCAACTAAACTTGGGATGTAAGTAGTATATCTGTCACATCAAAACTTAAAGAAAAAATGTTATTGTGATATTAGAACAACACAAGGTCTATAGAAACGGTTTGTGATGCCGCTCTATAGACAACATAACACACGTGGGGCCCCATGAACAGAATATAAATAAAACAATTTGTCATCAGTTGGAATATAGACACTCATCAGCTGGAAAGAATATAAACGAAACAATGTATCATTAGCTAGAATATAGACGCTCATCAATGGAATAACAAACGAGGACGATCATCGTGAAGCATGGCAATATCAACATCCAAAAGTAATGTTGATGTTGAAATGTAGAGAGAGAGAGAGAGAGAGGAAGCTTATCTGCTAAGTGGCTCTCATAAGCTACCAGGTTTCTAAACAACATCTCTGTATCATCTCCCACTCTTATTTTGGGAAAATACAGAATGGCCTTCTTAGCATCGAAACTGACTGAGTTCATGTACCCTGGCTCCCTTTTCATATACTCTCTTATGCTTGTACTTTACTACTATAAGGGCAATGACCAGTAACTTTGGTTGTTGAGGTGACCTTAACATATCTAGACCTTGTTTGTCCTTGTCTGGTGGTCTTTAGAACTCAGTATACATTCCATCTATGTGCGATTTGGTTTTAACACTTGGAACTTGTAAGCTTAGTTTGTTGTCTTTCAGATGCTCTCCCTATCTTTTACTTCTCTAAAAGGACCCAATTCAGGAGTGCTTTGATTTTACCATGATGCTTGTACTTTGATCAAACATGTATACAATAGAACATCTCAACACATTTTTGATGCGCTTTTAAACATAAAGCTTACAGTTTTGGCAGAAAATGGATGTTTACACGGTGCAAACTCCATCAAGCATGTATTTTGGTTATGAAAGTGTACATTTCAACATCAACATTACTTTTGAATGTTGATATTCACATGCTTCATGACGATCGTCCTCGTTCGTTATTCCATTGATGAGCGTCTATATTCTAGCTGATGACACATTGTTTCGTTTATATTCTTTCCAGCTGATGAGGGTATATATTCCAGTTGATGAGACATTATTTCATTTATATTCTTTCCAGCTGATGAGCGTCTATGTTCCAGCTAATGACAAATTGTTTTATTTATATTCTGTTCATGGGGCCCCACATCTGTTATGTTGTCTGTAGAGCGGTGTCACGAACCGTCTCTATAGACCTTGTGTTGTTCTAATGTCACTGTAATGTTTTTCTTTAAGTTTTGATGTGACAGATATACTGCTTACATCCCAAGTTTAGTTGAAAGAATTTCTTGGAGATTTTATCTTTTGCAGTGGTCGCTTATCCTTATTTTACATGTTGTATATTAAGGAGTGATAAAGCTCTTTTGATGCCTCTAAATAGGCTATTGTAATTCAGGAGTGATGTTGTTGTAATTCGTGAGTGATGTAGCACCTTTGATGCCTATGAATATGCTCTTGTAAGTTCAACTTTGTAATTTTATATTTTGAATATTAATATAACGGTAGGCCTATATAGAGCTGTGGGTTTTTCCCTTGAGCCCCCAAGAGTTTTTTCATCCATAATAAGGGACATTTATTTGAGAAGGGGTGTTAGCTATATATAGTCTGTCTATATATAGCACCCCTATTAGCTATATATAGTCGGTCTATATATAGTGCCCCAGGTCCCCTCTATATATTCCTATCATGTGTGCTCAGTTGACACACTTTTGGGGTTCCACTTCTGGTGTCTCATATCTCTCTTCTCCTCTCTCTTCCTCCATTCCTCGTCTCCCTTGCGCTGTCCAACACTGAGCGTAGTCTCAGACACATGGTTTATGTAGTAACCAATGAGTTCTTATTACTAGCAGGGATGGACAACTGTAGCACTCCCTCCTACGCTCAGACACATGGTTTATGTAGTAACCGATGAGTTCTTATTACTATCAGGGTTGGACAACTATAGCACTCCCTCCATCACTGGTCACCAAAGTAGCCTGTGAGGTTCTTCCATTTTATTTCAACTCTGAGGAAAGCTTCCACGTTGTCATCAACTTCTGACTTGCTGGATTGCCTGTATGGCATTGCCACTCAAGGCTCCCAAACTCAAAAGCTTGTGGAGAATCCAACCCACTTCCCATCTACAGTTGATCTTCACATCAAATTCCAACCTGTAGCACCAGGTTACATGAACTCAGTCAGTTTCGATGCTAAGAAGACCATTCTGTATTTTCCCAAAATAAGAGTGGGAGATGATACAGAGAGGTTGTTTAGAAACGTGGTAGCTTACGAGAGCTACTTAGCAGATAAGCTTCCTCTCTCTCTCTCTCTCTACATTTCAACATCAACATTACTTTTGGATGTTGATATTGCCATGCTTCATGTTTAACGTTCTGGACTTTTGTCGTCCACGCCTCCCTTAGAGGGAAATTTTTACGATGCGGACCGGGAGCACACACTATTCTGCAGCTAACGTTGTTTCTTCCACCACATCGAGATGGTAGGATCGTGATGGACAATGTGAGGGAGATGAGGAACGGAGGAAGAGAGAGGAGAAGAGAGATATGAGACACCAAAAGTGGAACCCCAGAAGTGTGTCAACTGAGCACACATGATAGGAATATATAGAGGGGACCTGGGGCGCTATATATAGACAGACTATATATAGCTAACACGCTATATATAGACAGACTATACATAGCTAACATTTGGAATGACTAAAGCTTTTCAGCTTCTTAACGATTAAAAATCCTAAATCTTTTCAAAAGCCTAACTCAATGTGTATTAAGAAATCCTATATAAGGAGGAGTGAGAGAAGTTGTAGGGGCCCTACCCTTCATAATCAAATTTTGTCTCAAGAGAGAAGAGAGATGAGGGTCTCATACAAGTGCATGGATGTTCATGCGTGTTGATCAAGCTTATAAAAGTTTGGATGTTGAAGGCTTGAAGAGTTATAACAACCCCAAAGAGGTACGAAATGATTGTGTTTTGTTCTAGACTCGAGTATTTTGTTTTGGTATATGATTGCTCTACTTCATGTTTGATTTTAGGCGTACTTGAGCTACAAGAGGCAAAGTTGTTTGTTTGTGTTCATGTGTTGGTTGAATCGTGTTCGTGAAATATTAAACATTTTTGTTTTGTGTTGAACATCGACAAATTCAATTCCTTAACTAGCACTCCTTCGCCTCTCGTTTTCAGGTTGTAAGTGAGGCTTGTCCTCCAGTCACTGCTCCCTTATTAACACCAGCATTTTACAAATAATAAAACAGTCTTTTGTAAATAGATTTTGTTATTGCAATATATATTGAATAGTTGTCCACTCATGGGAGCAAAGCCACATCAAGCTCGTATAGGTTTACTCTCCTATTTGAGGACTGGGCATGAGATTGTATCACTTACCTAAAGTGTTGTTGATTCTCGCCTTGCCATATGGGGAAACTTACCTATATGGACAACTTACTACCTAAGTGGTAGTCATGCATCTTACATAGTTTATTTAATGACTATAAGTAAAGAGCCCTTGTGAAACCCTAAATGGAAATACTTTTCAATTCATGATACTTTTGATAACAACACAATTTATACTCTTTAAGTCATGATTCTTTAGATGGTAACTTAGTTAAGTTCTCATGAAGTAACTAATCCAAAATTTTGTCCTATTTTCTAAATTTATTTTTTCTTAGAGTTTCATTATTTGGATAATAATTGATCCTTCCACAAAAGTCATTGATTTATTTATCTAATGGTTCATCATAAATTTTCACTAGGGGGAGAAACATCTTGATGGCCTATGTAATCTTCTTTAGTTATTCCAATCACTAAAATTTCTAGAAAATTAAACTCTATTCAATTTACTTATAATAAGAGATCAAGTTAGGTATACGTTTCCCATTTTCAAAAGATTTAGATAGTTATTCCAACATGGTTCCTTAAAATTCACATAATTCCTATTAATTGGTAAATATTATTTTTATTTTTTATTATTTTTCAATTATATGATTGCATTATTGTTTCTTATCCCTATGATTGGTGGGAAATTGAAAGGAGAACTTTTACAATTGGATAGTTAATAATTATTGAAGATAAATTAAATAACAAAGCCTTGTTTTCTTTTTTATATTATTTTTTATTGTTATAGATGAAAAGAAAAGATAAAATAAAAGTTACATAATAATATTATAAATTTATTGTAATTTATTTTACTCTACTAGTAATTTACTTTTTCTTTACTATTTATTTGATCAATCGTGAATGTTATAATTAATTATTATATATTGGTATGTGTACACACACACACACACACACACACACACAATATACTAGGTTATTATAAGAATTATTATAGTGATTGGCTTTCAATTATCTTTGTGTGAATAAGTTTTATCACATATAATTTCCACAAAGCCCAACTTCAAATAATAACTATTTCAATAAGATTTTGGATAAAAATACTAAGGGGAAAAGGGTTACATGGATATTATTAGTAGCTTTATCTCATGATCATTTGCAAAAGAGGGTTATGTGATCTCAACATGTCTTCATGGGGACATCAAAACGACGAAAAAAATGAAGTAACATGGAGAGTAGGAAGGTGACTCATGATGGAGCCATTGAAGCAAAGGAAAGGAAGTAACATGAAGAGTAGGAAGGTGATTCGTGATGATCCAATCCCTTGTCCTTGCTTCCACTCACTCACTCACACACACACACACACACACACACACACACTCTCTCTCTCTCTCTCTCTCTCTCTCTCTCTCTCTCTCTCTCTCTCTCTCTCTCTCTCTCTCTCTCTCTCTCTCTCTCTCTCTCTCTCTCTCTCTCTTTGCCTAGTCGCTCCTCATATTCTCCCTAAGGGAAGTTATATGAATAGGTTTTTCTTGGGGGGGAGGGGGGGGGGGGTTGGTTTGGTCTTATTAGGCATGAGGGGTTTTATTGCTATTAATAGAAAAAGGGGAGGTCTTTCCTAATAAGGTTGGGGAAAGAATGAATAAGATTTCCCTTTGTTTTCAATATGATAACACACAAGGGGTATTAGTTTTTCAAGAGAGGAGGGGGGGGATCAAATTCTTTCTAAGGGGGGAGGGAGATCACATGAGCCTCATGGAGGGGGGGTTTGGTGTTTCTAAGTTTTAAATAGCCATGGGGGAGGCAGAACATTGCAATGACTAATGTACCCAGTGACACCTAGTAGTGGGGACGTGCATGTGGCATCAGGAGAGGGGGGAGGGGTTTGTGTTTTCGAGTTTTAAATAGCCACGAAGGGGGAGATGGAAGATTGCAATGTGTAATGTGCCTGGTGAGGACCAATGGGGAGGAGCATGTGGCTTGGGGGGTTGAGGGTCCACCCCCCATAATGATGGCCAATTGGACCCCCCCCATTACTAATGTAACTTTTGTTAAAATATTATGATTAATTAAGTTTATAATAGTACTAACTACTAACCTATGTGACTTTCTAAAATGCATTCACATGTAGAGGGGCCTATTTGGGTGTATTCTATTCTAGATTTTAGAGAGGAAGCAACGAATTTACATGTGAGTTTCTAGTAGTGGTGTGTGTACAAGTAATTACATGATCTCGTGTAAAAAGGGTCAGAAAAGGGAGTTCATAGAAGTTCATATGCATAGTAAAGCTTTATTTTGTCTTTGACCTAAATTTGTGAGTTGTACTCAACAAGGTAGTATAGCAAAATATAAACAAAATGGCTATGTTAGAGGTAGTTAATCATTAGGTTTTCCAAGCTTATTTTAAATAGTTAGAGGTTTCAATGCTATGAAATGTCTAATTTTTTCCCCATCAAGGGGATATTTTATTTGGCTTTAATTGAAAGATATTTGAAAACATAGGTCCAATTGTTCAGTTAAATTTGTGGCATGCTTACCACATAACTCCTAAGTTGGAACTTTGTTAGACTTGCACCATGTTTGTAAGCATTGGAACTGGCAATGGAGTACCATTTGATCCCACTATATGTTACATTTAAGATTTAACATGTAACTCGATGCATTATGCCTCAAGTTGCTATTATCTTACATTCTCCATGTAACCAATAGTCTTAGCTCACATAGGTCACATTTTTACCATCCAATCACATAGACCTCATGTGACATATACATCTAGCCCCCCCAACAAAAATCTTGGCTCACACATGGATTCTTCTCATCATGGGGGTCTTATAACTTTGAGCACCATGGATCAATGGCACTACCTTACAAGGGTTGGGCATTAACCATATGTAACTCCCCAATACCATGTGAATAGTGTAGAGAGATTGGATACACTTGAGAAGTGTAGAATGGCAAGTTGTAAGGAGATTTGGATCTTTAGTAAAATTGGTCCTTGTTGATAATTGGAGGATTTTGATGATGTCAATATCTAGAGGAAGATCACAAGTAAGATTATGTACATGATCATTGTAAAATTGTATTTTAGCTATGTTAGTAGTTTGTTAGATAAATTTATGGAAAAGTTGAGGAATAGTCAACCTTGATTTTGCAAAAGAGATGCTAATAGGCAAATAATTCATGTATTCATAAGGCCTTGCAAATGATGGGCTAGCTCGACATAGTGTCTGTCAAAAAAAAGGGAACAAAAATCTAAAAAAGATGAGCTCTCCCTTGCAAATATCTCGTTGTAGCATGGTACTTACCTACATGTGTCTCATTCACCAAAAGATATACTACATCTTGCAAGCCATAAAGGGAGAGAGAGAGAGAGAGAGAGAGAGAGAGAGAGAGCATGAAATAGTACACCTTAGAGAGAGAGATATACAGATAGACAAAGAGAAAGAATACAAGAGGAGAGTAGAAAACATGAAATAGTACACCTTAGAGAGAGAGAGAGATAGACAAACAAAGAGAAAGAATACAAGAGGAGAGTAGAAAACATGAAATAGTACACCTTAGTGCTAGTGTAAGAGGGAGTCGAAAGGAAAGAGAAACATTGAGAGGATATTATTCAATGGGATTATATAGCCTCACTATACATGCACGATATGAGAGTAGGTTTGAGCCTTGATCTAACTTGATAATATGGTTGGATGATACATTTTTATGAGCTACTATTGTAATATCGTAGGCCTTTTGGAGAATGGTCATTCAATTGTATGTACAATTGCATAATAGATGCAAAATATTTACAAGATGTTCATCAAAAGGACTCTAGTTGTGTAAAAACATGGCATGTATTCCTATAGAAGATGCTATCTAATCATAGGGTCAACTATTTTCTTCCCCTTAGGCTCATTAGAGATATGTGCTTCAATAGTGGTGAGGATGGACTACTATCCATAATTGTAGTTCTTAACCTCCTTACTTTATGATATTTAAAGCCTTAATGGATTGTCCTACAACATGATATGATAAAATTATCAAGTACAAACATTTAAAAAAAACCAAATGATGGCTCTAAGATTGAGAACATTTGCTAAAATCTAGACAATGGAGGTGAGTTGAAACCAAGTAGAAAACTAGTGACTTACTGAGAGGATGAAAGTTGAATGCAATGGTTTCCTTGCTTTAGTTCCTTGCACATATGAGAAGTAGTGATATACAAATTGAATTGGATTGATTACCTTTCTTATGATTATTCCTCTCACAAAAGACTAGATGCACCACACCTAGATTCTCTTGGTGCTTCACACCAATGTTAGAATGGTGCACTACATCAGTTTTAGGTCAGTGCTCTGCATCAACATCAATAATTTTTTGTGCATTGTAAGATGATGGTCTAGGGATGATATTAACCCTACACACACACACTCTCTCTATGCTTAAATATATTTTAAAGTGATAGATATTTGAGCATACATGATGAATCCTCTTGCTAATTTGGAAATTGGTTCCCACATGCAATTGTCTCCTCTTTCACAAGGAGTTGATATGGCATTTTATGCTCCTCTCAATTGCACATAGCCTACTTTAGTACTTATCAATATTGAAATGCTAATTTTTTTTTGTGAACACTAGCTAGTGTCTTGCACCAATGTTATTGAAAGTTGGGCTGCTCCACATCCTTAAAAAATGCTTCCTATAGTAAGAGGATTAAGCATCACATTTTGGGTTTATGGCTTGAACACTAAATCATAGCATATTCCCTACTAGTCATTGCAAACCCTCACATTGCTAACAAGTAGTGGCACAAACAATGATATAATAGAAATATCAGAATTGCAATGGATATTGTGAATTATTGATATTGAGCTAGAGCTTTCCTACTTGGAAGATAGCCTCAAACTAGATAACAATGCACACATGTGCAATGCATTAGCACTCATCCTTACATCAATTTAAGTGGTTAATCCACCTTACACAACATTGTGCATGTAGTTCACACCTAGGACTAATGTAATGTCCCCCTCCCCCCCTCCCCCCCTTGCTTCTCCCGTGCCTCCTCCCCCCCCCCCCCCCCCCCCCCCCATGAGAACCCCCCCTTCAAAATTCTTAATTTTTTTTGAAAATTTTAAACTCTCCCTCTCTCTCCCCCTACTATGTGCATGGTGGGGAGAGAGAGAGAGAGAGTGTGTGTGTGTGTGTGAGTTAAAGGTAGAGAAGGGGGGGCATGCAGCCCCCCAGATGGTGGGTGGTGCCGTACTCCCCCCCCATACCTCCCTCCCTCCCCCATTATAAGGGGGATAGCGCAGCCTTCCCCCTCACTAGGCACGGCAGCAAGCCCTCCCCCCCCTCGCCCCCCGCGTGTGATTATCCTGAAGAAGAAGGAGAGGGAGAGAGAGAGAGAGAGGAGAAGAAGAAGAAGAAGAAGAAGAAGAAGAAGAAGAAGAAGAAGAAGAAGAAGAAGAGGGGGAGAGAGAGAAGGGGAAGAAGAGGGAGAGAGGAGAAGAAGAAGAAGAGAGGGAAGGAGAGGAAGAGAAAAAGAAGAAGAAGAGGAAGAAGAGAGGGAGAGAAGAAGAAGGAGAGAGAGAGAGAGAGAGGAGAAGAAGAAGAAGTAGAGGGAGAGAGAGAAGGAGAAGAAGAGGGAGAGATGAGAAGAAGAAGAAGGAGAAGAGGGAGAGAGAGGAGAATAAGAGGGAGAGAGGAGAAGAAGAAGAAGAAGAAGAAGAAGAGAGGGAAGGAGAAGAAGAGAAAAAGAAGAAGAAGAGGAACAAGAGAGGAAGAAGAGAGGGAGAGAAGAAGAAGAAGGAGAGGGAGAGAGAGAGAGGAGAAGAAGAAGAAGAAGAAGAAGAAGAGGGAGAGAGAGAAGGAGAAGAAGAGGGAGAGGGAGAGATGAGAAGAAGAAGAAGGAGAAGAGGGAGAGAGAGGAGAAGAAGAGGGAGAGAGGAGAAGACGAGAAAGAAGAAGAAGGAGAAGAAAAGGAGAAGAGGAAGAAGAAGAGGGGAAGAAGAAGAGGGAGAGAGAGAGGAGAAGGAGAGAAGAGGAGAGAGAAGAGGGAGAAGAAGGAGGAGAGAGAGAGAAAAGAGAAGAGGAGAAGAGAAGAAAAGAAGAAGAAGAAGGAGAAGAGAGAAAAGAGAAGAGGGAGAGAAAGGAGAAGAAGAAGGAGAAGGAGAAGAAGAGAGAAGAGAGAGGAGAGGGAGAGAGAGATGAGAAAAAGAAGAAGGAGAAGAAGAGAGAAGAGAGAAGAGGAAGAGAGAGAAGGAGAAGAAGAGAAGAAGAAGAAGAGGGAGAGAGAGAGAGAAGGAGAAGAAGAAGAAGTAGAGGGAGAGAGAGAAGGAGAAGAAGAGGAGGAGAGAGAGAGAAGGAGAAGAAAAGAAGAAGAAGAAGAAGAAGATGGAAAGAGAGAAGGAGAAGAAGAAGAGGAAGAAGAGGAAGGAAGAGAAAGAAGAAGAAGAAGAGGGAAAGAGAGAAGGAGAAGAAGAAGAGGAAGGAAGAGAAAGAAGAAGAAGAAGAGGGAGAGAGAGGAGAAAGAAGGAGAAGAAGAGTGAGAGAGAAGGAGAAGAGTTATGCAAGTTTGAAATCACTTTGATTGGCCTTAGTTTCCTTGTGAACCCTCGTACCACTTCCTTCTGCCAAGGCAAGTGCGGTCCATTTACCTCAAGGGTTGCAAGACCAAGAATGCACAAGGATGGCACCCAAGAGACGAGTTACAAGGAGCACAAGTGCGGAAGTTGCAAAGGGAGCTAGGAACATATCCAATGTAAGCGGAGACATGAATACCACCAACCCTTCGGCAACTTTAGCTCATATCCAGGTTGTACCAAGACTTAGATTCTTCTCACACATCTTAAATTCTTAAATAGAGGTAGAATTGCATGCATAAAATAGGTAAAAGTCATTAGTGTTACATTAGATGAGAATAGGAAAGGAGACTGAAAAGCAAGTAGCAGTAGATGATGCATTGAAGGAAAATTGCATAAAGTATAACAAGAAGCATGTCAAGGTTGCATAGGAAGATTGCATCAATTTTAACGTACATTGAAGTGCCTGAATTCAAGTTTTGTGTGATAGGCTTGAAATTGTAGGATAAAGTTATAAGTTGTCTTAGAGAGAATATGGGCAAGTTAGACCCTAATTCGACGTATCATGAAAAACATAAATGCATGCATTCGCCATTAAAGGGCTTAGGATGGGCTGATCTTTTACCCTAAATAGGTAGCCTTGATTAACAAAGGTCAAGGTGAAATCACATAGATCATTAAAAAGATCTAGAAGATAACCATTAAAGTTGTTCCTTGAGCAACCCTACATCCCAAGGGGGAGAGTAAACCCTAGGGAGGCAGCATATCAAGGCTGGAAATGATTTAAGTAGGGATAAGCTAAGTTCCAATGCAACGGTGGCTTAAGGGAACTATTGAAATGGTTTTAACGAAGGTTGATCTGCTAAAGATGGAAAAAGAGATTGCTAGGCAGAGTGGTTACTTGTTGGATTAAGAAAGGATGATTTCCTAGTTAAAGGATGTTAGGCTGGTTGTTTCAGCTTGATTATTTCTGAAAGGATTGGTTGTGGTTTTGGATGAATATCCAAGTGATTATATTTTCATGGCGGGAACTGTAAGGATAAATTGTCATGGGAACAAAAGGGATGTTTTCCCCAGTAAATGTTATTGGGCTGGTTGCTTTAGCTATGGATGATTTTCTAAAGGATAATTAAGGAATGATGGCACTAGCTACCCCCGTGAACCTCCAAACCCTAACCAAGGGGGTTATGAATCTGCATCGGGAATGTGGACCAAACCTGCTCCGCGAGAGGTCTCTCTGTGGAAATTGCTTGGCGTAGGAGGACGCTTGGGTGCTAGGGGGACTCTGTCCTTAAATCCTAATGCCTTCGGACCCTATACAAGTGTTCTACATGAATGGAGATGGGATATCGAGGCCTTGATACTAGTTACAAGGTAGAATCTTGGTAGGATAAACCTTTGGGTTTTTATTGTCGAGAGACGGAAGGATTTTTTTGTGAAGGCAGAAAGGGACACTTAATTCTCCTGTATGGGCGGGAGACAAACATTAATTTGAAGATAAGTTAAGGAAGTGTTTGATCTTGTTATCTTGTCTTCATGTCTGTGCCCTAAATTACGTAAAGGAACCTGTGATTAACGGGTTAATTAAGGAAGCTGCTTTTATGTGTCAACAAAATGTGGTAGGTAATTAGATAACTAAAACAACCCTCAAGGGGAAGCGTGGTGGATGTGACCATCGGGTCCATCCTACGGCAGGCTGGTCTCTGTTAGCCGAGAGCTTTCCTCAATGGAATTTATTTGATGTGAACGTTAGATAGACAAGGACATTAGAAGTTGTAAGTTTAAAACGTGATTCATACTGTTTTAGGGGACCGGAATGGGACTACGCCCTATGGGCAGAGAGGTCGAGCGATGTATCCCTCTCGTTTCCCATTCTCTTTGAACCAAGTGCGGTATGAGTCTGCTTTGGTCCAGTTGTATCTACGCAAAGTGGAGCAGTTGGAGATCGACACTAGAAGGCTGTTACGAGGACCGGACTACAAGGAACCCGGTCTTCAGGTCGATCCTAATGGGAATAGTTGGATAAGTTCCATTGTGAGACAGACTCGAGAGACCCTAGTTGGCAAACCCCATGTCATTCCGTGGGAGTGCTGGGTGGTGTCTTCTAGATATATCTCTCGATGGACTGCTAAGACGTGTCCCGCAATTTGAGGAGTGGGCATGTTACAACTAAGCACACCACTAATAGGATAATCTCACATAGTGTATTGTGCACTAATACACATCCCTTGTATGATCATTGTGTGCTAGCTATCTTAGCACAAACCACATATACACCACCCCTTGTGCACAAAAAAGAGATATATCCTTACACACCTACTAGTTGTCTCTTTTTTCTCTTATCATATATGCTTCTTTTTTTAGAATCCACACCAAAAATATTTTGAAAGATTATTATTGGAAGAATCTATAAAAATAAGAAAAATATTTTGTCCCACACTACATTGTTTGCAAAGGGGGGTCAAGAGGAATAAGGAAGAAAGAAGGAGATGTAGAGTGAAAATATGACACATGCAAAATTCTCTATATTTAGTACTTGCATTTAGCATACAATACATATTGCAATTTACCTTCACACCATTGTTGAACCAACACTAGTCATCCAGCTAGTACATTACACTATGCACATATGCACATTACATACACTCTAGTGCACATAGGCACTTGGACATCCCCCTTCACTTCATCTCCTAAATACTTACATAGTTGCATTGGCCGAATTCACCTTGCATTGTACCCCCATTCATTGCCTTCTATTTAGCCTCAGTCTAGCACATAGTGTGTAAGTGCATTTGTATATGCATGCATATGTATATACATGCATATGTGCAGAGCATACATATCCACCAAGCATTCACACTTGCACTTGTCCAATGTACTTGTAAATGCATTACATAACACACTCTACACTACAAGAAATTTAGCACCTTGAACCTCACCCCTTATGCCACCCAATGCACATTGCATGTTATATAGTGCATATTCATAGTGCACCTACATATGATGCACTAGCCCCTTGCTCTATAGAAGGCTCATGAACTCATCCACCCTACATCCGATCTAACACACGCTACCCTTAGGATAGTCTACACTCACACTATCCAATGCACTATACAATGCACCAGTGCATTGGCACCACACAATGCATTGTGTAGTGCACATTGTACAATGCACAATGCATGAAAAATGGTGTATGCATATGCAAGAGTGCATGTACACCTCACATTCAACCCACAGTGCATATCGATAATCTATCATCCATCCACACTCATTGCACCTTGGTGTGCTACAAAGTGCTTAACACATCACCTATGTACACTGAACTTAAATCTTCACCTTAGTACATAGTCTATATAGTGCGCAATGCATGATGGGTAGATGCCCACATATTGACACAATGCATTGTGCAGTGTAAGGTACTTACATAATGCACCTCACCTAGTTGCACACATTGAACACACTCCACTTTAGACCATTCTAGAGTATTTATCAAACCATAATTGCATGTAGTTCAATGTAGTCACCTTAGTTTGCCTTAGTGCATAGTACACATGAATCACTTCCACACTCTCTTTTAATAGCACCCTACATGCAATCCTCAATCACACTAATTGTCCATGAATATTCTCAAACATTGCATGTCACATTCTAGTGCACATGCACTAGACCATGAGTAACCTAATGCACACACTTCAATTAGAATATTGTCCCCATACATTGCAATTGCCATGCATATCCTCCGTTGAAAATAGTTTAATACACAAAAGTCCATCCACACACCCACACACCTCATAATAGGCACACACAGGGGGGATGACTCATGAATATGTGTGTGTATCATGTGGGTTTGAAATATTTAAAAAAAATGTTAATTTTTATACTTTTTTACATAAAAAAGGGTGTCATATAAAAGTTATAATTTTTAGAATGAATAAAAAAGGGTTGTGTTTGATTCACAATGAATTTATATATAAGGTTATTTATAAATAGGCCTTGAACGTAAATGATTAGGGAGAATATACATATAGTGAACCCCCTAAGCCATTAAGATAACTAGAAAAGATGGACAGGGTAGCAAAACAACATAATCACAAAAGAGATTAGCCAAAAATAGAAATACCTTTGTGAAGAGGGCATGAGCTTTCAAATCCCACTACCAATTGAGATGAGATGAGGCCTAATTCAAACCCTTGTTCATAATCTAATTAATCAAATAATTGAATTAATCAATTGAGAGACCATGGAGACCGTACCCACTACACTAGAGAGAGTTACAAATTCAATTAGAGCCTCAAATGACTTACATGCCACTATTGAGAGCTTTTAATTGATGTCTCAACCATATGACCCCCAAAGCTATGGGAAAAAAACTTGTACAGTTGTACGGGCAAGGGGTAGGCACTTTCAAACCAGTTGTTGGATATCAATAATAATGATAAAGAACAATAGCTTGCAATCATGTAAGAAAAAGTGGATAGCATCCAAGGGATGCTATTAAATGTTGGAGCCAAACGATCCTAACAAATAGGCATGCATATAGTTTATATCCTCTTAGTAAGAATATATTGAAATATCCCAAGGAATAACAATTGAGAAAAAATTCCGTTAATTTTCAAAGAATTGGATAAATATCATACTAGAAATGGCCCTTATAGCTTTGTGGAATAGTTTGAACAAGTTTCCAAGGTGAGCAACCTTATAGGTGACACCAAGCAAGGGTAAGTATTTGAACTGTGCCTAGGAGAGAAGTGGAAAAACTAGTTCATTGGACTTGATATCATTGAGAAAGCCTCATTCACACTACTTAAGGATGTTTTTGTAATGCACTTTGTAGAGGAGAGAAGTGATAAAACTAGTTCACTAGACTCGATACAAATTTAGAAATTCTCATTCACACTGCTCAAGGATCTTCTTATAAAGAACTTGCACAAGAGAGCTATGGGCATAGCTTGATCACCTCATAGTTTAGATAATGAACATTGAGCAAGAGGAGGAAGAGAGTATGTGGGACTATGTCTTGAAAGCTAGGAGCCTCTTGGAGCATATCCTAGTTACTGAGAGACCCATTGTCAAGGCTATAATCAAGCACTTCATCAAGGTTATCCAAGATGAAAAAAAATATATAAAACCATGATAGGATGAAGAAATCCATGTTGATGACCTTCATCGAGAGAGAAATTGAAATAAAAAATCCATTGGCCCTATCAAGCAATTTTTGACAACTCTATATTGCTCTAATAGAGTGTGGAAATTATTTGTAGTGAATAGAACTCATTCACAGTGGATTGGCCTCAGTAGCTTACATGCTCTTGAGGTTAATTTTTGGAATGTGTGGAATGTGGTGACATATTTTGACTGGTCCTGAAAGGAAGAGATACATAGATGTTACAAAGTTTATCAGACACAAGGAAGAACTCTAAGTAGTGAGGAAACGTGCAGGCAAAACACTTTGATAAACACGATGAATCAACTCTTAAATGTGTGGTAAAGATGTGTGTTTGGGTTTAGGCTTTAAGCCTTAGAAAGTACTAGGGGCTGTTTTTTAACCAAAAAAGAGCCTTGAAGGGTAAAAACATATCATTTGATAAGAAAAAGCTTATTAAGCTCAAGGCAAGCTGTATAAAGCTTTGGAAAAAACACAAATGGATTAAAGCGAAAAACGGATATGAGATTATATAAGGATAGCACCGAGAGAGTTAGGGAGGAGGGATGTCGAAGATTTTGGGGGGGGGGGGGGGGGATGAAGAAGGATGGATTGAAAAAAAATATTTTGCTATCGATATTATTTTCAGGTTGCTTGTCGAGGAATTATGGGGGAGCGAATGCCATCAGAGATTTGGATGGTTTGCAATTGGCTGGAGCTACTTGCCTATTAGAGGGCATTTAAAGGAGAGAAGTAAGATTGGCATGTGTAGAGGATAGCCGGGAAAAACTAGGCCAGTATTGGAAGAGCTACTCAATGGAGAGTTTATGGCTGTTGAGGTGGCATGAAGTCGCCGACTGTTGTAAACACACAAGGACTTTTCCAGTTGAAAGCGGCATTATTTGCTGGCGCAGTGGTAGTATCTTGTGATAGAGGAGGGTAGCACTATTATTCCATGCAGTTCAGCAATGATGCAGGTGGGTGGTTGATGTGATTTTCATGAGGCTTGCTCAAGGAAGATCATCGCTTTGGAGGTTTTGCATTCGTGGAATTGTAGCCAAAGGTCCGAATTACATTCAAAGAACCTGATTGCTAAAAAAGGCTATAGTTCTCATTAAGTGTCGAGGAGTCTAATTGGACAAGCGACCATCACGGAGTTGACACGCTTTTGGGAGGAGGTATTATCAATAGATATCTATCAGCGGAAGCCAGAGTGTTCGGTGGCTTGATAGTCAATAAGAGTTCTTGGCTTGTGTTTTCCGCCACTATTGTCGTGTTTGCTACGGAGAGTGGTCTATGCTATACTTCCTAAATTATGGAAATTAAAATTGGAGAGTTCATATTGGGACTATTGTCTACATCTCTACACAAGGTGGTTGGGTGGTGGCCCTTCCATTGTTTGTGTTAATTTATCTTGTATTTCATACTTTTGAGATATCTAGAAAAACTGTTGTGCCCAGAGTTTAGGTTATCAAAGGCTAGCACCAAGTCACACATTCATACCATCTCTCCCTTTCTTTTGTGTATTCGGGTTGTGAGAGGGTTATCCTCAATCATCACTCGTGATACATCTTTTTTTGGTCCCATTGGTGAGTGAGGAGTGCCGATAGGGGTTTCATGTTAGTTTTTAAAAGTGTGATTAATCACATGAATAGTGACTTTCTACCATGGGAGATTGGATGAAGATGTTAATGCTTGGGTTGATTATGTGGAGTAGCATAAGAACACATTTCATATTGTGAATGATGAAGATAAGGTGGATTTTGCTTCACAGGAATTTGAAGACCATGCCTTGGAAGTTATGAGTTGTGTCCTAGATGATATTATCAAGAGGTGGGAAACCATTCTTTGTTTATACAGAGTTTCTTCTTTGTTCGTCCTATAGGTTCTACTATGAGTAATCAAACATATAGGAAGTTCTAGGGGTTTTACTAGCTATGATTCAATGTCTTTAGAGAGATGGGATGCTATTATGAGGATTACATGGATGTGTGATTTGATTTGGCACGAAAGACATAGGATTTGGCATATGAGATATATCAGCAAAGTAGTGTTCAGTATGTTGAAGAGAAGGCATATATGTCTGAAGATGAGGGGGAAAAATGTATATCAATGGATTATTCTTTAGGTTTGGAGAAAGCTCATTTTTTTGCAAGTATGACACTCTTTGACAATGATAGAGAAGAGGGAAAGGGTTTTCATGAGTCCCCTGTTAGACTTCATCATGATGAAGAGATCCATCATGATTGTGGTGATGTCTTTGGTATTGTTGATAGTGAGGAGTTGCTTGTGGGGATGGTTGTTGAAGGAAGTAGACTAGAGCACCTATCATGTATGCTAGAGGATGAGGGAGTTCTTGATGAGCACTCTTTCAAGTTGGATGATGCTTCTTGTATTGCGAATAGACTTTTGGATAATTTGGGAGGTGATGAGGATGAGCTTGTTATATGTCAGGAGTTGATGCAAAGTGATGTGTGTGGAGTAGAATTTCCACTTGTTATCTTTTTCTCTACTTTGGATGAAAATGTGTTTTATGACTTATATTTACAGGGTATGCTTTCATATGATTATACAAATGGTATTTTTGGAAAAGAACTTGCTATGTATATTTTTTTGTGGAGCCTATCAGCTCGTGAGAATTTTCAAAGGGATGTCGGTACTATAATCTTGTTGGAAAAAGTAGCACAAGATGTGTTTATAAAAATGGACCAAGGTATGCTGATAGAGGAGGATATTCCCACTTTTTGGCAAACTTCTAATTGTCAGATGTATGCAAAAATATGTGGTGTCTAGGGTGTCAAGGAAGACTAATTGGTGAAGCCATTGGAATTACTTGTTGATTAGGAAGAAATATAGAATTTAAGAAGGAATCATACCTATTGCATCAGGTCAAAGGAAGAGATTGTGGTGACTGGTATATACATGCCTATAAGGATGCAAAACCTTGTTCAAATTTTCTTGAATTTCTTATTTTGATGCATACAAACGTTTACAAAGCTTGTAGTTTTTGAGAAAATGGATATGAAGTTTGGAGGCAAGGATTGGAGTCAGCAAGATGATGAGGTAATTTTTGTAGACATGTGTCATGTGAAGCATATTGCTTGGGATACTTGACTAGAGTATTCATATGCATATGAGATATATGGTTTTGCTATTTTGTCTTCAGGTCTATAGAAGTGTCTTGAATGGAATGGTGAGGATGCTATTTATCATGTGTTCGACGATCCATGAGACTAGAAAGTATATTTAAAAGGAAAGTTTGACACTCATTTGACAAGAGCAACATTAATTTGGTTTTCGATCCAAGTACCCAAAAAATTTTCTTTGTTGTTCATCACAATGAGGGTCAGATTATTTTCATATTTGATCCACATGGACCATTACACATAAATGTTTGGAGACTTGGGGAGGGCTAAATACATCAATCAATTTTTGACAAATTTTATTACTCTAATAGAGAGTAGAAATTATCTGTAGTGAATAGAACTAATTCACAGTGGCATGGGCTAAGCAACTTACATGGTCTTGAAATTAAATTTTGGAATGTGTGGAATGTAGTGACATATTTTGATTGGTTCCGGAGGGAAGATATATATGGATGTTATAAAGTTTATTAGACACAAGGAAGGACTCTAAGTAGTGAAGGAAATGTGCAAGCAAAACACTTTGATAAACATGGTTATCAACTCTTAAATGCATGGTAAGGATGTGTGTTTGGGTGTAGGCTTTAAGCCTTAAAGAGTACTAGGACCATTTTTTTTAAAAAAATAGAGCCCTGAAGGGAAAAAACATATCATTTTCTAAAAGGAAAACGCTATTAAGCTTAAGGCAAGCTTAAAAAAGCTTTGGAAAAATGTCGATGGATTAAAGCAGAAAATGGAGATGAGATTATATAAGGATGGCATCGAATGAGATGGGGAGGAGGGACCATTAGGAGAAATATGGACTCTCTTTTTTGCCCCTTAAGGAGTGAATAAACAAATATAGGATTAACCAATGAGAGAGCTATGAGAGAGTTGGGATTTTAGATTCATGTAAGATGAATCTTCTAGCCATATCTTGGCCCAAATCTTTCCTCAGCAATAAAATAAGGGGAAATGTGGAGAATACAATTTTGTCACCTCCTGGAAGTTTGTGATTTTTTAAAAAATGTTTGACTTTTCATTTCTCCCCTTTTCAAAATTCCCCTCTTTCTTAGGTAGACCTCAAATTTATCATATCTATTTCCTTGCTTCTGCTTTCCTCTTAACGAAATTTTACAGCCTCATTATTGCTTGCCCTACGTGAATCCCTGTGAAATTGCATTTCCTCTACACAAACACAGGGTGAGTTTCACATGTTTTATGAGAGTAGAGCTTGTTTTACAATAGCCCTAAGATTTTCTTCACAAACATTACAAGTATATTGTTCTCTTCCATGGACATTCTATGGTAAAGTTTTATCTCGTTTGAACAAAACCTATGCAAGTTATGTGCATTCTCTGACATGTGATTTCTTTTGTTTTGGTACTCTAGGAGTCTCTTACAGTCAAGAATAATGATCTTTTGAACACTCAACTTCTTTTTCAACATCTTAGGGTTTCTCTATAAACAAAGTTACAGTTATGTTTTTTTTTTTTTCCCTCCATAGTTAAATTTTATCTCCTTTTTGGACAAAATGTATGCAAGTTATATGCATAGTGAGATTTCCTTTGCTTTTTTACTCCAAGAATCTCCGAGAGGTGGAGAACAATGATTTTTTAAAAACTCAACTTTTGCCACATCTTTGGGCTTCTTTACAAAGAGAGCCATAGGTATATTTTCATTTTTTAATGTTGCTCCATGGTTAAGTTTTAACTCATTTGGACAAAGCCTATGTAAGTTATATGTATGCTTTGACCTGAGATTTCTTTTCTTTTTGTACTCTAGGAATTTGTCAGTGAAGGAACAATGGTCTTGTTATAAGTCAACTTCTTATTCAACATCTCAGGCTTCTTTGTGAAAAGATTTACAAATACAATGTTTTTTTTCAAATAGCTCCATTTAAATTTCATTTCATTTGGAGAGAACATTTTCAAATTATACAAACGTTAATAGGTAACATTTCTATTTGGTTATTATAGATCTCTTCACGGAGGACAACGTTAATAACATACTTGCAGTGGAGGTCTTCAATAGGAAAGATAGTGGCACTAATTGGCTTTGTGATAAGTACTATAAGTTGGATTGGATTTTGATGTACCCAAGTACTCAAGGGAGTTTCAAGGTCAGGCGTAAGGATGTTGCAAACCCTAGCAAACATTGGAAAGATAGAATTTTAGAGTTCAGAAAAGTGTTTAATGGAACAAGTACAGTAATAAAAGTGTTGATCCAACATGTTTATACACAAAAACAAATCTTTGTATACAATGAGAACTACATTGCAAATTATAAACAAAACAATAAGTTTTTAAATTTTATCATTGTTTATTCTTTTGCATCAAAGTTGTTTTTAAAAACATTTGTAGTGTTATTTTACTGATAGTTCTATATCCATCAACTTTGCATGAATGAAAGAATCTCAGGAAAGTTACTATATGTATATCCTCTACATCACGTGCGTTTAAGGTCTATTTATAAATATTCTTATCTATGAATTTTTCTTGAATAAAACATAGCTCTTTTCTATTCAACCTGCAAATAACCCCTTTATATTACACCCTTTTGTGTGTAAAAAATGTATAAAAATGGTATTTTAAAAATACCTTATTTTAAATCACGTGATACGCACATATATTCATGAGTAACTTACCCGAGGGAAAAATGTGAAATGTTTGAGTGGAAAGATACATGTTTGACATGAAGACATAGGCTCTTTGATCTATGATAATAACTCTACAAATCAACTTGAGACTTAAAATATATTATTTTATAATTCATTGTGTGTAGTAGAAAGCTAGAGATTGCAGCATGTCCCATTGCCACCACTATCTAGTGATGAATGGTGGATTGGTAGCTTGGAGTTGTCAGAAGCATGTAAGTCCAAGATAAAAGCTGACATCAATAGTGCTATGAAACCCACCACAGGCTCCAAAGATGTGCATCTTAGTTGGTTTATTCCATTCTCATTGTTTGTACATTTATTTGGTTCATGTGATGTTTTCAAGAAAACAAAGATTTCTTATCAATGCAAGTGTCCATCTAAGGAATGGATGAGTCAGCTATTGGGTGAGTAAAAAAAGAACACATTTTGATGAGACGATTGAGTGCACTCGATTTATTTGACATAGGTCTTTGCTTAGATGAATTGTTGTGTAAGCTCCATTTGCTTACTTTTATTTTTGTTTTTATTACAATTATTTCATCGCCAGACAAAATCTATGCATTCGCTTTGAATATAGAAGATGATGACTTTTGGGAGAGGAGTGGATTAGCTTGGATCAAGATACCCGAGATGAGACACATACAACTCTCATAGATGTGGTTATCTTGTGGAATGATCATAATCCTTTTGTGGTTAGTGCAGAGAGTCATTGGCCTATTTCTTTTCTAAGACAAGAAATCCTATTAATATCCAGTGAGCCCCTCTGTAACTTCTATTTCAAGTTAGATAATAGAAAAGCCAGGATTCGTAGTAGTGAGCAATCCATGACATGTAAACAATGTGCTTCTCCACATATAACACGATATTAGTGAGTTTGGGAATCTCCCAAGTCCCATTTTTTAAATCCTAAAAAAGTGGCACCCGAATAACATGTCCATAAGTTTCTCAAAACCATATGATGTAACCTATCATTGGAAAGCACTTGAAAAGTGAAATCTATTGAGCTATAGAGCGCTCCATTTAGAGTTATAATGTTCAAGTTATGACAAATCCAAAGATTTGACCACGTGTCCCAAACTTATGGGAAATTCCCATATTCTCCAATATGGTGTTATATCCTTGAGATAGTGGAATCCTTGTCAATTTTTTTATAAAGAATGAATACAAACTTTTTAAAAAAATTTGAGTACTTTCAAATTTGATAATCTTAGTTTACTGTGATCCAAGTGTGTGATAATACATACTGTAGTTAGTCAATCGTGCTGGTTAAAATCATAATTAAATTGTAGGTTGGAGTTCTATAATCTATGGAATATTGTCTTTACATAATGATATATTGTAGCTCATCTCTTCTATTCATTTCTTAAATTTAAATATTAAATTGAATCTAAAGGGATTTTAAAAGTCTTTTAGATTTCTTTCCCTTAAAATTTTCTATATTTTGTCTAGTTGAACTTGAATATACTCCGCAATCCAAGCATATTGGAGGATATAATAATATAGAATGAAGTGTTTGTTTGTATGAGTAATTTTAACGGTGACTTTAAAGTATTGAAATAAAGAAACTAAGGTAAGAGTTTTAATTTGAAGCTTTAGGGCTAAATTTTTTATAAGAAGATTTATTTAAAACCCTAAATGCATAAAAGGTATAACCCTAAACTCATTTTTACTTTCATTCTCTACTTCCCTGTACTTGTGCTCTCCTTTCTTCTCTCTTTGTGTGCCATGGCTACCACTCCCACCTTCACCACATGGATTAGCTCCACATGCTACGCGCACATAGGAGACCATATATACCCTAGGTTTTGTGTGACCTTAAGTCTAGAGAGCTCGTTTTCTATCATAGACCCTAACTTTGGCATAATGGCATCATTTTGTGATGCAACAAATCCTCTCACTTACTCTATTATGGACTCTGCTCTCAGGTGGGTCCCCATAGATTTCCTGTAGAGTTTAAGTTGTTGCACCGTCGCAACGCGTAGGGTTAAAGGTCACCACAAGGGATTAGCAAGAGAAGAACGTATGGGGGTTCAAGAGCTTAGACTTTAGAGATGGTAGAGATAATAAAAGGGTTGAAGGTTTCAAGCCAAGTTCTTAAAGATAAGTGATAGCAAGGTGAAGATAGATTCAAGGAGAGGAGTAGACGGAAGAGAAGGGGTTTGAAGAGATTGAAGATTTAGAAGGATACTTCAAAAAAGAATTAGAAAATATAGAATAATACTAACAGAGATGAAGCTTGTCAGTTTCTTTCAGCATTATGAGAAAATATAACTCTAATAGACAAAAACGTGTACAAAATAATACCTTTCTCTATGCTGCTCAGATCACCAATCTGATCTTTTCAATGGCTCCGAAAGGGGGGATAAATACCAAGATACCTAGCCAGATTACTCCTTCTTCATCTCCCACTTTCAGAGTGTTGTTCACTATTTTAAAACAATGATCGCGCGTCATGCGATTTCGCTAATCTCTCTTTTTATATAAAATTCTCTCAAATCACTTGAAAGCTACATGCTTTCTTTTACATGTCATCCTAATCTAGAAGTTGTCTATACTTTTGTAGATTTTTTTAAACAAGAGATAATATCTAGAATATTAAAAATTGACTAAAATCTAATATTTTTGAACCATGGACACTAACACTAATGTCTAAAATGGCATTGGCTCTCTAAATCTAAAAGAAAGCCACACTCTAGATTTTTTTACATGGTGTGCGCATAGCGGCACGACATCCACCCCCTCCTAACCTACATGTCCTTTGACATGTGCCAAAGTCTTATGGATTTGCAGTGTCAGAAGAAGTATCTTCTGCTATGTCAATGTCTTCATCTTTTGCCTCTTCTTCTTCCTATATGTCTTCATGCTCTTGAATTATATTCAAGTCTTCTAGCTCATATGTTGAACTTTCTCTTCATTTGAAGAGCTTGATTCTTTTTCCAGCTATGGGTATCTTCATTCTTGTTCCATCCAATTCAGCCAATGAATATGTGGCATTGTCATGAACGACCTTTACCACATATGAGCCAAACCAACACTTCACCATCTTCCTAGAAGTATTGTATTGATTGTCTAAGCTGCTATCATAGACAAGCACCCAGTCATTTTCTTGAATTGCTCTTGGCCGAAGTCAATGTCGCTTATCAAATCTTGTTTTATTCTTTAGTCTTGCTGTCTTTAGCATCTCAATAGCTACTTGAACATCTTTAGACCTTCTTTCTAGCTGCCATATGCGCAAAGCCACTAACTCTTCTCTACTGATGCATTCCTCCCAAGGTAGAAGACTCCATGTGAAAATAGATTCTTCAATTGGCATAATTGGTTATTTTCCATGCATAAGTTCAACTGGCATATAGCCAGTCACTGAATTGTGAGTAGTTCGGTCAACCCATAATGCAAAAGGTAGCATTTTAGGCCATTCTTTGATATTTCCTCTACAAGACTTTTCTAGAGCTTTGAGAATAGGTTGATGACCTCTCTCACTCTTTCCATTTTCTTTAGGGTTGTAGGCTACTGTTAAAGCCAACTAAATACCCAATTAAGCAAAGAAGTTGCGTGCCTCATCAGCATCCAACTCTTCTCTATCTGCAGTTACTTTACCCACACAACCATACTTACAAAACACTTCTTCAAGCAAAAAACAACAAACAGCTTGAGTGGATTTGATTGTTAATACTTTTCCTTCAACTTGATTGGTTGCATCCTCTCTTGCAAGCACTAAATACCGCTTATTCCATATTCTTGTAGGCATGATTACAAGATCAATAACCCATATATAATGTATAGACAAGGGATAAGTCAGTTATAGCCCATCTTGATGCTTAACCATAGAATACATTTGACACACATAACATGTTTTAATAAAATATGCTATGTCCCGATACATGTTTTGCCACTAATATTTTTCTTTGACTTTACTAAAGGTGCCCCATATGCCTCTATGGCTAGCCCACAGGCTTTCATGAAATTCCTTCATTACCCATTGTTGCAATCTTTTGCTACCTAAAACTCGGACATGCGCTCCTTTCTTCTTCTTTGCGTGCTTCCATAGATGACCTCCTTTAAGAAAAAAAGCCATAAGCTTTCCTGTTGATATGCTTGAACTTCTCATCAGTCCAAGTCTCCTTCTTCTTCATTGTGCTCAAATATTGGCCGATCTTCATCCAATCTTCTTCATAATCTTCTTCAAGGAAATGAACTAGAACTTGAGCAATGCAATGAGCATGCTGGCTTCTAGTTGACCATCCTGTTGTTTTCAGCTTTGGACAAGTATATGCAATAATTGAAAATGTATTTTCAGCAGCCATGGAATAAAATTAAGCAAGTATAGATTCTTCACCTTCATCTTCTTCCATCAGCTTTTCTTCATTGTCATATCTTGCACGTGATAGTATGTCAGCAACTGGATTCGTATTTCCTGCAATATGCTTTAATTCGGGGTTGAGAGATTTAATATATGCAATCCATCTTAGCATAGCAATGTCGGATGTAGAGTAGTTGGCAATCATGCCTAAGAGTGGAAGACAATTAATTTCTACCGCTACGGAAGCACCTATAAAGTATTCACGATCACACTTTAATGCTATTACAACTCCCCACAATTCCCTTTTTCCTTGTGCATACCTTCTTTGACATTCATTGAGAACTTTTGCTCCAAAATGAATTGCATACCTGTAACCTTCAAGATCCTCTTGGCCAACATCTCATCCTATCCCAATGGGACTTGTATCCACAGTAAGGATGATGGGTTGACCATTTGAATAATCAGCCCTTTTGAGAGTGGGGGTTGAAATTAACAACTTCTTTAATTTACACATAGTGACAGTATGCTCATTACCCCAAGAGAATCTTTGGCATTTTCTTAATAATTGATAAAGGTTTTTGGCTACATGAGTAAAATGTGGTATCCATATGAGATAGAATACACATGCGCCAAGAAATCTTCTCACCTCTGAAACATTTGTGCATTTTTCTTGCATTCTCTTGATGGCATCTATCTTGATTGGAGAAGGTTTGAGTCCATAAGGGCCACATAGATGATCGACCACTAGGACTTCTTCTACTCCAAAAATTGACTTAGCTCCAAAAAGGGTAAGATGTACCTCTTTTAGCCTTGTCAAAATCCTGTCACAATCATGAATATGGTTAACTACAAATGTCCTGTAGCCATCTTCGTCAAGCTCCTCATTCTTTTCATTGACTTCACATCCCTTAATAGGTACATCATCAAGAAATGGAAGATTAAGTGTGGAATAAAGTCTCTTAAGACTTTGTGCATGGCATTCATCATATGGGCTACAGAGTTTGTTGCACCTTGTGGTAGAGTGCACATGTGGACCAATCCAAGAGATGTCTTCATTGTGGTAATATCTCAGCTTTCTAATGAAAGCTGAAATTGGTCATGCTCTACCTGCAAAAGCTTCAGCAAACTCATCAACAATAGGACCCGAACCAACATTTTGAATTGTAATACGATTAACAGGTTATAGATCTTGAATGAATCATAAAGATTCATTTTTTTTCAGCACGGTAAACCATCGGTTTGAGTAGGGCGCTAAAGAAGGTTCTAAAATCTTCATTCTGATCTTTTCATTTAGAAGTTCTAGTAATTTGGGCGAATGCCCTTGGAACAGGACTAGGCTTGAGGTTCCAAGGCACATGTGGGACCGTAAAAATGACCATAGGAGCCACAATATCTAGATCCACACAGCCTATTTCACTTGGTTGAAATGTAAAATCTTTTCCATGTTTCATTAGCATTTGCATAAAGGAGTGTTTTTCAGCTGACGAAAGGAAAGAATTTTCACCTATTTTGAGCTCTTTTATACTTTCAGATGTGAACTTGTAACCAATGTTGAAAGGATCACGAAGACTTGGCTGATTTGCTGCCCTATCAGCTAGCCCTTCACTTTCAAGAGGTAGTGGGACTACCACAGGTTTGACTTTCTTATCCACTGTCTTGTATTTTGTCTCCACTTGCGCTTGAACCTTGCTGAGTAAACCAATATCTTCCTACTCAACAAATTCTTGAATTGTTTGATAAAAATCCAATATACATACTTCTATGATATGTATATGGTTAAAGGAAGCATAGTTGAGCACAGGCCTTGTATGTTAGAAGCTATGGGATCTTTTAAGGAGCACTCATTAGATTTGGCTCATGTTTCTAGCATTGGAAGACAATATTTGAATGAGAATGAACAAAAGGAAGATGTATGCCAATGCCCATAAAAAAGTAATATAGATAAGAAAGGACTAATAAGCCTTCTCTCTTTTGATGATTATTCGGTTTCTCAGTCATGTATGCATGAGTCCTTTGTGGAAGGTATTTATGCATATGCCATAACTTGTGTTTGTAGTATAAAAGCTTGTGGAATCTAAGGAGCCAATTAGTTAAGATAACAAATTAGAAGAGAAACCTTCATGGATGAAGGAGTATGTAGGTATTTTCTTGGGGAATTTAATGAAACCTACACCTCAAAGAGAAGTTGACCATTTAATTAAGCTAATACCAAGAGCTGCTTCAATATTGTTGTAAGATTGTATTGAATGTCCATCCTTGAGGTTATTGAGTGGAAAGAACAAATCAAGCAATTATTGGATTGACTAAGAAATTTTCCATAGGGAGTCTCATTTCTATTTCAAAACAAGATAGATGGAACCCTTCATCTTTGCATTGACTATCACAAGCTAAACTAGGTCACAGTTAAGAACAAGTATCCACTCCCTAAGATTAATGAAGGAGCAAAGATATTTTCAAAGATCAACTTGAGGTCTAAATACTATAGAAAAGAACATATACCCAAAGTTGTCTTTAATACAAGTAGATACAATGAATTTATTTTTATGTATTTTGAACTAACCAAATGCTCTTGCAACCTTCAATAGATTAGTATAGGACATCTTCCAACCTTATCTCAATGACTTTTTTCTCATATTTTTAAATGATTTTCTGCCTGATTTTCTGCATGAGCAGCTGGATATATTTGAGCCAATGTGTCAATAGTAATCAGTAAAAAAAAAATACCCGAAATATCTTCATTTTCATCCATCATGTCATAAGTTTTAAGCTCCCTTTTTACATGATATAAATATTTTCTTTCAGCCTTAGTCATGGCTGAACGAGACTTATAACAGCCTATACTATTGGCTATACTACATACAAATTTGCTAGAGACACATTTTCTGTAGCATAAGGAGGTTCAATCTTTTTACATGACGCACTACCATAGCCTCCTTTTATAGTGGTACAGCCCAAAAACCATTGAATTCTTGGGCATTAGGAGGCACAGGATAATCACGCAATCGATCTCTGTTTTGATAATGGTTAACACACAAAATAAGAAATTGGACAGCTTGTTCATTATCCTTGCTTCCGATTCGAGCATAAGAAGAACCATCATCAAGAGCTTTTGTTTCCAAGCGGGCTTCAGAAATGTAAGGTTTCCCAAGAATGATAGGGTAACTACAAGATTCTTGAACAAAAAAGTGAAAATTGTCTTTTATGTCTCCAATAGTTACGTGCACAGTAGGACATGCAGCATATACCTCTCGAGAAGAGTTGTTTGTAGCTCTCATTTGCCATCCTGGATCAACATCTATGGGCCATCCACCACTTTCATAGAGACTCCTTGCCATGACGTTTATCTTCGAGCCATGGTCTAAGAGTTCAATACATGTGTTTATTTTTCTCCAATTTTGACGAATGTCTCCGTTGTTGCTCTTGCCCAATGTGTACAGGAGTAGTGACGTCTTGGAATGAACCAATCCTCTTCCTCCTCATGTATGTACTATAGACGACCTTCTTTTTGAGAGGTGGGCTGCCCAACTAGTTTGGACCGGCTGACCATTACATTTTCAGCTTTCACTTCTTTAATTTTTGCATTCATGTTTTCTTTATCTTCAACTTTAATTGCTGCAATTAATTCTTTAACTGCTTCAAGATGAATTTCTTGTGAAGTCAGCTTCTCTTCATCCTGCACAAAAACTCGAAGAACTTGCAAAAAAGCATGCATTGTTTCTTCAGCTTCATCACCAACATATTGTCTTTTCCTTTTGATTACATTAATAATTACATCATGGAGTTCACGTTTGGCAATTCCAAGAATTTTGCCTAAGGTTAATTCAATTTTTCTTCCTAGAACTCGTTCTTTTAGGACTCCTTTGAGATCGGTTACAGATTCTATGTCAAACTGCAATTTGTAGCCTAGCTGCTTGCCTTTCTTCTTTCCTTTGATCTTCTTTGTTTGTGGCGCATCTTCCATCTCTTGATCTAGGATTATATTTTCAGCAAGCTTTGGTTGTTCAGGCGTTCTTCTAGTTACTCGTTTTGGAGGGCCACACGAGGAAGGCCTTGGTTCATCTTCTCTTCTTCTCTTTTCTTCAATCAAGACTTCTTTATGATTGACATCAGCCAAATGTGCAAAGGCAAAAAAAGAATCTACCGGTTCTTTCCAAACAATTATTCCTCGAATGCACTGACTGGCGTAAGCCAAATCTTCTTTGGCTGCTTTACTACGTTCCATTTGATATAGTGCCTGCATCCATACTTTAGATTGCACATTAGCTTTGCATGCTTTCAAACTTGGTTTAGTTGGCTCAGTTTGCAACCCATAGGTAGTTGATCAATTGCTGCATAGGCATTCTTTACATCTAAATCTTCTAATCTTTTCTTCATTCCACCATTGCCAAAATTTAGGTCCAATGGAAGACCAGTTTCGGCTGCATGGATTTTTTCGTCTTTCCAAAAGACGAGCTTTTGTGCTTCAGCCTCACGGAAGGTAGAACACTCCCTCTTGTCATGTTGTTGGCTGTTGCACCAAATACAATGCCTCTTAAAGCCTTCTCTCATGGGTCTTTGAGTTGATGATCGTCCTCGTTCTTCAACTTTGTCATCCAGCTTCTCTACTTTGGAACTAATTTCTGTAAGATTCAAATGAAGATCACACATGCTTTTAATAAGTTCATCCATGACATCATTTTTAGAAGGAATAGAAGAAGAAAGAGATGGTTGATTATACTACAACAAAAAGGCTCCATAGACGCGCTTGTGGATGCAATATTTGAATTGTGTTTAAAAATATAAGGCGTGTTTATTACCGCGTCTAATAGCGCATCTAAAATTTTGCGTCTACAAGCGTGCTTATAGTGAAAACTACACGCGCATAGACATGAAAACAAACACAAATATAGACATGCCTATTGACGCGCTCTGTAAATATATAATCATATTTATAAAAAATTAGATATATTCAAATTTTGTATCTATAGAGGCGTGTAACTGTGCATCTAAAAAGGCGTGTACTTTGTAAAATTTTTACGATTATAGATGCATATTTTTCCTGCAATTTAGACGCGCGGATAGATGCGCAAAACAGAGTATGAAAAAAAAACTAGATGCTCTCTGGTTTTTTTTCCCCCATCAAATTGTATGCTTAAGGAAAACAGAGAAAGATTATTATACTGAAAGCAAAAGAATGTGGAGAGCCAAAGTCCATATATTGATAATAACACATGATAAGCATACTGTACTGAAACATTTGTACATATTTTGAATATTTTTGTACTGAAAATAAAACAATGTAAAATAAGAAATTTCATATATAAAGATGAAACATTTTTACATGACGAGTTCTAGTGCTTATGACCTCAAGCATGGTCATGGTCGCAAGCACTAGCTGAAAGTAATACATATCAAAAATGAAAACTATAAGGCCAAGGGGAGGCATGTATGCACGGGGCTCCTCTACATCTCCTCAGAAGAGACATCATCATCGCTACCACCACCGTTGCAAGTGCTGCTGCCGCCACCGCTACTGCTAGTCTCCCCTTCGCTATCCTTGACTGCATCAAGGTTCGCCTACATAAAGTATTAATGCATATAAATACCATTAAAAACAATAAATTAGAGTTACCTATACTTTTCATGTAAAAAAATAAAACATACCTCTTCTGGCTGTGAAATCCTCATGGCATGATTGTATTGCTCCTCCGTGATCAGTCCCTCCTCGTAGAAATGCTGCCAAGTGGACGCCCGGTTATGACCTCAATGGTAGCCTACCTCTCTAGGAGTAGGCATCCTACCAACGATATGATACTACAAAACAATTTTAACATACAACATATTAGAACACACTACATAATGAATTGAAACAAATTAAAAAATTTAATTTTAAAAAATAAATAAAATAATACTTACAAACTTAGCCTCCCATGAGTCCCTGCCACCCGATCCATAATGCGACAATCCCATGGTTGCCATCTGGATACGTCGCACCTCTGCATGCTGGCGACTTGTTCTTTTCTCTGTTGCTCTCTTCTTGGCCTCTTTCCATTCCCTTTAGTGGCAATTGGGTGGGTGGCCATATCCAGGGTGCCCTTGCTCTTGTCTCTGCAATGACTCCTTGGCGTGTGTCATAAGGTGAGACCTCTTGTTATGAAGCGCATCTCTCACCTTTGACTGTCCCCAATCATCTGAGAATCGTGAATTCTCGGGATAAGAGTACCTTCTATGTACTGCCCTTAGCACCTCTTGCCACAAACCACTTTTTTGGTTCTTGAAGGGAATCATACAATCTTTGTATGTGGCATGCATGACACTTCTCAAGTAGGCTATCACTTCCCTCCCCTGAGGGTTATGCAAGATACCACACCAGCATCTATGATAGAGTAGTACATTTGTGGAGACTCACACCTCTCATTTCCTAGTGAGGGTGATCGAGAGCCACCTCCTAGGCAACCCCCACAAAGCCCTCGACCTCCTCATCCTCCCGGATGACTCTCCCTCCTCCCTCGACGGGCACAACCCTCTACCTCACTCGATGTATGTGCTTCTGCAAATGCATGTGCTTCAGTTGATCCATGTACTTCAGCTTATCCCTATACATCAGCTCATCTATGTGTATGCATAGTGCATGGAGTACCTATTAGAGGTGTACCAAGGTTTGGTGTACCAAAGTTTGGTGTGCCAAGGTTTGGTGTTTGTGTAGTACACTACAAGAGAAAGGCCCTATAGACGCGCACTGTACACGCGAAAAAGAGGGCACGTTTATAAGCATGTGTATCAAAGCGTCTATTTATGCTAGAATACAGAACACATCTATGTATTCGCATTTATAAACATGCCTATAGATGCGAAAATAAACGCACATATTTTTCATTTCTCATAAAGTCCCTAAATATGACCAAACCTTTTAACAGCTAGTATTTGTTTGAATACATTACCAACTTTACTTCTTTCTGAGTATTACAAATATACATTCAATAATTCAAAGTTAATTATATATATATGATTTCATGCCTTATATACATCCAATCATGCCCTATACAAATGTGATTGGATAGGGCATGATTGGATGTATATACGACATAATTACACCTAGATCACATGTAGCCAATGTGCACATGTCCTCTTTTCATCATCTTTAGCCAGTGTGTCCACTTGTTGGTGACTAAAATAGATCACTGTTATGGGAACTTGCTGAAGTCAATGGAGCATCCTAAAAATGAGGTATCCTAAAAATGAGAGAGAGAGAGGACGGTTAGCCCATCCTGTCTCTCTAGAATCTATGTATACGATTCACGAACATAGAAATGGTGTCATGTCTGCTATGCTAAGTTCTGAGACTGTTGGCTATATATGAAAGGTGGGACATTTTTAGTAGAGAGAGAGAGAAAGAGAGAGAGAGAGAGAGAGAGAGAGAGAGAGAGAGAGAGAGAGAGAGAGAGAGAGAGAGAGAGAGAGAGAGAGAGAGAGAGAGGTAGAGGTTTTATTAAAGGTGGCCGTGGGTGTGCTCGAGGCTTTGGGAGGGCAAGGAAGACTTGTGTCACCATGGAAAGCTTGTGCGGAACCATGAAACAGTGCAAGTCAACTCCAGCAGAATATCTTTCTCGTTTCTAATCCTACAACCTTGCCCTTTGTACCTGCCGTGCCCCCCCCTCTCGCCCCTCTCTCTGTCTCTCTTTCTTTCTCTCTCTCTCTCAACACAGGTTGCGTCCATGAAGTTTAAGCAGAGAGTTGGCTAGCCACAGTCATAGTAAGCATAGATATTGCGAAAAAAAAGGAGAAAGAAAAAATTAAGATTGTGTCCAGTGCCCATGAAGAAGGACAATAAATATACTGAATATTTGGTAGGAGATCCCAATTCACAGGGACTGACAATGGATCGTATGTGATGATCCTCTTATGAGAGACATCTGTACATACCATGGACTATGTAAGTCATTTGAGATCGATACGACAGCAGCAAGCCGGCGGCCTCGGAGGTTGGCTCTCTGTGCCAGAGAAGTTTGTGGCGCGTGATGGCCCTCATGAAAGACCATTGATCAACCAGAGATCAATGATCGACAGCAACATGATCATCAATAGCTGAACAAAATTATATGGAATGTTTGTGTAGCCCGACAGTGAGGCGCACCTCGAGGCGTCCTCTGTGAAGCTTATAATGCAGCCTACATGACTGTTAGAAGGTGAGATTCTTCCTAGTATTTCTTGCTTTTGAAGAGAGAGAGAGAGAGAGAGAGAGAGAGAGAGAGAGAGAGAGAGAGAGAGAGAGAGAGAGAGATGAAGGCTTCAATTCTTAGCATTTGGTTTGTACTGCGGTTAGCTTCCCAGCTATTGTATGCGCATCAGCATGCGTGTTTTACCTCAGTTTTTCCTTCTAAGATGCCAACTGTGACATGCTTTAGAAGTATCACAAGTCACGATGAGCACACTGAGCCATACAAAGAAGCAATTTCCTTCTTTCCAACAATCGAGCTGTGCTTGAAGGCTCTCAGCAAAGGGATTGTGAAACTTTCAAACCAATCAGGTACGCTGAGAGAGAGAGAGAGAGAGAGAGAGAGAGAGAGAGAGAGAGAGAGAGTGTGTGTGTGTGTGTGTGTGTGTGTTTTTTTTTTTGTAGGCGAGTGTAGCTTTTCATCTAGTCTAATGAACCGGTTGCTCCCATTTATGAACGACGGGATATTCATAGCCCTTAAAAAATTTTGAAATATTTTGTGCCACAATGTGAGTATTAGATTAGGTTAACCTCTACTAGATTGTTTCGAAGTCTTGAAACTAACAGGGACACATGATGGTACATTACCCTACATATCTAGAAAGTGTAATTTGACATGACTGCTAATTAGTAGTATCAACATCTAAAATTAGCAAGGTTGCCAAAACCGAGTCCTCACAGTTCAAATTAGGCTTTGAAAAAAAAAAGATGTGCACTTCATGAATCCAAGCGACTACTATAGCTCCTTGCCATCAGAGAGCTCGTCCCGATATAATGGAGTGTCAAACAAACTCTTCAGTATAAACTATTAGAGTTTAACTACAATATATAATGCCTACAAATAAGAAATAGGCTTGATTTGTTGGACCACTATGCACATACAATCTATCAATGAGTGTAGTGAGACCATGTCTCTCTGTACGTTGAGTCTCCAAATCTATAGGATCACGGTTTGTGATGGAGTGCTATAAAGAAAATAAAGTAGCATTGTTAGAAATAAGATTATTAGGACAAGTGATATTCCAAATAAGAAAATAAGAACTAAAAGAAAACATAAAAAATCCTCCAAATAAGTTCTATGGTCACCTTTTCCAAAGTGATGCATGTATAGGGCATGATTGGATGTATATACGACATAATTACACTTGGATCATAATGACAAATGTGATTTCATTTGGTATATATGTCATATTTCCTAAATGCATGCATTGATACTTACAACATGGAGGCAAACATTTTGATATTGAAATACTAGGAAAGTCATGTCATGTTGATCCAAAAACAACCAAAAGCTAGCATCTAATCAGTTTAATTGTTACTGCGCGTCTGTCAGCACGTGTAATAAGTATTATCTGCGCATATACACGCACAATTACATGCGCTTACAGACGCGCTACGCATGTGACTTTCTTTCAAACCAATGCTTTCTTGCGTTTTTTGCGCGTTTTCTGCAGTTTGAGCTCGATATCACTAATCATGTCTATCTATCACTTCATGAAGACAATGAGGGAAGGAAATAAGAGTAAAAAGAGGACAGGAGGAAGAAAGAGCCAAAGAGTAAAGAACAAGAGCCAAACAGCAAGAAAGAGAAGAAAATTCAAGTAACTTACCAAGGGAAGGGAGAAGGAGGACAAGGAGCTTGCAACCTAGCCGCCACCCGTCAGAACAAGCAAAGAAGGTGAGTTCTTCTTCTCTCTCTCAATCTTGTTTGCTTTCTCTGTCTGTTTGTCTCCCTCTCTCTCTCTTTACATGCTATAGACTATCATCTATGGAGGTTTTTTTGCACGATTTTTAACCAAGTTTGAAAAAAATGGTCCGATTGTGTGCGTCTGTCAACGCATCCAAAGTAGATGTAGGTATAGACGCGGAAATAAACGTGCTGACAGATGCACACAGAGACACAGATATAGACACAGCATGTAATATGTTTTATCTGCACAGGGTAATATGATTTTTCTTGTGTAGATGTGGAATCCTGGATCTTCCAGCACTGATCCTGAGTTGGAACGCATGAACAACATCTTAGCGGAGTTTTCTAGAGGTATTAGTAGCTTTTTTGGAGGTTTTCCAAACAAGGAGCAATTCATGGGAGAGATGACCAATTATCTTGGTCACCCTTCCACTGCAGAGGAGGTTTTCAGTGTGATGTCTGGGAAACCTATCACATCTTTGCCTAGCACTACTGCACAAACACCAAACCTTGGCGCACCTCTACTAATAGGTACTCCATGAACTATGCATACACACAGATCAATTGATGCATAGGGATCAGCTGAAGTACATGGATCGGCCGAAGCACGTGCATCTGTAGAAGCATGTATATCTGCAGAATCATGTGCATCGAGTGAGGTAGAGGGTAGTGCTCATCGAGGGAGGAGGGAGAGTCGTGCGGGAGGACGAGGAGGTCGAGGGCTTTGTGGGGGTTGCCTAGGAGGTGGCTCTCCATCACCCTCACCGGGAAATGAGAGAGGTGAGCCTCCACAAATGTACTACTCTGTCATTGATGTTGGTGGTATCTTGCATGACTCTGAGGGGAGGGAAGTGATAGCCTACTTGAGGAGTGTCGTGCATGCCACATACAAAGATTCCATGATTCCCTTCAAGCACCAAAAAAATGGTTTGTGGCAAGAGGTGTTGTGGGTAGTACATAGAAGGTACCCTAATCTTGAGAATTCACGATTCTCAGATGATTGGGGACGGTCAAAGGTGAGAGACGCGCTTAATAACAAGAGGTCTCACCTTATGACGCGCGCCAAGGAGTCACTGCGAAGACAAGAGCAAGGGCGCCCTGGATATGGCCAACCACCCAATTGCCACTGCAGGGAGTGGAAAGAGGCCAAGAAGAGAGTAGCAGAGAAAATGACAAGTCGCCAGCATGCAGAGGCGCGACGTATCAAGATGGCAACCATGGGATCATTGCATTATGGATCGGGTGGCAGGGAGTCATGGGAGGCTGAGTTTGTAAGTATTATTTGATTTTTTAAAAAAATTAAAATTTGTAATTTGTTTCACTTCATTATGTAGTGTATTCTAATACGTTGTATGTTCAAATTGTTTTGTAGTATCATATCCTTGGTAGGATGCCTACTCCTAGAGAGGTAGGCTACCATCGAGGTCATAATCGGGCGTCCACTTGACAACATTTCTATGAGGAGGGACTCATTACGGAGGAGCAATATAATCGTGCCATGAGGATTCCAAAACCAGAAGAGGTATGTTTTATTTTTTACATGAAAATTATAGGTAACTCTAATTTATTGTTTGTAATGGTATTTATATACCTTAATCCTTTGTGTAGGCGAACCCTGATGCAGTTGAGGATAGCGAAGGAGGACTAGCAATAGCGGTGGCAGAAACGGCAGCAGCACAGGCAGCGGTGGTGGTAGCGATGATGATGCCTCTTCTGAGGAGATGTAGAGGAGCCCCATGCATGCATGCCTCCCCTTGGCTTGTAGTTTTCATTTTTGATATGTATTACTTTCAGCTAGTGCTTGTGACCATGACCATGCTTGAGGTCACAAGCACTAGAATTCATCATGTAAAAACGTTTCATCTATATATATGAAATTTCGTGTTCTACATACATTATTTTGTTTTCAGTACAAAAATCTTCAAAATAATCTTTCTCTGTTTTCCCTAAGCATACAATTTAATGTTGATGGAAAAAAAAAAACCAGAGAGCATGTGGCTTGCACATGCTCTCTCGTTTTTTTTCACACCTCTGTTTTGTGCGTCTATCAGCACGTCTAAATTGCAGGATAAATGCACGTCTATTCTCGTCAAAAACTTGCAGAGTGATTGCTTTTTTAGACGTGCAGATACACGTGTGTATAGACACACAATATGAATATGTCCACTTTTTTATAAATATGATTATATATTTACATAGCGCATCAATACGCGCGTCTATATGGGCATGTAACTCTCACTATAAGCGCACTTTTAGACGCGAAATTTTAGACGCAGGAGTAGACGCGGTAATAAATACGCCCGTCATTTTTTAACACAGTTCAAATATTGCGTCTACAAGCGCATCTATGGAGCCTTTTTGTTGTAGTGGTAGTTCTAGGCAAAGATGTGATAGGTGTCCCAGACATGACACTGAAAACCTCCTCTGTAGTGGGAGGGCGACCAAGATAACTGGTCATCTCCCCTATGAATTGCTTCTTATTTGGAAAACCTCCAAAAAAACTACTAACACCTCTAGAAAACTCCGCTAATGTGTTGTTCATGCGTTCGAAATCAAGATTAATGTTGGAAGATCCAAGATTCCACATCTACACAAGCAAAAATCCATTACTACAAAATCACGAAGCTTTGAAAGATGCAGTTCTGTTTCGCGTCTATTAAAGCGTCTATACCCGCGTCTACTCTACATTCTAGACACGCCAACAGACGCAAAAGCATAATACTAAACAAACAAAAAAACTCAGACCTTAACTCTAATTAGTTATGCTGATAGCACGTCTATATACGCATCTAAAAACACATCTAGACTGTCAACCAGACGCATCTATAGACCTGCAAAGTCGGACTATATTTTTAAAAACTGTTATAAAAAATGGCGCGAAGCCTCCATAGATTGTTTGAAGCATGTAAAGAGAGAGAGAGAGAAAGAGAGAGACAAACAGACAAAGAGAAAGCAAAGAAGGTTGAGAGAGAGAAAAATAACTCACTTTCTTTGCTTGTTCGAATGGGTGGCGGCTAGGTTGCAAGCTCCTTGTCCTCCTCCTCCCTTCCCTTGGTAGGTTGCTTGATTCTTCTTCTCTTCCTTGCTGTTTGTCTCTTGTTCTTTACTCTCTGGCTCTTCCTTCCTCCTTTTTTTCCTCTTATTTCCTTCTCTCCTTGTCTTCATGAAGTGATAGATAGACATGATTAGTGATGTCGAGCTCAAACTGCAAAAAACATGCAAAAAATGCAGGAAAGCACTGGTTTGAAAAGAAAAACCACAACTTTTTTAAAAAAAATTATATTTGCGTGGTGCGTCTGTAAGTGCGTGTAATTGCGGGTCTATATGCACAGATAAAAGATATTACACGCGCTGATAGACATGATTACAATTAAACTTATTAAAATGCTAGCTTATGGTTGTTTTTGGATCAACATGACTTTCCTAGTCTTTCAATATCAAAATGTTTGTCTCCATGTTGTAAGTATCAAAATATTCATGGAATATGACATATATGCCAATTGAAATCATATATGTCTTTATGATTCATGTGTAATTATGCCATCATCTTCTACTAGTATGGGACATGCTGAGTCAACAAACAGTACATTCTCCATTGAGGACGAGACATTGCGTCTTCACAATCGAGATGCTTGGCTATGATGGAAAATCAAATGTATGTGTGATCGTTGTCCAGGATGTTTTTTTTGAGCACGTCAAATCATAATGTCACACCTCAACATGTACAAAGAGTGGAACCAAGAAAAAGACCCAGTAATTTTTACTACTTTATTTGCACAAATATTATTGGTCTATGTTGTATCTTCACCATTAAACAAAACCTCCTTTTTTTTAATTGAGTAGGATGCGGTACCACATCCTCAAATGGTCTCTCTAGGGCGTCAAGAGGCTGCCAAGCGTCAACACGAGGAGGCAGAGTCCTCAAGAAGAGTAGAGATTGATGACGATGATATCAACCCTCTTCAAATGCCCCATCAAGTTTTGGAGGAAGAGATTTTGGACAACATGGTGTATGATTCATTTTCCCATGAGGTTCGGGGGGAGGGCGCCACTAGAGAGACAGATGACCCACTACACATAGCATCAAAAATTCCATTTTATGAAGGTTGCACATACTCCGTTCTACGTGCATCTCTCAAGATACTGAACTTACAAACCATTTATGGATGGAGTAATGCTAGCTTGAATGCATTATTGAAGTATGTATCATTTGATATTAATTCATAAATTCTTCTAGACAATATTCGCAGTTTGTTAACTGTGTTTGCACAATATATGCACGTTATTGTCACAAATGCTTCCAAATGGAAATAAATTACCAATTAGAAGGGAGCAAGCAAGGCGTTTCTTGACATCTCTTGGACGTCTCGATTACGTCAAAATCCATGCATGTGTCAATGATTGCATCTTGTTTCATGGGGATCATGCATCTACACGACAATCTCCTATTTGTGGTGAACCAAGATACAACTAGGAGATGAAATCAATGGATGTGCCTCGTAAGTTTTTGTAACATTTTCCTAATATTCCACGTATTCAACTTATGTTTAAGTATGAATCTATTGCGAGACTCATGTCATGGCATGCTAATCACTATTCAAGTGATGAAAAGTGGAGAATTCCTTCAGACACACCAGCTTGGCATTACATAGAAAATTTGTGGCCTACTTTCAAAGAAGAGCCCAAAAATTTGAGATTTGTTCTAGGATTAGATGGAATAAATCCATTTGGCATCAAAAGCACCTCATATAGTGTATGGCCAATGGTATTGGTAAACTATAATATCCCTCCGTCCATGGCAATAAAAAAAAGGACATATAATGTTGTCCCTTTTGATTCCTGGAAAACACAAAGTAAAAAACATGGACGTTTACTTAGAGCCTTTGATCGAGGAGCTAGACATGCTATGGAGAGGTATTGAAGTGCAAGATGTGAGTGCATCATTGTCCTCTAGAGATTTCACTTTAAAGGGCATGTTGTTGTGAACCATGCATGACTTTGCAGGCTATGGAGAGTGTTCAGGTAGTTGCGTACTCTATTTTATTCATTCTTACCCTTAATCAAATATATGTCATCATTAACCCACTTGTTTCTACAGGTTTAACTACATCAGGATATCATGCATGTCCAATTTGCGGTCCCTCTCTGGTTTCTTCTAGACCAACATGATTGAATAAGGTTATCTATGATAATCATCATTGTTTTCTTCCTATTGACCACCCAAATATGCACCCCCCACTAATGGAAGAACTCCACAATCTCTAACCATTCAAGATTGGAAAGACACTTGGACACACGCCAATGATCATCCTCCACTCGGTATGAGTCAGTAACTAGTTTACTTTTTTTGTTTGTCTTTAAAGTACACTCCATTATGAGAATGAGAAATATTATATTGTTTGTGCCTTAGATTCTCTATATTTTTTCGTCTCCCATATTGGACTGAACTTAAGATCAATCACCTGTTGGACCCCATACATATATTCAAGAATATTGCCTCTACATTATGGGATCACTTAATCAGGGCTCATAATTTTGTCAATGTAAGGAAGGATTTACGTAGCATTGGACATATGAGATGAGCTTGGCCACGCATCGGACCCAAAGGAAAGATCGAGTTACCGCGTGCACCTTGGATGTTGTCCAAAACTGAAGAAAAGATGGTGAAGCAGCAGATATGTAGCTTTCGAACTTCCACAAGATATATGAGATACCTCAAGGGAGCCATCATCAAGAAAAAGAAAAGAGGTGTGGAGTAACTATCCGGTTTGAAGTCTCACGATTGGCACAAAATGATTCAGGTATGGATTTTCATAGCCATAAATATATTAATTAGTGGAGTAACTATGTAGACTAATTAACAATGTATGAATATTTATATACAGTTCATCCTTCCTACTAGCATATCCCATTGTGTTTTGAAAGATGTGTGTGATATCATTTACAAGATGGGTGAGCTCGCGAGGTATGTATACATTATACTTATTTTTTAGTTTACATATTACGTACATCACGCAGTAAACCCACTTGAATTTATGGACAAAACTAATCATTGTTTTCAATTGCATATTGGTAGATTTGTGAGTTTGAAGAGAATCAATCCAAATACGTTGCAAGAGGCTCGAGTATTGTCCATTGAGGTGGTTTGTTTGGTGGAGGAAACTTTTCCTCGCTCCATTTTGACTACTCAAGTACACTTACTTGTACATCTGATTGATGAGATCGCAATTTGTGGGGTAGTTCATGCAAGGTGTTTGTTTTTTCTAGAGCACTTTATGAAAACCCTAAAAGATTTTGTAAGGAAAAATGCACGGCCCAAGGGAAGCATGGCTGAGGGTTGGTTAGTGCAATCATCCCTTGTACAAATCTCTGAATATCTTACTAAAGTGGACCCCTCTATACCACGACTATGGAAAGATGATGAAGATTTGAGGATGATCTCTATAATACCTCAAGGAAAAGGAAGGAGTAAAGTGCTAATGAAAGAGGAACTTCATAAGTTAAATGTATTTTGTGTGCTTAACAGCGAAGTAATGAGCAAATGGGTGACACTATATAAAGAAGCAAGGACAAGAAGAGTAAGTGAAAGGCAAGCATTTCGTACTAGATATAGACGTAATGTCCCATATCTAGAACATTTAAGTGCACTTCCACGTCATATTGATATAGATTGGCTACATGAAGAAATGGAGAAGATGAAAAAAGAGGAGGTGATGGATATATCGTAAGAGGAGTGGGAATATGCATGAGGTTGCTTATCAAAGGTAAGACATACTTATAATTAAATTATCTTTAGTTATATATAATATAATAATTTGACATATTTCATCTTTAACTAAATTATTAATATGATCTTAATAATGTACTACTAGTGCACATTGTTCAATGCTATTTGGTGTGAAGGCAAACATTTTTGAACTCAACATATAGATGATAAGAGAAATACCCAGGATTGTGGTATCCTTGCAAACTTCTAGGATACCAATGGCACCATGGAAGGTTATTGTGGCTTGATCTAAGATATTTTGAAGCTTGACTTTATGCAATTTTTTATATATGTACTAGATGTGAAGTGGTTTGAAGAAGTAGTAACAACGGGTGAGCATTGCATAATTAGACATCATCCAAGTAATTTTGTAGTGATTGACTCTACAAAATTTCACAAAGGCAAGAATGTCACATTCATACTACCTCAAAAATGTGAGCAGGTATATTAGAAGCTATTTATTTTCAAATATATTACTTCTTGATACATTCTCAAAATACAATAAATATCTAAGTTGCTTACTTTTTATTTTTTAAATGCAGGTTGTGTATCACCCGATGGTAAACAATAATCGATGGTGGTACATCATCCCCATATCTAATCGTTCAAAATCAATATATGGCAATGCTACCAACATAGAGATAGTTGATGACAATCCAACAATCAATGATGATGTACATGATGATGCCATGATCGATTATATATATGATGCAGTGTAAGATTATCCCCACGAGGATGTTCAACGAAGTGCAGAAGAGGATAACAATATGGTTGTAGATGATGATGAAGAAATTGAGCATAACAATACATCTGACAATGGGATAGAATTATTTGTTTCATTGCCTATTGGTAGCATAGACCTAGAGGTAGATAGTCTAGCAAGGGCCGATCTCATTGAAGATGAGATTGATCATTCATTGTAGCATATAATTAGCTTTGAATGATTGGATGCATATTTGTAATACTCAAAAATAATTAAAATATCAATTAAGAGCCATTTACTTTTGTGATACATATAATGTTTGTTGTTGAATGTGCACATCCAAAGAACAATACACCAAGGTGCACAAAGAAGTATAATTGGGTAAGCTATTATAGACCACAAAGAAGTAAAGTTGGTAATGCATTCTAAAAAATACTAGTTGTTAAGATGTTTGATCATATTTAGGGTCTTTATGAGAAATAAAAAATCTGTGTGTTTATTTTCGCATCTATAAGTGTGTTTAAAAACGCGGGTATATAGACACATTTTTCGCGTCTATATACTAGTGCCAATAGACGCGCTGATAAACACGCCCGTTATTTCGCATGTACATTGTGCGTCTATAGGGTCTTCCTCTTTTAGTGTTAGTCAAAGGAATAGAGGATTTTGAATGTGGAACAAGCTCCATCAATGGAGTTGTTGAAGTTGAAGTAGAGCCTAATCTTAGTCACATTCGCTCTCTTCGAGCAATCATGTTAACTACATCAGTAACATTTGTCCATGCAATCTTGACTCCTAATTCGAAGGTAGCATCTTCTAAGCGATCAGCAAGCTTTTCTTGTAGAATGGGATCTGCAGCCTTAAGGAATAATTCAATCTTCTGACCTTCCATACTTTGTTGGTCTTTAGCATCAAGTTGTCCAAATTTACTTTCAAATTCATGGTATAGAGCTGTTGCAGCTAAACCTTTGTTGGGTTTTTCAACCCATTCAGTGAAACTTTTCTTCATCATAAGGCCAGAGTCTTCTAAGAAGAATTCTTCGTATAGGGATTTTTTTGAATGTAGCCCAATCCGCATCTTGTTGGAAAAGACCATGGATTCTTTCTTGAAGACCATGCTTGGCTAGTCTGGCAAAATAACGGCTCCATGCATGTTGCGATACACCAAAGAAGAGCATTTTTTCAACATACAAACAAATGAGAACAGAGACATTTTGACTGTTAAATTGTTTTAATTCACGACCAATTTTTTCTAGGGCCTTGATAGCTGTGGAATCAATCTTCTCTTCTTCTTGCCTTTGTTGTTGTTGTTGTAACATTTGGATTTGTTGTTGTTGAGTCTGTTGTAGTATGCGCACCAATTGTTGTAGAGTATCTCCGAAAGAATCCCCCATCTTGGAGTTCTCTGATAGCGACCTTCACATGGGGTTCACCAATGTTGTAACGCATAGGGTTGAAGGTCATCATAGGGGTTTGGCAAGAGAAGAATGTATGGGGGTTCAAGAGCTTAGACTCCAAAGATGATAGAGATAAGAGAAGGGTTGAAGGTTTCAAGCCAAGTTCTTGAAGATAAGTGACAGCAGGGTGAAGGTAAATTCAAGGAGAGGAGTGGACAGAAGAGAAGGGGTTCAAAGAGATTGAAGATGCAGAAGAATACTTCAAAAAAGAATTAGAAAATATAGAAGAATACTAACAGAGATGAAGCTTGTCAGTTTCTTTCAGCATTATGAGAAAATATAACTCTAATAGACAAAAACGTGTACAAAATAATACCTTCCTCTATGCTGCTCAAATCACCAATCTGATCCTTCCAATGTCTCTAAAAGGGGAGCTAAATACCAGGACACTTGGCCAGAATCTTACCAGATCACTCCTTCTTCATCTTCTACTTTCGGAGTGTTGTTCACTGCTTGAAAACAGCGATCGTGCATCGCACGATTTCACTAATCTCTCTTTTTACATGAAATCCTCTCAAATTAGCTGAAAGCTACGTACTTTCTTTTACATGCCATCCTAATCTAGAAGTTGTCTATAGTTTTGTACATTTTTTTTACAAGAGATAATATCTAGAATATTAAAACTTGACTAAAATCTAATATTTTTGAATCATGGATACTAACATTAATGTCTAAAATGGCATTGGTACTCGAAACCCAAAAGGAAGCCACACTCTAGATTTCTTTATACGACATGACAACGCGAATTCCATGCGATTTTACACGTCGCGTTGTCGCACAGAATCACACAGAATTCACATAGGGGTTTTGTGAAAGTCACTTGCCGCAGGGGTTTTGTGAAAGTCGCTCGCCGCAGGGGCGCTTTGAGATGGGAGAAAAGATGATGAAGAGTACTTAACTCAAGGCAAATTCGTAGAGAAGTAGAAGTTTAGATGCAAGAAGAGTTCTCAAAGTAAGCTTATGAGCTAGGAATAACTTTTGTTTGGATAAGAAAATGAAGCCATCATAGATATATATTCCCTTCAAGGCACAATTTGTCAAAAAGCCACACTCCAATCATAAAGCTTGGACCTTCATATCCATCAACAAATTCATGCAAATCTTCTTTGAAACTCTATGGGTCAAGAACCCAAACAAGGTGCTTTAATATAGGTTGACGCATAAATGATTGAATTTGCACCATTAAGAATACCCATCATCTTTTGCATTAATTTAGTAGCTTCTTCTTCCATGCAATATTTACACCAAAGTTGATAATACCACTGGTAGAAAGATGCTTCATAATCCCTCTTCAAAATATCATGAGAGATCTAAGAAACCAAGCTAAAAGCTTGTAGCTGAAGATAAACCTCTATTGGTTAGGAGAAAAACCCTCCTTGTAGCTCACCAAGGAAGATACAATAGTAGCCAAGATTACTAAGTCGAGAATGATAATGTGTCTGAAGCTTCATGCTACTGCCACAAATAGCAGCAGCATAGTCTCACAAACTCCCAGGGAAAACAGACTTCAATAATTGAACTCCCATATAAGCTTCCTTACTATTCGGCATCTTCGACAATAATGCACGCTGTGTTTAAGAAGACCACATAAGAAGGGATAAAACAATTGCCACTAACGTCGTCATCCTCCGTCACCATCTGCATCGTCATATTCCCCATCTCCATCGTCATAGCTGTAAGTTGGCAGGTCAACATCTATCTTCTGTTATGCGCCGATTAGCTGCCTGCAGTCCTCCAAAGGTGATGATGAATTATAACAAGTCGAGACGCTTGTCAGAAAAGGTGCCGGCATCCTTCAATTCAACAAGAGAGATAAATAACTCGCACGAGAATGCACAAGGACTCATGCATTACCATTGAGTCTTCTTGAGAGAAGACAAATCGTGGTAATTGTCTTCACTGTGCTTCTGCGCAGTCATGGCTTCCAGTGTTCATGTTGCTCACCACTTGGAGGCTGTAGTCATCACAGTCGTCGAGAACATAAATTTCCTAGAAGACCAGATCTTCTTCTTTATCTTCATCGTCTTCTTTTTCTTCACCATCTGCTCTACTGAATCCGCCGCTCCTCGTTGCTTTTATAACCGTGGCCACCTCAAATTATCATAGCTTTACATAGAATTTAGAAAAGCTTTAGAAAAACATCATTCTTTGACGCCAATGATAACGTCATGCTGCGATCCGTATTGAGCGCCATCAGAAACAAAACATCAATCGTTGTTGTGCCACTGCAGGATGTACCCGTAAAAGACGTTGCCTTTAATATTATCGTCTTCACGTGATACCATTTCAATAAAGAAGACCAAACTTAGGATTCCCCACCTATCTTTCTCTTGTGATACTCTCAAAGCGAGGATCATTTTTCACGACATATGGAACCAACACGATGTTGCTAGCACCTCCTCACTTGTTGGAGGTTGCGAAGTGGTTTCAACAGCCTAAAGTGAGAGGAAGAAAAGTGTGGCCTAGTTTCATTTCCTGGTTATCCAAATTCTAGTTTACTTATGAAGAAGTGTAAGGATAATCGTCTTCTCCTTTTCCTCCAAACCTTGCGATTGCTGTGAGACAATCCTCACTAATGTCTTTAGTATCCACTTGTATGTCATATAGGACCATTATTTGAACTTAGTCAATGTTAATGTGGATCGTGTAATAGGATACAAAAGAATTGTAGCATTAAACTTTGCCAAGGAATACGTAGCATTGTCATGGACATGCTACACCAAATAAGGCCCATACCATCACCTCGAAACTTTGCGAATAGCACTATACTGATTGTCAAGACTGTTGTCATAGATTAACACTCAATCTCCCTCTTCAATCTCTCTAGGTCTCAATTTGTGTTTGCTATCAAATCGGTATTTGTTATAAATTTTGGCCTATCTGATATTTTGTATAGCTCTCTCAATATCTTCATATCTTCTCTCCAACTGACCAATACGAAGAGCCAAAAGACCTTCTCTAGTCATCTCATCTTGTTGCCATGGTAAAGCACTCCAAGTAAGTGTGTAGATCTCTGTAGGCATGACTGGCTTCTGCCCATATATCAACTCACCTGGCATATATCCTGTAGTCATAATGTGAGGAGTGTGATCAGCCCATAAGACATAAGGCAACAACCTAGCCCACTCTTTGACCCATCCACTACATGCTTTGGCCAAGGCTTTCACAATTGGCAGATGGCCTCTTTTGCTCTTTCCCTTGTTTTCTAGATTATATGCCGAAGTCAAAGCAAGTTTAATGAGAAGGAAAGAAAAAAAATCCCTAGCCTCATCAACACCTAACTCACCTGTATCTGTAGTAATTTTTCCAATACATCCATACCTGCAAATAATATCCTCCAATAGAAACTTATAAACCACTAAAGTAGTATTCATCCTTAATGCTCTTCCTGCCACTTGATTTGTGAGATCTTCTCGTGCCAAAATAATGTAATGCATTTTCCATAAACCAATAGGCATAGTAATCAAATCAAGAGCCCACTTCTAGTGAATACATAGCGGGAAGGTAGGATGAAGCTCATCTCTATGTCTTAGTGAAGAAAACAACTAACAATCAGTGCATATCTAAACAAACTATAAGATATCTCTGTACATGCCTTTCCACTAGTAGCGCTCTTCAATCTTCTCATTGGTTGCCCAAACAGCTTGATGTCCAGCCCCAAGTCTTTCATGAAATTCTTTTATGATCCACACCTGTGAAGCTCTATCACAGAAAATTGTTAATGGTTGTCCTCCTTACTTTCGTGGATGCTTCCAAAGTAGCCCACTTTGCAAAAAAAAAACCATAAGCTTTTCTCCTGATCTTTTTGAAGTCTACATCAGTCCATCCATCCTGTCTAGACATGGTACTCAAATAACGACCAATTTGTAAATACTCTCCTGTATACAAAGACTCATAAAATCTTTTCAAAGCGGTTACATGACAAATATGATTAGCATGCATGGATGAAAGATCAGCTCCATCGACATCATCAATGCAAGAAAAATCGATATCACCATACCTCGCTCATGAAAACATATTGGCTATTGGGTTATCTTTACCTACTATGTGTTCGTGGATTTTATGTACCCAATCCACCTAAGCATGGAAATATCTGGATTAGAACAACTTGTGATCATACCTAAAAGAGGCAAACAATCAGTCTCGAGCACCACAGTAACACCAATGAAGTACTCTTTATCATTCTTGAGAGTTGTGACAACTCCCAAGAGCTCCCTCTTGATCTGTGGATACCTGCATTGCTGCTCATTTAGGACTTTTGCCCCAAAATGAATAGCATACATATTCCACTGTGCATCATCTTGGCCAACAGTCCACCCAATGCCAATAGGACTAGTATCAACAGTAAGAACAATAGGTCTTCTACACTCATTATTTGCTTTCCAAAGAGTCGTAGTAGCTCTTAACAATCTCTTAAACTTCTGCATAGCTTTAGTATGTCTCATCTCCCAAGAAAAACACTACCCTTTTCTCAAGAGCTGGTAGAGATCATCTGTAATATGAGAAAAATGAGGAATCCAAATAAGATAAAGCACACAAGCTCCAAGAAACCTGCAAACCTCTGAAGTAGAAGAGCAAGTCTCCGAAATCTTCTTTATGGTATCAACCTTCACAGGGGAAGGCTTCCTACCATAATATCTACACATATGTCCAAGAATCAAAACCTTTCTAGAACCAAAAAAAGGATTCAACCTTGACAAGGTAAAATTCACTTCCTATAGCCTATAAAGAATCCTCTCAACATCTCTTATATGTGCAGCCACAAAGAACCTGCATCCATGATCATCTAAAGTCTCATCCTTCTCTTTCTCCAAACATCCTTTAATAGGAAGATCATCAATGAAAGGCATAGTAAGCTCACGAATAAAATCTCGCAAGACCTTGTTCATCGCATTCATCATATGAGCAACCAAATCACTAGCTCCTTGCAGAAGTGTACACATTTGGACAAGGCCTAAAAGTGTCTTCATTGTAGTCAAATCTTTGCTAGTGTCCAACAAAAACTTCTACAAACTCATCCACAATAGGTCTTGCACCAACATTCCAAATAGTGACCATATTCATTTGCTATAAATCCTGTATGAATCTAAGTGTCTCATTCTTCTTAGGAACAGTGAACCATCTATTAGAATATGGAGCTGAAGATGGTTCTAGAATTCTCATCCTACTTTACTTATTCAAAAGCTCCACCAATTTAGGCAAGTGAACCCTAGGTACCGGAATTGACCATAGATTCCAAGGGACATGCGAAATGTTAAAAATAACCATGTGGGGAAAAAGAAAAAGCTCTTCCATGTCTGCATAATATCTCTTCAAAACATCTCACCTCTTCTGGAAGCAGAAAATCTTTAGTCCCAATCTTCATCTCTTTCAATGTCTCAGCTAAAAACTTATGTCCAATACCTGCAGGATCTCGTAAAGGAGGTTGTATAGCATCTCTCCTAATCATCTCATCACTATCCAAAGGTATCAATACTACAACTGGTCTAACCTTCTTGTCAACTGTCTTATATTTTTTCTAAACTCTAGCTTCATTACTACAACCAAAAAATTTCAGCCCTTGTTGTAAATACCCTAATAAACACAAATTTTGCTATGTGTAAACAACAACATCTAACTCTTTTTGCTAAAATATTTCAGCAAAGAATACTTTTTGCCAAAATCCTCAGCACCAAAATTCTTTTGAAGTATGAAATCAGCAATTTTGCAATACATCGCCAAAGAATGGACCTATAAGACATATGACAACTCTTGATTATCAACTTTCAACAATGTTGACAGATCTTCCATAGTATTTGAGCATGAAATCCCATCATAGAGACCATCTGGCCTATCTTCTTCCTCAAAAACACCTACAAGCTTTAATTCTTTCAATGGATACACCATAAACACATGAGGAAAAATTGATGCTACGAGGAGGGGAGAGCTTCCCTTGTCTCATACCGCCATTGTCTCGCAAGACAGTGGTACGTGAAAAAAATCTTGCTCTCCTATTGGAAGAGGCGAATCCCTCAAGGAATCCTTATTTCACTGATGGTTGATACAAATGGTCATGAACTTGACAACTCTCTTTCCATCTTTGCTTCGAATCTGTGCATAGATAGACCCATCATCTAGAACCTTAGTCTCCATTCAAGACTCGACAATAAATAATCGTCCCAAAATAATAGGATAGGAACAAGAATCGTGCACAAAGAAGTGATAAGACTCATCCACATCTCCAATAGAAATCTTCAAGTTTAGACAAGCAACACACAAATATCATGTAGTGTTGTTGGCCATATGCATGTGCCAACCATGATCCACATCAAATGGCCATCTACCAGTATCATATAATCCTTGCACTATAATATTCATCTTTGAGCCATGATCCAAAAGAGAAACACAATGAGTTTCTATCTCACCAAGCTTGGACTATAGTCTCTGTAGTTGCATGAGCCCAGTGCCTACGAGAAAAATGGCTACATGACACCAATTTAGGTGCATCATCACTTTCAACATACTGCATGGGCTGAAGTAAAGGCTGAAGAGTCTTCTTGGGCTGCATATATAAAGCTCCACCTATAGACTCCCTAGTAATCTCCTCATCAGGATCAATCTCCTCAATCTACAACCCATAAATAATAGCCTCAACAACTATTAAAGCCTCTCGATGGATCATATCTTGTGTCGGCTCCTCAATAACCTATCATTTTCTTTTAATGATGTCGATGATAACATCATGAAATTCTCTTTTTGCAATGCCCAAGACTTCTCTAAGAGTAAATTCAAATTTTCAATTAAGAATTCGATCCTCAAGTACCTTTTTCAAGTCCGTAGTTGTCTCAATGTCAGAAAGCAGATTGAATCCAAGTTACTTGTTTGGCTTCGGATCCTTTGTCTTTGGGGCTTTCTGATCTTCCTACACTTTCAGCTTCTGAACATCAGCCATACTTTGCTTTGGACCTGAAGAAGAAGGCTAAAGAGCTAGATCACTCCTCCTAGTCACCCTCTTCGATCCCTCAAGCTAATCATGATCTCTTTTCCGCTTCTCCTCAACAAGCGCTTCAAATCCTTGAGATTTCACGATATAAGCATAGATAGAAAAGAGATCAACTCGATCATTCCATCTAGTCCCTTTTTTTATCGCATCACCTATGGCTGAAAGTTCGGATGTTGAAGCTTTTCCATTCTTCTCTGTGTGCAATGCATAGGACCATAAAGTAGGTTTGTCCTTCCGCAACTGCTTCAATTGAAAACCACAGGTACCAGCTTCTCTTTCCACCTCTTGCATCACATAAGAAGAGTGCAAAAGAGACTCCTCCAACAATTTTCTTTTACCACCCTTACCAACATTTGGTTTATTAGGCTACTTTATATCCCCAAAATATATCATCTTGTCCTTCTAGACTACCAACTTCAGCCTTTTTGCCTCTTGAAAATCTTGATAGTCCTTCCGCTCATGATTTGGGCAATCATACCACATGCAACGGTGGCGAACACGATCATTCTTAGAAGAATTTGTAGGAGTAGAAGAAGTTGGGGCTAGACTAAGCGGTTGCTACTCAATTTTGATCATCTTTATTTGTAGATCTTTTAAGTTCTTTGAAATTTCTTCCACCATATCTTTGACTGTCCACTTTGCAAATGATCTGACAACTGCAGTAGGAATAGGCATAGGTATAGGCATAGGCATAGAGGTAGGCATAGATACAAGATGAGAATATGAGAAGAAGTGGATGGAGCAACAGGATAAGTAGGAGAAGTTATGGTAGGAGAAGATATCGTTGGAGATGATTGCATGCCATTCTACAAGCGAGCCTTCCATCTTCGCCTTTTCGTAAGTGTAGAAACTGCATCGATAGCATCTTTCCAATCCGTCTTCAATCCCATAGGCTACGTACAATCTTCAAGAAGATCTCCAAACTCATCCTAAAGTGCAGGATCAGCCACCTGCAATAATAACTCCACTTTTTTTGAGTTTAGAGCTCTTTGCTCTAGTGCATCCAATTGGTTATATCACTCTTCAAACTCCTGCAACAATTCAGAAGCAAAAAGTCCTTTGTTGGGAAGATAGACCCGTTCTCTGAATGTCTTTCGTGTAGCAATATCATAATCCTCCAAAAAATATTCATCTTTGAGTGCTTTCTTGAAAACAGTCCAATTAAAGTCTCGCAAAAACAAATTTGTCACTCTAACGCGCAAAGCAGGTGGTGTGACAAGCCATAAGAAATAGTTGCTCTAATTGTTCGAAACTCCAAAGAAACGCATCTGGATTTCAAAGACTTTGATGTAGGTTGAAACATTTAGTCCATCAAATAATTTTCCCTCACTAACCACAACCTCAATCTCCTTAGTTGCACCATGTGTATGCTCTTGTTCTTGATGGAACATTCATTGTTGATCAAATTGTTGATGATGTAATTGCTAATGTTGCTGTATAGATAACTGCATCTATTGATTCTACATCATAATGACTAAAGAAAGAGTTTGCAATAATATCTTCGTCTCATTAGTTGAAATAGAAGAAGCATTTGATGAAGAGGGTGGATTATTTGAAGAGTCTTCTATCTCGATGATCAAGAAGCGATGCTTTCACGTCGCGTTCACCAGATGTCACCTGGAATCGCATGGAATTCGTGTGGGGGTTTGTGAAAGTCACTCGCCGCAGGGATGCTTTGAGCTAGGAGAAAAGATGATGTGAAGAGTACTTAACTCAAGGAAAATTCACAAACAAGCAGAAGTTTAGATGCAATAATAATTCTCAAAATAAGTTTATGAGCTAGGAATAACTTTTGTTTGAATAAGAAAATGAAGCCATCATAGATATATGTTCCCTTCAAGGCACAAATTGTTGAAAAGACACACTCCTCCAATCATAAAGCTTGGACCTTCGTATCCATCAACAAATTCATGAAAATATTATTTGAAGCTCTATGGGTCAAGAACCCAAAAAAGGTGTTTTCATATATGTTGACATATAAATGATCGAATTTGCACCATTAAGAATACCCATCTTCTCTTGCATTACTTTAGCCGCTTCTTCTTCCATGCAATATTTACACCAAAGTTGATAATACCACTGGTAGAAAGAAGCTTCATAATCCCTCTTCAAAACATCATAAGAAGTCTAAAAAACCAAGCTAAAGGCTTGCCAGATGAAGTTAAACCTCTATGGGTTAGGAGAAAAGCCCTCCTTGTAGCCCACCAAGGAAGATACAATAGTAGCCAAGATTACTAAGTCGAGAATGATAATGAGTCTGAAGCTTCATGCTATTGCCACAAATAACAGCAGCATAGTCTCACAGACTCTCAAGGAAAACAAACTTCAATTTTTGAACTCCCTTCTAAGCTTCCATACTATTTGGTTTCTTTGACGATGAGGCGCACTATGTCTAAGAAGACCACATAAGAAGGGATAAAACAATTGCCACTAACGTCGTCATCCTCCTTCGTCACCACCTGCATCGTCATCTTCCCCATCTCCATCGTCATAGCCATAAACTAGCATGTCAACATCTATATTTTGTTATGCGCCAATTAACTACCTTCAGTCCTCAAAGGTGATGGCAAATTATAACAAGCAAAGGCGCTTGTTGGAAAATGTGGTGGCGGCCTTCAATTCAGTAGTAGAGATTAATAGCTCGCAGGAGAATGCACAAGGACTCATGCATTACCATTGAGTCTTTTTGAGAGAAGAAAAATCATGGTTGTCCTCACTGTGCTTATGCATAGTCATGGCTTCCGTCATTCATGTTGTTCACCACTAGGAGGCTGTAGTCATAGTCATCGGAGAAGAGCAATTGCCTAGAAGACTAGATCTTCTTCTTCATCTTCATCGTCTTCTTTTTCTTCACCATCTATTACTGTATCTGCCCCTCCTTGTTGCTTGTATAACCATTGCCACATCAAATTATCATAGCTTTACACAAAAAAGCTTCAGAAAAGCATTGTTCTTTGGCTCAGGTTAGATATCAAGTGGGGTTTTTTGTCTTGACGTACACATCAGCAGTCAAGGTCTGATGTGGCTGATTGACTGCAGGGTTTTAAAAAAGAGATGGAGAGAAAGAAAAAGGGGGGGCACATGCATGCGGCATGGCCATGGACATGGAATGCCAAACCCTCGCTACTCTCTCTCTCTCTCTCTCTCTCTCTCTCTCTCTCTCTCTCTCTCTCTCTCTCTCTCTCTCTCTCTCTCTCTCTCTCTCTCTCTCTCTCTCTCTCTCTCTCTCTCTCTCTCTCGCAGCTCTCTAAACCCACACATCCATGCTCTCTCGTGGCCCTTTGAAGGATAGCAAGCTCATCTCGTGGCTCTCTGAAATGACACATCTCGCAAACCTCTGAAGCCAAGCTCGTCTTCTGTAACAATAGGTACATGGTCTCTCTCTCTCTCTCTCTCTCTCTCTCTCTCTCTCTCTCTCTCTCTCTCTCTCTCTCCCCTTTAGGATTGAAGCAGATCATGGTGGATTTCACAGTTTACTCGAAGATTTTGCTCATTTTCTGAGCTTGATTATGAGAGATGGCACTTGTAGGCAATGAAAAAACCATGGGAGTGGATGGCATTGCTAGTGACAAGCAAAGACAGGAGAAGTGCAGGGGATTTTGGAGCTCTAGCTCTCCTACAATGTTGTTGTGGGTGAAAATCTAGAGAGCAGTTTGCACAATTAAAGAGAAGTAGAGAGCCATGCAGCATAGAGACTAGAAGACCATGCCATTTGTATTGGGTAGATTCCATCTAAATACTTGATGTTAGATTTGTAGCACTATAGTTGTATTGTGGTGCTGAACAAGTACATATATATGCAATATGAAGGAAGGTTGATGTTAGTGTATTGTTCTCTCTCTTTTTTTGGACATTGCTGCGATTTTCCAGCAAGCATCAATGACCTGAAAAACTCTCTCGTCTTGTGCTCAACTGATTTATCTAGGTAGTGAAGTATGTGACAAGCTTGCAAGCATAGGTATGATGTTCAACATGATCATGTCCCTCACATAAGAATTCCATTTAGAGCAGGTCAATGCTGCCAAAATTCTCAGCATAAGCAACAACATAGGTTACATTTCTCCTGTGCTTGGTGGTTATCTAGCAGATTAATATGTTGTATGTTTATGGGCTTTGATCATAGCCTCTCTCAGTAACTTGGTGGTGAGTTCCTTGAAGAGTCCCTTTTGTTCTTTGTTTTTAATGTCATGCCATGACTAAGGATTGTTGTTGTTTTAAGGCATGATCTTAACGGTAAATCCACACAAAAAAATGATTGATGTCACCACTACATGCATGGGATATCCTTGCACAGGAAGCATCTCAATGTGCAACACATTGGGTCGCACACAAACTGATTAATTCAAGTGAGTCTGCACTAGTATTAGTCCAGCTTATCCACACAACCAATTTATAGTTGTCTCAATCTGCTTCCTTGTTTCCTATGCTTGTATTGATAAAGTTTCTTTATCTGCATGAATGCAGGGAATGTTTCATCCCTTAGGCCAACTTCTTGGTCTGGCTGGTTCAAATCAGGCACCATCTCAATGTGCACAACCCACAGCACACCAACTTGCTTTCCTTTGCTCAGCATTTACATTGTTGGCCGTTTCTTCAGGTGGCATCAAACCATGTGCCTATCCTTTTGGGGCTGACCAATTTAACCAAGACACTTTGGAGGGGAAGAAGGCTTTCCAAAGCTATTCAAACTGGTATTTCTTTGGTATCTACCTGTTTGTGCTCCTCTCGGGCATCTTTGTAGTCTACGTGCAGTAGAGTGTGAGCTGGGCCATGGGGTTTGGCATACCCACCATTGCCATGGCCTTGTCTATAGCCATGTATATGTTGGGAGCACCATTACTATGGCAGAGGGAGGCATCAATTGAGGGAGACTTCCTTGTCTACTATAGCTGGTACTCCTACATGAATGTTGCCATTGCTCTTGTCTCTTCTTCCTCACACAATACCACAAGAGAATTAGGCGAGGCATATTTTTAGCTATTTTCAGTTGGAGCTATTTTCGAAAGGCCACCAACCATGTTCGAATATTAGCCATGGTGCTTGAAAATGTAATAATCCAAGCAACAAGGATGCCATTCCGATGAGAATCAAACACCAAGATGGTGTATAGGTGAAAATGCAAAAGATCATTCTAGTTAACAATAATTAAATATTTTTCAATGCACACAACAATGGAAATATAATACCTTATATTTATTAGTGCCAAAGGTGGCATCCATTGCCAGCAACCCATCATTCCCATGTGTTTTGGCCATCTCTAGTTGCCAATCAGTTTGCACACCGAGTACAAATGCATGCCCTTTTGCCTCATCAAAGATCTGATAATAAAATATTTGGCTCTTATTGGCGAGGACCCAATTGTGCACGCTACGCGCATCATCTTGGTTCGTTTGTAGAGTGACAGTTTCCAACTTGCTTGAAATGTTCAAAAAATCTCGCAATGTAAGAAAAGTGTCTCTTGTGGTCTTTAAGCTACCATTTGTAGCACCCCTTTGCACTGTGTGTATGTGATATTGCAATACCTGTTGTGGGGTGAACCCTTTATGAAGCATGTCACAAATCCGTGATCGCATCCCCATTGACAACCATGGTGCAAAGGCCATCCTTGCATTGTATTGTCTTATGTATAATGCACCATGACACACATTTCCTTTTGCATCAACATGCTCGTATTGAATATAATTCAAACGACAAATTGTGGGCCAAAGGTATAATTGTGCAGCCACAAAGTGACATTGATAGCCCATGGCAGAGGTTTGGGACTCCACCCTGCATTTTCCTGCCTTCTTTTGGGCTTTCATTATTTGTGGGTTATCATGAGCATCAACGGGGCCAAAGTTGCACCAATAACTATACATCAAAATAGAGCATTCAATATAGCATTACAAAAAGTACTTCACACTAGTGAAAAGTTTGGACCTAAAGTAACCTTACAAGGGTGGAAATATATTACATTAGTAAAGAAACTATGCTCCAAAAGGAGTAAAGGTCCATTAGATATCCCCATTTTAGTGTGTTTTGAAGTTGACAAGTGTCAATGGAAATGTATAAAATTATTGTCAATCTCAAAGGTAGATGAAAGAATTCAAAGATGCAGTATCTTAACATTGCAAATGCATCATAATAAAGTATGAAACAATTCAAAAGATGTAGAAGCTCTTGCAAATGCTCAATGGAACATTGCAAGTGCATCATAATAAAAGCAAGGCGAAACAAGGATAGAAGATAATGCATCAAAGATTTAAGTGCTTTGCTACACAATGAAGTTAAATTTGTTTCCCCTTTCATCTACCGTTCTGATGCAAGAAGATACACTTAATGGTGTGGCTATAAACCTAGTCTAGATTCTAACCCAAGGGTATGCTTAGAGGTGCATGAGCTTCCACCACAAGGTGAGTATGGGATTGTCTAGGATTGACAATAGACGCAATTTGGGAAAGTAGACCTTGTGAAGAATGCAATGCAAAAAGATTATTAATGGAACTTCTTGAAGGTTCGTAAACTAGAACTAGGTTGTGTGGTTTCATATTGGCAAAAAGGACATGACATTGGCAAAAGGATCCTCAATTAGAAATTACTCCAAGTTCGTAAACAATTGCTTAATTAAAAAATATCATGTTGTGCTTTGGAAATACGGACTCACCCGATAAGTTGTTTGTGACTATCTGTCGTCGGACGTAATAGCTTAGCCAATGCGTTATTTGATGTCCATTGCTTGCAGAAGCCAGTTGGTGCATCCTTTCTTTGAGACTCACCACATATGATATCATCCAACTGATCCCATTGGATGTATGCAATGTTTTGGATGTCATATTTTGATGACGAATTCATATATGCCTCCCATTGAAGATTAGAGGCATCAAATGGACCAGATGGGAGATTTTGAGCTTTAATTTTTGGATTTGCATTGGTGGGTATGGGATGTTTAACAATCATGGGAATCATGGTGTTGGGGATTGAGCTATGTAAGTGCTTGCAAATATAGCCTATGGTGTGAATGGTAGCTAAGCTGCTAAGCTTAAAAAAATAGCCCCTTTGCTAGGCTTAAAAAATGGTAGAAATGTGTACTTTGTGATGTTGTATTGATTGCTATGCTATTGGTAGAAATGGCTCAAAATAGTAGCTTTGCTTTCCTCAATGCCATTTGGGTTGCTTCAAAACATGGTAGAATGGTAGCTTTGGTATGCTGCAATGACTAGACGGGAATGGAGGAGTGTTGGAAGGGGAATGGAGGAGGGTCCTTTCGTAATGGAGGAGGACTGCAAAAGAGCAGGTCACTGTTTTCCTGAACAGAGAATGGTAGAGGGTCTCCAAAGGGAAAGAGAGTCATATATTTTATTAGCTTTTTAGAACGTCCGTTAGTAGTGGTGAAGACTATTAATAGGGGCCAGAGCGTGAGGAATCAAGGTGCCGACAGACCTCATGGATGCATGACCATGGCATGGGCATAGCTCCATGGTGAATCACAATTTTACCCAATGTCTATTCTGCATATAACCACCTCAAAAAGCAAAAACGTTTGCGAGTGTGGGGCCTGTCATTGAAGTCTCTTCCAGCCTATGTGTGGATCCGACAAAAATCCCCGCTTGTAATCTATCCTAACCCTTGTTCTTTGACATCAATGATAACGTCATGCTACGATCTGTATTGAGTGCCATCAGAAAAAAAACATCAATCGTTGTTGTGCCGCCGAAGGATCTACCTGTAAAAGACATTGCCTTTAATATTATCATCTTCAAGTGCTACCATTGCAATAAAGAAGACCAAAATTAGGATTCCCCGCCTGTCTTACTCGTGTGATGCTCTCAAAGCGAGGATCATTTTTCACAACATATGGAACCAATACAATGTCCATCATAACCAAATGAATCTTATCTTCCATGGCCTGTAGAGCCTTTAATCCTTCAGTCTTCAAAATAGAATCCTTCATGTGAACCTAAGTTTCCATTAATTGTGACTAACAAAAAATATGCTTTAGAAGAGAATTTCATGCCCAATCATTCATGCACTTTACAAATTTAAATCCATGTAATGCAATCAATCAAATGATGCTTCCACACAAAAATTATGAATGCATTGAAGAAAATTGTGCCTGGCCTAACTACTTGTGCTCGTATGTCATGCATATAAAAAGACACACACAACAAAAAATAAATTCCTAATGACACTAACTAATGAGATCAAAATCCTGGCAAAAAACTCCACCCTCAGGTTCATAGTGATGGACACGCAACGTCACAACAATGTGCCAAATCAAGCCATGCAAAGGTTAAAGCAAGCCTTGGTGCATGTCGGGAAACATCTCCATGCTAGAGCAGTGCCCTCCTCGTCCTAAGACCATGCCACAATGGATCTCATTGAGTGCGATATGTACCATTTTCCATATATATTTTGTGCATTGAGGTGCAAGAGGACAGTGACAAAGACATCAACGCACCCTCTTGGCCACATCTAGAGTATTTTGAGAGGGAGCCTGAGGAGATCACTCTCAATCCAAGCCTAGAGGTAGCACAGAGGTTAGCCATTGTGCACCCACCTCCCTGCCTTGATGAGACGTCGACGAGTAATGAGCCACCTCTTCTCTCCATGTTGTCACCATCAAGGGGATGGAATATCTACTCATGCAAGATATATTAGAAATTTTAGAGCTAAGAGAAGAAGAACTATACTATATCATGGTGTGTGATGCACCTGATGAATTTATAGATGTTGATATACACGATGCCCCAACACATGTTAATGAGGTGGCTCGATATGATGGCATGAGCGTTGATGACATCTCTACCATTATGAGGATCCAAGAGAAAATTGAGGATAGGATGCCACAGTATGAAATCTTTGATGAGGAGTTTGAGTGGTTGCAAGAAAGTCTTTTTGGTCCTCAACCCCAACTACACAGTACCTTCCTAAGAGAGAGACGAGGGTGGCCTAGTTGTAGGAGTACACTTGGATGATCCATTACAATAGCAAATAGATGATGCAGAGAATGTAATGTTCTCCAATATTCACGCAGCTTCACCAGTAGGGCCTCTAAGCCCCCAAAGGCGAGCCTCCGTCCATGGCTTCACCAGTAGGGCCTCTAATATTCACATAGCTTCACTAGTAGGGCCTCTAAGTCCCCAAAGGCGAGCCTCCATCCATGGTTGCTCTAGGGGCCCCCCAATCTCGACAAAAATTTACACCGAGGGTCCCAATGCCTTAGAGGCCCTATTGGTCAAGTTGCATGCAAATTTGATGTATATATCTTTAGTGCACTCCAGGCATAGTGAGAGTGATACTAAACTTGTGTGATGTAGCACATTGTCTATATAGATGAGTTTTCATCGGGCAAGGTGGCCGATCTAGTAGCCCTAGAAGGATTTATGACTTGACATTGAAGGAGTACATTGGGTAGCTTGTGAGCAACATTATAGTTTTTCATAAGACATGCTCTCCGAATTTTGTTGAGAACATCCTGTAGTTGAGGGCACTAATGAAGGTTGGGCCCTTCAACAACATTCCATCAACCAACTCCAGCTTGGAGAAAGTAGTGTTGCTTTGACAATCGACAATACTCTACTTATTCTCTAGTACTAAGTCTGGGCCACTTTTTTCCATGGTGGCTCGTGGCATGGTTGCTAGTGTTCAAGATCCCAATGTCATTAGGTAATAACTACTAGGGTAAAATGTATTGCTACCTATGATCAAGAATAGCTCTAACCATGGGGAGTGTAGCTGGAAGAATTCTAGGAGAGAGTAGATGTACTTATTGCCAAATGATATCTCATCACCAATGTAATGTACCTTGTAATCTTCTCTTGAAGTAATGAAAACCAATGTTTGTTGGATTTGTGTGCAATGAAGTTTGTCATACATGTCATTAATTATTGTTTTTTACTTGAATGTTTATTTGTCAAAATTATACACAACATAATTGATACCCTGAATTTAATACTCATTGCTTTATTGAATTCGTGCATAACATGTATTTGTTTAAACACATGTAACAATAACTCAAAGACATAAATAAAACAAATAACAAACAAATAAACCAAAATAATACGCACCAAAAAAATTGTATTCATATTCATAACATTTTACATGGGATCCATTACAACCTGCATTTACAAAATCTCTTTAGAAGCTACATTCTGCATATATTTAAGTACTACACCCTTATTGTTGTTGATCTCTGCAAGGACTATCCTTCCATCACTGGAAGAACCTCACTATTTGCATATCCCTGTCGGTGATGGTAACTCTCCTTGCATGCACTGCTACATAGACCGAGTCACTTGCTTGGTGCACATAGGATTTCTAGGGGAGTGTTTTCGGGCCACTTGCTTGGTGCATGCCATGTCTTCTACGAGATAAAAACCAAAACTCAAAAGTGAAATGTGTAAAATGAGGTAAAACTTTAAACTTATAACCAAGCTTTTTAAAAAACCTTTAAACTTGAATTAATGTCTCTAGGCTTTGGAAAAATATGACGAGTGATCCAATTGACGTGAAATTTTACATATGGACTGCTCTAGGGTATATCAACCACAAAAAGAAGCCCCCATCAGAAGCCTCTAGCACACGTGTCTGAGGCCCTAAATCTAGGTACTCAAGGTCCTATCTAGAGGCTTGTGATGGGGCCATTTTTTAAATATCCATAAGTTTTTATAATGCCCAACATGTGGGTGAAGTTTCATTAGATTCCAATTTATAAAATTGACGGTTTCATCATTTTTAAAAAATGCATTAATTGGATTATACTTCACTGATAACAAAAAAACTCACTATCAAGTGTGCACAACTGCATGTTAAATGTGTTGTTAACCAAACTACATAAAACATTGGAAACTTAAAATTCAAAAAAAATAAGTGACGGGTAAAATTGAATATTGCATATCCGATATAGTGTTGCCAAATAACTAAATATAGTAAATATATAGTAAATTGACCCATGTACAACTGATTACTTATGTGTGTGTGATTGCGCATTGAATTTATCCTCAAGAAAACTACTTACAAAATTGGAAACTTGAAAATGCACATTGCAAATCATGGTCAAACTACATTATCACATATTGGATTCAGCATTACAAAACCATGAAATACACAGTAGATAGTGCATCACACAAAGTACAACTAGAGCTAGGCAAAATTTCGCTCCACTTTGTAGGCCACTGCTATCAAATACTTAAAGGTCTATTGGAAAGATAACCCAAAACTAAGCTCCTTTCAATCTACAACCAGACTTGAGCTAAAAACATAGATTCAATTACAAGGTAGCTTCTCAAAGCATATTGTTGACATTAAGATTAAATGTATCCTTATGGTTGCGGATCCTATGAACAAGAACCATATCTATGGGCTTAATAGTGATACGTCAAGCATGAATGGCTAAAAGTTGACAATCGCTCATTAGATCAATCAACTTTGAGTTGCTTCTTAGAGAGGAAGCAAGACTTGGCTTGATCATCACCCCACATTCCTTGCGTGGTTCCTTGAAAAGAACTTGTGATGATGCCTTGACTACAGATCTTGCAGTATTTCTCGCACCAACCTAGAGAATGGTGCCTTAGGAATAATCAAGTTGGCACTCTTCTTGAATTTCCTTATCTCATGTAGTGCAATTGTGCCTAGTCTCCATCTTTGCCTATATTTTTTTTGTAGTGGTGATAATACTGACCATTTAGTGTGTTATGTTGTTTGTATTCCATGCCTCGACCATGGACTTATGAAATTTGGCGATTGTCTCTTTAAATGTATTGGCATCACCATCCCTAAACCTCAACTTTTGTAAGAGAGTTGCTAGTCTATCTAGGTATATCCACACTTCTACCTTCGCAATCCTTGTTCATCTCCCCTTGCTCCAATCTGAAACACCAAGGTGAAACTTTTTCCATGCTTCATACTTCTCTAGTTGTTTTACAAGTATATTGCCTTTCTCATCTCGAGGTGGAGATATGAACTTCCTAGCCTTGGGTCTGCCAAAGCATGGTTTACAAGGGATATTTTCATTCTTGCCCGATTTTTTCTTGTCATTTTTTATTTCTACTTGGTCTCCATGCAATCCAACTTCAGAGAGGACTTGTTCTACCATCTTGCATGTAGCATTAGCTTATTACACGGGTTGTCTCTTGTATGTAAAGCATATATATTTATATACTAGCTTCTCAATTATTCTAACCAAACAATCCAATGTGCAAAAGTGAACCCTTGTTAGTGGTATTTCCAAAATAGGGCACCATCTTGGATCCACTGGTGTAACATGCCCACTTCTCACAATTGCGGGACATGTCTTAGCAGTCCATCAAGAGATATATCTAGTTGACGCCGCCCGGCACTCCCAAGGAATGACATAGGGTTTGCCAACCAGGGTCTCTCGAGTTTGCCCCGCAATGGAACTTATTCGGCCGTTCCCACTAGGATCGACCTAAAGTCCAAATTTTCCTAACATTTCTCGTTAACATTTCCTTTGAGAAAAGCTCTCAACTAATCGAGAGCTCCCTTTCGTAGGATAGACAAATTGGTCACATCCACCACGCTTCCCTTGGGGGTTCTTTTAGTTATCTAATTACCTATCACATTATGTTTGACATATAAAGGCAGCTTCCTTAATTAACCCATTAATCACACGTTCCTTTACGTAATTTAGACCATAGACATGAAGACAAGATAAAAAAAGATCAAACACTTCCTTAACTTATCTTTGGGGATTAATGTGTGTCTCCTGCCCATACAACAAAATTAAGTGTTCCTTTCTGCCTCCGCAGAAAAATCCTTTCGTCTTTCGGAAATAAAACCCGAAGGTTTATCCTTCCAAGATTCCGTCTTGCAACTAGTATCAAGGCCTCGAGATCCCATCTCGAGTCACTTAGAACACGTGTAGGGCTCGAAGGCATTGGGATTTACGGCCAGAGCCCCCACTGGCACCCAAGCGTCCTCCTACGCCAAGTAATTTCCACGGAGAAACCTCTCGCAGTGGGTTCCGTCCACATTCCTAGCACGGATTCATAACCCCCTTGGTTAGGGTCTAGCAGTTTGCGAGGGATAGCTAGCGCCATCCTTCCTTAATTATCACTTTAGGAAATCAACCATAGCTGAAGCAACCAACTTAATAACAATCACTAGGGAAAACATCCCTTTTGTTTCCATGGCAATCAGTCATCTCAGACCCGGCCATGCAGTCATTAAACATACCCCACTCGGGTTAATATCCAAAACCACATAAATAAACATTTGAATGCACACCCTCTTGCTTCAAGGCATCGCAATCCCATTGCATGTACAATCAAAATTTAACTTGGATGTATCAAAACACTTGCTCAAGGGATTTACAACCTTTTCAAACAACCAAGCATAACTTGGGTCAACAATCCATTTAAGGTTAGGTCACCAGCTTCAATTAAGCTAGGAGCGTATCCATTTGCAATAGTCCATAGCATGATTGATAAAACAATTCGCAAGCAATTATACTTATTCCTAATGCACCGGATCTTATGAAGGTCTAGGTTTCTATCCATCGGAAACTATCATTTCATGTGTTTCTTTTAGTCATGATCGTGAAGCATGAATTCTAAATGACTATTCATCCACTGAACTGGGTTAAAAGCTATTATTTTATGTGAAATAATGTGAAAACCTTATCATTTTATGTGTGTAAAAGCTATCATTTTATGCATATAAACTTATGCGAACTCCATACTCTATCATTTCGTGCATGCAACCTAACTCCTAAGACTCGTCCATGTTCCATGCACATAGCTAACCCCTTCATTTCTTTCATGAGAAATAAAATTTAATTAATTACAAAGCTTAAAGAACTTGGGTTTGATTTGTCATCATAGGGACATTCGTCACATTGGTCGCTCCACTTGCCTCTCCCGCATTAGTGGTACCAACGGTAGCTTTGGCACCTACGCTTCCCACAACTTTCTTCTTGGGAGCCATTTGCCCCACAGAGATTGGACAGTCAGGACCTCGACGGATTTCAGGACGATAGGCTTGGGTAGGAAGGTTCATTAGATGGGGGGTCCCTCGCCAAAAGGCTGGCTTCACGAATGCTACTCCTTGAGGCTACACAAACTCTCACTCCCTCTCTTTCTTTCTCTCTCTCTCTCTCTCACTACTTCTCTTCTTCTTCTTTTCTCTTCTTCTCTTCCTCTACTCCCTCTCTCTTCTTCCTCTTCTTCTCTTCTTCTCTCCCTCTCTTCTTCTTCTTCTACCTCTTCTCTTCTTCTTCTTCTCTTCCTCCTCTCCTTCTCTCTCACTACTTCTCTTCTTCTTCTTTTCTCTTCTTCTCTTCCTCTACTCCCTTTCTCTTCTTCTCTCCTCCCTCCTCTTCTCCTTCTTCTACTCCTTCTCTTCTCCCTCCTCTTCTCCCTCTTCTCCTTCTCTCTCACTACTTCTCTTCTTCTCTCCCTCTCCTTCCTTCACTTCTTCTCTCCTTCTCTCCTTCTCTCCTTCCTCTCCTCCTTCTTTCCCTTTTCTCCTTCTCTCCATCTTCTTCTCTCCTCTCTCCCTCTCCTTCTTCTTCTTCTTCTTTCCCTCTTTTTCTTTTCTCTCTCCCACTCCTTCTTCTTCTCTCCTTCTCCTTCTTTTCTCTCTCCCACTCCTTCTTCTTCTCTCCTTCTCCTCTCCCACTCCTTCTTCTTCTCTCCTTCTCCTTCTTTTCTCTCTCCTACTCCTTCCTCTTCTCTCCTTCTCCTTCTTCTCAGCACGACGGCTTGGTCATCCATTTTTTCTTCCTATCCCCTTGCATAAAGGCTGAGCCCTTTATATAGTTTTTCTAACCGAGGGGTGTCACCGTGTTTCCCATGTGCCATTATGGGGGCCACGTGCTCACAGCGAAGGGAGGGCATGCTGTCAGAAAATGGAGGGGGGGTTCACCGTGCTACAGTGGGGGGGGGAGCTCCTCGCCATCTGGGATGCATGCCCCCCCATCTCATGGCTCACTCCCTCTCTCTCTCTCCCCGCCATGCTCACAGCATGGGGGGAGAGAGGAGGGTAAAAATTTTTCAAAAAAAATAATTTTAAAAAATCTAAAGAGGGGGGAGTTCCTATGGGGGGAGGCACGAGGATCACAGGGGGGGGGAGATGTTACATCCTCTCCCCCCTTAGAGGAATCGAGATGTCCTTATCTCGAGAGAAACTGGGGAAGACAAGCACTAATGGGCTTATGACCTATGGATTAAGACCCACCATGCATCCGCTACGCTACTCTTTATTACTCAAATTCTCAACTTAAAATAACAGCGTGTCACAACTCATAGGGTTCAATAGGATTTATTCCAAGTACAAGACTTATTACCTCAAGAGGATCTTCCTAGGATATCTAGTCATCCTCAAAGGTTACAACAGGCTCCAAGACTTCATCATTATATGGTTCATAATATGAGCCAAAGGTAGAGTTTAGATGGCTTCGTTTGACTGCACGTTCATGATTTTGAGGGTCTAAATCAGGACAATCTGTTTGGATGTGTCCTACTTCATTGCAGTGGAAACATCGGCAGTTGGGACATCTCTTACGGATGTGTCCTACCTCTTAGTACTTGTGGCACCTCTTATCTTGATCTCGTGAGTCATCTTCATCATAGTTGCCTGATCTAAGTTCTTGGACGATTGGATTCACTTGGAGTAATGCGTCTTGCAAGTCCGTTGGGGCGCATTGATTCCAATTAAGTGTTTATGGGTGGATTCAACCCAACACAAAACTTTGACACCTATTGTGTCATATCCATTGGGGTTGCATACTTTAGGAGTGAAATGAACTTTGAATATTATGCTTCAAGGGATAATCCTAGCTGCTTCAAGTCATAGAATTCATTTATCTTTTGTGTAAGGTAGGCAGGTAGCAGATACCTCCCTCGCACAGCTTCCTTAAGCTTATCCCAAGTGACTCTCCCCTTCGAGATTGCTTGGTCTCTGCACCACTGTTTCCACCAAAGTCTCACTTCTCCTGTAAGCTTAAGTTTGGCGAGCATGGCTTGGTTAGCAGGTGCAGTTCTTGCTGCCTCAAAATAGTCCTCCATGGACTCAATCCACATCTCGGCGTCAGCTTGAACAGTCCATCCCTTGCCATCAAACTCGGGTGGCTTAATTTGCTTGAGAAGGAACTTCTTCTCTTGCATGTCAACATTCATGGGTGCAGAAGGTGCTTGACAATCAAGCCATACCACTTAGCTTATTTTTGTTTAGGATATGTCTATGAACCAGGCATTAATCAATCATGTATCATTATGAAGTTTTGCTCTGATACCAACTGTAACGTGCTCGCTTCTCCAATCATGGGACACATCTTAGCAGTCCATCGAGAGATATATCTAGAAGGTGCCGCCCCAGCACTCCCAGGGAATAACAAGGGGTTTGCCAACTAGGGTCTCTCGAGTTTGCCCCGCAATGGAACTTATCCGGCTGTTCCCACTAGGATCGACCTCAAGTCCAACTTTTCCTAACATTTCTCATAAACATTTCCTTTTAGGAAAGCTCTCGTCTAACCGAGAGCTCCCTTCCGTAGGATAGACCCATCAGTCACATTCACCACGCTTCCCTCGGGGGGTTGTTTTAGTTATCTAATTACCTACCACATTATGTTTGACATATAAAGGTAGCTTCCTTAATTAACCCATTAATCACATGTTCCTTTATGTAATTTAGGCCACAGACACGAAGATAAGATAAAACAAGATCAAACACTTTCTTAAATTATCTTCGGATTAATGTGTGCCTCCTGTCCATACAGGAGAATTAAGTGTTCCTTTCTGCCTCCGCAAAAAAATCCTTCCGTCTTTCGGCAATCAAACCTGAAGGTTTATCCTTCCAAGATTCTGCCTTGCAACTAGTGTCAATGCCTCGAGATCCCATCTGAGTCATGTAGAATACTTGTGTAGGGCCCGGAGGCATTGGGATTTATGGCCAGAGCCCCCACTGGCACCCAAGCGTCCTCCTACGCCAAGTAATTTCCACAGAGAGACCTCTCCCAGTGGGTTCCGTCCACATTCATGGCGCAGATTCATAACCCCCTTGGTTAGGGTTTGGCGGTTTGTGGGGGGTAGCTAGCACCATCCTTCCTTAATTATCCCTTTAGGAAATCAACCATAGCTGAAGCAACCAGCTTAATAACAATCACTAGGGAAAACATCCCTTTTGTTTCCATGGCAATCAGTCAATCTCAGACCCGGCCATGCAGTCATCAAACACACCCCACTTGGGTTAACATCCAAAACCACATAAACAAATAGTTGAATGCACACCCTCTTGCTTCAAGGCATTGCAATCCCATTGCATGTACAATCAGAATTTAACTTGGATGTATCAAAATACTTGCTCAAGGGATTTACAACCTTTTCAAACAACCAAGCATAACTTGGGTCAACGATCCATTTAGGGTTAGGTCACTAGCTTCTATTAAGCTAGGAGCGTATCCATTTGCGATAGTCCATAGCATGATCGATAAAACAATTCACAGGCAATTATACATATTCCTAATGCATTGGATCTCATGAAGGTCTAGGTTTCTATCCATCGAAAACTATCATTTCATGTGTTTCTTTTAGTCATGATCGCGAAGCATGAATTCTAAATGACTATTCATGCACTGAACTAGGTTAAAAGCTATTATTTTATGTCAAAAAATGTGAAAAACTTATCATTTTATGTGTGTAAAAGCTATCATTTCATGCATATAAACTTATGCAAACTCCATACTCTATCATTTCGTGCATGCAACCTAGCACCTAAGACTTGTCCATGTTCCATGCACGTAGCTAACCCCTTCATTTCTTTCATGAGAAATAAAATGTAATTAATTACAAAGCTTAAAGAACCTGGGTTTGATTTGTGATTGTAGGGGCATTCGTCATGTTGATCGCTCTACTTGCCTCTCCCGCATTATCGATACCAACGGTAGCTTTGGCACCTACGCTTCCCGCGACTTTCTTCTTGGAAGCCATTTGCCCCACGGAGATTCGACAGTCCGGACCTCGACGGATTTTAGGACGATAGGCTCAGGTAGGAAGGGTTGTTAGATGGGGGGGTCCTTCGACAAAAGGCTGGCTTCACGAATGCTACTCCTTGAGGCTACACAAATTCTCAATCCCTCTCTTTCTTTCTCTCTCTCTCTCTCTCTCTCACTACTTCTCTTCTTCTTCTTTTCTCTTCTTCTCTTCCTCTACTCCCTCTCTCTTCTTCCTCTCCTTCTCTTCTTCTCTCCCTCTCCTCTTCTTCTTCTACTTCTTCTCTTCTTCTTATTCTCTTCCTCCTCTCCTTCTCTCTCACTATTTCTCTTCTTCTTCTTTTCTCTTCTTCTCTTTCTCTACTCCCTCTCTCTTCTTCCTCTCCTTCTCTTCTTCTCTCCTCCCTCCTCTTCTCCTTCTTCTTCTCCTTCTCTTCTCCCTCATCTTCTCCCTCTTCTCCTTCTCTCTCACTACTTCTCTTCTTCTCTCCCTCTCCTTCCTTCACTTCTTCTCTCCTTCTCTCCCTCTCCTTCCTTCACTTCTTCTCTCCTTCTCTCCTTCCTCTCCTCCTTCTTTCCCTTTTCTCCTTCTCTCCCTCTTCTTCTCTCCTCTCTCCCTCTCCTTCTTCCCTCCCTCTTCTTCTTTTCTCTCTCCCACTCCTTCTTCTTCTCTCCTCCTTCTTTTCTCTCTCCTACTCCTTCTTCTCTCCTTCTCCTTCTTTTCTCTCTCACTCTCTTCTCCTTCTTCTCAGCACGACGGCCTGGTCATCCTTTTTTTCTTCCTATCCCCCTGCATAAAGATCGAGCCCTTTATATAGTTCTTTTTAACCAGGGGGGTCACTGTGTGGCCCATGCATTGTTATGGTGGCCACGTGTTCACGTCGAAGGCGGGGGGGGGGGGGGGGGGGGGGGGCGCGCTGCCAGAAAATGGGGGGGGGGGGGGGGGTCATCGTGCTGTAGTAAGGGGAGAAGCTCCTCACCATCTAGGCTGCATGCCCCCCTATCTCACGACTCACTCCCTCTCTCTCTCCCCGCCATGCTCACGGCAAGGGGAGAAAGAAATTCAGAAAAAATTAATTTAAAAAAACTCTAAAGGGGGGGGGGTGGGGAGTTCCTATGGGGGGAGGCAGGGGGTCACGGGGGGGGGGGGGGGGGGGGGGAGATGTTACAATTGGAACTAGTATTCCATTTCTTATGACTTCCTGATCATGTGTTGGAGCACCTTGTTGTCCTGCCTTGGCAAGCCATTATTTCTTTCCATCTTTCCCTTTCTTCATAGTTTGCATTTAGTATATGCATGGAAAATTTTCATTTACTACATTTGATAAACCAAACATACACTTCAATGTTTTTAAATCATGTGCAAGATGACATTCAACTTGATAGTCCCCAAACCCCTCGATATGTAAAATTTCTCCATTATTTTTTTGTTGAATAACATTGGTTATATTAGTGAGGTCAAGAAAACTTTAAGTACTTCATGGTCCTCCTTTGGTACTTCAAATACTACAAGCCACCATATTTCATTCTCTAATTGCACACTGAAGTATAAACGATGGTTTTCATTGATATTAGGATCCAATGCTCGATTCATAAGTGTTATACTCACATATTCAAGTTTTTTCGCCTCAATAATCTCATTCTCATCAAGTTTGAAGAAAAACTTAAGCTTGCTTCTACATTCTTCCATAGACATATTGTAGAACTTGACCATAGCAATATGAACCCTACATATATCCAATACAAAGTTGTTAGATGCATTCAATACAAAGGAAACTTCTTTGGAACCATACTTCTATATGTATATGTGTTTCAAATGCATCGGCTCACCAATTAGTTCTAAAACTTTCTCATTTAGTTGTTTTGGAGCCTTCTTCAGGTGAAATGGTTTTGGTAAAGGTATTACTCGCTTAGTTTTTGAAGACTTTCTTAAAACTTGTATCCAATTATTAATAGAGCATACTGTATGACTCAGAACTCATTCCCACCTTGTCGCATAATCATTGAGCATCTGTATTAGCAAACATGTTGCTCACATCCCTAAGATGTTCACTTGTGACACCATCTACAATGTCCCTGAATTTATGATTTTCCAATGCATTTTATGACCATATCCTTGCTTAGGACTTCGGCAATAGTATCATTCTCTGCATGAGGGAACATATTTCTCATTGTAGTAGATTGAGTATATATTTTTCTATGATATTGTCTACTTCATTTGGTTAATTGGTGAATTGTTTTAACTAATAGGATTCACCAATGTGCTTCTTTGGTTTTTAAAGTGGGCCCAATCTCCAAAGTTTTTGTGAGCTTCCTCTTTATGTTTCAATTCTCCTTTTCCAAGTCCATAACTTTACACTGTAACTCCATATTCTACACGTGTGTAGCATGCACAGCATCTTCAATAACAAATATTGCTTGTTGTAGGCTCTGGTTCTCCCTATCCTTATTAGCCAATAATCTATCCTTTTCAATCAATGAGTGCATATTCCCTTGTAATCTTGTCTACATATTTGTCAAGGCTTGATGAACCCTTGCTAATCCTTGTGGGACAAGTCTGCATGTGTATCCATACAATCCCTCATGTCCTTCACAAAAAAACTTTACAAATGATGTAAGCCCTTCAAATTGTAGTGGCCTTTGAGTGACTCAATTGGGTGGATAAATGCACCCATCAACCCAAAGGTCCACTTTTTTCCCCTTGTATTTCTTTCTTCTTGCATCATGTATCTTATTGCATCATCCCTTTCCATTGTTCTTTTGAAAATTGGTGTATATTCATCCTCCAATTGAAAGTGAATATCTCTCTTTCTCTTGGTACAACCTGCACCTACATTCTGCAAAGAAAAATGTATGCTGATTTCAACTTGGATTAACATTCAAATCACACAATTACACCCCCTTGATTCACTATATTTGTGTTCTTTTTTACCCAGTTTGATATTGCCTCTGTCTCTTAATTTCAATCATGATAGACCCTAATCAACCTATAATCTTAGCTTTTAATCTACCTCTAATTAGCATCATTTCTTATCTTCTGTTCTATCCATGTATATATATATATATCTCTTAACATGATTTGATATGCACATTTATATAGAAGCTTGGCTAGTGGAGAACAATAACATCAGATTATCTTCTGCCCTCATTTACTCTTTGTCACTCTATCACTTATTTTCTTAGTTCATCTCATAGAGTCCTCTATGTGTGTGTGTGTGTGTGTGTGTGTGTGTGTGTGTGTGTGTGTGTGTGTGTGTGTGTGAATTGATGCTTAAGGTTTAAACAACAACTGTGAAGAATAATAACATCATAGAGATTAAAAAAATAAAGATACCTCTATTATCACTTGATTGCTTGCAGTATAGATAGTTAAACATGAAAATATCTTATAGTCTTATAGTATAGCACTGAAGAGGGAGATTTCTTGTAGTAGCAGGGTAGAGAGTGTTGTAGATAGAGATTAATTTATTCCAATAAATGGTATCAAAACCACTCCTCAATGCCACTTCAAAAGAATTGCTTTGCAAGAAACCATATGTTAGAGGGAAGGAGAAGAGTACACAAAATTTGGGACAAAACTAGAGCTTCAAGAGGGAATGAAAAAATGCCCAGAAATAGACATATACTTGTCCAAAAAAGATAAAAATTTCCAAGGAAACTCTCGAGTCAAAAAGCTGTCTCTAGGTAAAGAATAATCTTAAAATATAATGTGTACTTCATTTTATATCTTTTTTAAAATTATGCCCTTTTAAGAAGCAAGAATGAGAACGATTCTAATATATTTTAATGTTGAAAAGTCATGATGGCATTAATGAGTCGTATATCAATGATTGGCTCCATTTTTAGAGAAAATAGAATTGTATTTTTTTAGTTATGAGGATTTTGAGAAAAAGTGAACTTATCCTACAGTCTGGGAATAAAATAATAGGTGAAATCTATTGAAAATACAAACAAGAGACTGCTTGATTGTAGAAGCTCTCTTATTATAATATTATTTTGGAATCTTTTTAGAGAGAGTGAGGTGAGAGACACCCCTTAAGGGGAAAAAAAGAGAGTCCATATTTCTCCTAATGGTCAAAGATGGGGGGATGAAGAAGGATATATTGGGAAAAAATATTTTTTTATCTATATTATTTTTAGGCTGCTTGACAGTGAATAATGGGGGAGCGGATGTCATAAAAAATTTTGATGGTTTGCAATTGGGTGGAGCTACTTGCCTATTAGAGAGCATTTAAAGGAGAGAAGTTAGATTGGCATGTGTAGAGGATAGTCAAGAAAAACTAGGCCAATGACTTTTCCAATTGAAAGTAACATTATTTGTTACATTTGTAGTATCTTTGTAATGAAAGAAGGTGAGGGGAGAGAGAAGGAGAGCTGAGGAGCGAGAAAGAGAACAAGAAGAAGAAGAAGGAAGAAGACTAGAAGAGGAAAGAGAAAGAGAGAAAAGAGGAGAGAAGGGAGAAGGAAGCCATGGAAGCTGGAGATGAAGGTGAAGAGTATGATCTTGATAATAACTGGTTGCCCTAATCTGGGGCTCTTACACTTTAAATACCTCGATCAATGTGACGGGGTGTCTAAACCCTAGTCAATGTATCCCACTTGTTACAATCCATCCCCACTCGAAAGGTTTTTGCCCTCAAAAACAAGGAGAAATAGAGGGGAGTGATGAGTGGGCTAAAGGAGGGTTGCAAAGTACTACTCAGAGCCCTTTGACAATGAAGAATAGGTGTGGAGAGACTAGGGACAGCATGCAGTCCTGAACTGGTCTGCTGAAGTAAACTGGTCATAACTTTTGATAGACTGCTCCAAATAGGGCGTACTATATCTCAAAACAAAGCTTATGATGAGTAATTTTAGCCTATATAGAATGCACATGTATGTGATTTTAGCAAGTACAAAACTGTTCTAAAACAATGTGCAATCTGTGGGCAGGTAAGTGGGCAATTTGGGGCATGACCGGTTAGTCTTCCAACCATTGGGGTTCACGGATGTAGGGAAACTCATCCAGGATGGTTACTGGGTGCCAAGAGGCTTCTTCCAAGGGTAGGCCTTGCCATTTGATGAGGTATTCTTTGATGGATCGGGGTAGTAAGTGCTTATCTCACTGCCCAATGATTGCTTCAGGAACATATTGAGTGATGCCCTCTTCATCTATGGGGGGGAAGTTTTTCCACATAGTCCACTAAGGAGCCTACAAAGGGTTTCAGCTGACTAACATGAAACACATTGTGGATTTTGGTGGTAGGAGGGAGTTCTAAGCAGTAGGCCAAGTCGCCAACTCTCTTCAGGATGCAATATGGACCATAGAAGCAGTGGGCTAGCTTGTTACTGCTGCCCTCTTTAAGAGTAGAGTAGCGAGACTTAGGCACTTTCAAAAGGACCAATTCCCCTTCTTGGAATTCCAAATGCCTGCATTTTTCATCAACATAGAGTTTCATTTGTGTTTGGGCCTTCTAAAGATTCATTTTGCATTGTTGAAGTAAAGCTTGCATGCGATCCAATTCAGCTTGACTCTGAGGATTGATCTTATCAGTAAACAAGACTATAGGAAGGGGAACCTTATACCCATATAAGGCCTCAAAAGGGGAAACTCCAATGCTAGAGTGTGTGGAGTTATTATATACAAACTCAGCCAAGTGAAGACATGTATCCCAACTGTGTTGTACATAATGGCAGAAGTGCCTCAAATATGTCTCAAGCCATTTGTTCACTCTCTCAATTTGGCCATCAGTCTGAGGGTGGTATGCAGTAGATGGAGCAAGCTTGGTCCCCATGGAGGTGAAAACTGCCTGCCAGAAGTTGCTCATAAACTTTGCATCCCGATCATGTACTATGACTTGTGGTAAGCCATGCAGCTTGAAGACATATTCCATAAACTGAGTGGCCACTTGAGAGGCAGTGTATTGGACCTTAGTGGGGATAAAGTGGGAAGCTTTAGTGAGGCGATCAACTACCACATAGATACTATTCCACCCTTTCTTAGTCACGAGAGGGCGAGTGATAAAGTCCATTGTGATGTAAGTCCATTTCCCTTCAGGGATAGGGAGAGGCTACAAGAGGCCAATGGGTCTGAGTGTACTATCCTTGTTCTGTTGGCATGGAACACATTTAGTCACAAAGTCCTTGAGGTCCCTCCATAATCCTTTCCAATGAAAGCTCTTGGAAATCATGTCATATGTTTTGAAAACACCCAAGTGATCGGCAGTGGGGCAAGAATGCTTTTCTTCCATGATCTTCTACGTGAAGGGGGAAGTGTGTGGGATGACAATCTTGCCATGGGATCAAATAAGGCCATGCTTAGCTAATATTGGGAGTTTTCAGCATAACCCCATGCTATAATTTCTGAAATATGTGGCAGAAATGATCATCTAGCAAGTAAGCCACTTGGAGCTCTTCAACCCAATCACTGTGCAATTCTGGGATAGATGACACTCTGCATGCCCACATTCGAGAGAGAGAATCAGCCACGATATTATCCTTGCCCCGTGTGTGAGAAATGTCAAAGTCATATTTCTGTAAGGTTGCCACCCATCGCCTTTGCTTAGGAGTCAAAGTAGACTGAGTCAAAAAGTATTGGAGGACTTGGTGATCGCTTTTCACTTGGAAGCGGCTGCCATACAAATAGTGGTGCCATTTCTTAATGGCATGGAGGATGGCCAACATCTCTTGGTCATATACATTCATTTGCATCTCCTTCTCATCAAGCTTGCGGCTTTCGAATGCAATCATACCATGCTTTTGCAACAATACTACACCAATACCCCGGCTTAGAGAAGTCAGGGCAAACAAGGATGGGTGCTGAAGTAAGTGTGTCCTTTAATTGTTTGAAGCTATGAACTATAGTGGAATCCCAAAAGAATGACTATTTTTTCAAGTGATCAGTCAAAGGTGCTACAATGGTGGCATATTGCTTAATGAAGCGTCTGTAGAATGAAGAGAGACGAAGTGGTGGTTGAAGGAGTGGGCCAATCCTTAACACATTGCACCTTTTTGGGGTCAGCCTCTATACCATTTTTGCTCACAATGTGTCCCAAGTACTCCACAGATGTCTGCATGAATATACATTTGCTCTCCTTAGCAAAGAGTCGATGCTCTCTCAATATATCAAACACCCTCCCAACGTGTGTCAAGTGCTCCCTAGATGGCTTGCTCTAAATGAGGATGTCATCAAAGAAGACAAGCACGAAATTGAACAGAAAGGGCTGTAGGATTTTGTTCATGAGGCTTTGAAAGGTGGTAGGGGAATTAGTCAACCTAAAAGGCATCACAAGAAAATGGTAAAGGCCACGATTAGTCCTGAAGGCCGTTTTGACCTCATCTCCTGCCCGCATACGAATCTGATGGTAGCCAGAGCGCAAGTCAATCTTAGTGAAAAAGCATGCCCCTTTTAACTCATCCAACAAATCATCAATCTGTGGGATGGGGTAGTGGTTCTTCACTGTAATTTTGTTCAAATCTCTATAGTCAATACACATGTGAAAGGAGCCATCTTTCTTTTTGACTAAGAGGACAAGGGATCCATAGGGGGAAGAACTCGGTTCAATGAAACCCATCTCGAACAACTCCTTGATTTGCTTCGCAACCTCTTCACACTCACACTTGGAGAGTCTATAGGGGGGTTTGTTCACTGGCTTGGAATGGGGCTCTAGGTCAAGTGGGTGGTCCACTTGTCTCTTTGGAGGGAGGGATGTACGCATCTAAAATAAGTCATTGTATTCCTCAAGTAAGGCTTGCAAGGCAGAGTCGTGTGATACTACGGAGGGCTGATCAAAAGTGTCATTATTCCATTGCAAAACAAAGATCTGTGAGCATTTCTTGAACTCCTGTTTGAGTTGCTTTGCTGTAATGAGCTGAAAATCAGCATGATCTCGAACTCCCTCTATGTGGATAGGTTGTCCATGCATCATAAAATCCATGTAAAGCTGAGAGAAGTCCATAGCAATTTTCCCCAATTCTTTCAGCCAATCACAACCCAAGACAACATCAATGGGGCCCATATCTAGGGCAATCAGATCAACCAGTGCCACATAATTTTCAGCCAAGCATAAGGGAACTGCAGGACATACATGTTGTTGAGATATCGAGCTCCACTCGTGATACGCCAGGGTGACCGTTGTGCATTTATGTCACCGACTTGTCAGTTGTAGATGCGGTTGGTACACCGCCCATGAATAATAGCTAGATGACAGCTATCCTTATCTACTCTAGTTCGTGGCTCAGTTAGTATGCCACCTTAGTTAGTTGAGTTTGGTTTGAGACCCATATAGAGGGTTCTTCTATTTCTTTGTACTTGAGTTCTTTTTGGCTTACACAACTAAGAAGAGAAAAACTGTTTTCAGCCTCCACTCTTGTGTGTCTTCCCCCATTGTGCAAGCAAGAAAGCTTCAAGCGAGACTCCTTCCTTCTCTCCCACAATCTTGACATGGTATCAGAGCCTTGTTCGTGGTAAGGAGCTCAAGAAAGCAAGCCAAGCTCGCGGTGGTCTGGTAAGAGGAGCAGTGTTGCTTTCATTTTCTGTTTTGGGAGCAGATCTCTGCAGGTAGCACAGCCGGAAATTGCAGGAGTGCATTGTCTCAGGTTGAGACGCCCTTCGCGGTGAAGCAAGAGGGCAGTATATGCTGCGGGAGAGGGCTTTAGCCCCTGGCGACCTTGTTTTTTTGATTTGAGGCCATTTCGGGGCCTGTTTTGCAGACGGAAGTTTTCTGCACGCACTCAGGAAAAGGCTCAGTTTTATGCTGTGCAGCCACTGTTCTACAGGTCGGTGAAAAGTTACTGTAGAAATTGCATCGTATGCTTGTGCGCAGAGACATTGGGAGTTTCAGAATCATCCGTGGTTCCTGTTTATGCAAAATCGTCACTAGGAAGTGACTGTGTGGTCAAATACCACTTTCGCCAGTTTTGCAGATTTGCCCTTGTGAGGGTGAAGCTGTGTTTTTTGCAGTGACAGAATTTCTTGCAGTATTCTGTAATGGCGTCTGATTCTCTTTCACAGATTGTCACTGAAAAGCTTGACAAGAACAACTTCCAGGCATGGAAGTTTAGAATGACGAATTTCCTTATGGGAAAAGGATATTGGGAATTTGTTGCAGGAAATGAAGAAGAACCAGTTCTTCCTGATGTTCCCAATCAACAACAAATGCAGGCATTTAAAACATGGCATGAGAGAGCCAGGAAAGTTATGTACTGGCTGTCTATCAGCATTTCAGACTCTATGATTGTGCATATTCAGGATGCAAGTACGCCAAAGGAGGCATGGGATACTTTGTCAAAAATGTATAGCACAAATACGCAAGCCAGGAAAATGCAGCTCAAGCAGGAGTTGCACAATGTGCAAAGAGAAAATATGAGCATCAACGACTACCACATGAAGGTGAAGAAGATTGCAGATGCACTTGCTTCCATTGGGTCGCCAGTGGAAGATGATGATTTAGTTTCTGTGACCTTGAATGGTCTAGGAAAGGATTATGCACAGTTTCGGACATCCATTTCAGTTCGTGAAAGATTTCCTGATTTTGAGGAGTTGATTGCTCTTCTAATTTCTGAGGAACAGAGAAATGGTGGTGCATCTTCTTCAGGAGGAACTTCAAAAGAAGCTGTCTTCTACTCAAATGCTGGAAGAGGTAGAGGCAGAGGTAGAGGAGGCCGATTTGGAGGCTGTGGCAGAAATCAGAATATGCAGCAGACTCAAGAAAACCAGTCCTATGGAGGAGGACGTGGTAACTCTAGAGGCAGGGGGAGCCAAAGAGGTCGTGGTGGATGGCAAAGAGGCCAAAATGCAAACAGTAATGTTGAATGCTACTACTGTGGTAAAATGGGTCATATGGCTAAAGACTGCTATAAAAAGCAGAATGACATCATGAATGGAAAACTGCAACAAGGGAATTATGCATCTTCTAGCAGACAGGGTGATGACAGAAATGAGCATTTGTTCATGGTGCAGCACATGAACAATTCTGTGACAAGTGCAGAAGAAAGCAATGATGTATGGTATGTTGACTCAGGTGCATCAAACCACATGACAGGTCATGCAGAATGGATGGAGGATGCAAGGAAAATGGAAAAACCAGGATTTGTGGAGACTGGTGATGATACTGCACATCCTATTGTGCAGATTGGAAAAATTCCCTTGTCTATGCAGGATGGGAAAAAGAAATACCTGTCCGATGTATTTCATGTCCCGAATATCACCAAGAATCTGGTTTCTGTTGGTCAAATGGTTGAACAGGGCTTGCAGGTCAGATTTAATCCTCATGGATGCTTTGTTGAGGATATGAAAAATAAAGGTCGCTTGATAGCAAAAGGAAAGAAGAATGGCAGAATGTTTACACTGGATGCAGACATGTCTGAATTGAGTGCAGCAATGTTTGCACATGGGACCGGTGTAGTTGCAGATATTGATATCTGGCATAAACGCATCGGTCATGTTAATGTACAGCGACTTAAATCAATGCAGGCCCAAAATATTGTTGCAGGTTTGCCGAAATTCAAGGTTGCAGAAATGCATAAGGTATGTGAAGCCTGTCAGTTTGGAAAACAGGCAAGGAAACCATTTCCTAGACATGTTCAAGAGAGTGAGAAGCCATTGGAATTAATCCACTCTGATGTGTGGACAACTAAAGCTGCATCTCTTGGAGGCTGTCATTATTTTGTCAGTTTTATTGATGACTATAGCAGAAAAGTTTGGGTGTATTTTATGAAAAAGAAAAGTGAAGTTTTTGGGCATTTCAAAACTCTTAAAGCTATGGTTGAAAAAGAAACAGGCCTGCAAGTAAAATGCCTAAGGTCAGATGGAGGGGGAGAGTACCTCTCAAATGAGTTTGGAAGGTTCCTGCAGGAGCATGGCATAAAGCAGCAATATTCATGCAGTCATACCCCACAGCAAAATGGAATTGCAGAAAGAAAAAACAGGCATATTGGAGAGGTATCTCGTGCCATGCTTAATGAAAAAGACCTGCCAGATTTTTATTGGGCTGAAGCAGTTGCTACAGCAGTCTACATAATGAACAGGACTCCCACTGCAGCAATACATGGAATGACTCCAGAGGAGAGGTATACTGGTAGGAAACCAGATATTTCTCATTTGAAAATTTTTGGTTGCATTGCCTATGTACATGTGCCAGATGAGTTGAGATCCAAGTTGGATCCAAAAGCTGAGAAGTGCATCTTTATTGGTTACTCTCTGCAGCAAAAAGGGTATAGATGCTATAACCCTTCTACTCGTAAGTTTACAGTGAGCAGAGATGTTGTTTTTGATGAGATGAGTAGCTGGTATAAACCAGTAAATGTGATTGATGATGTAGATGCACAAAATGGTAATGCTGCACAGAATTCACAGCAGCAGTCACAAAATATTAGTGGACCTGGAGCGTCCTCTAGCAGTGGTTCACATTCTTCGCCATGGACAGGCAGATTGAGATCAGGAGAATCTTCTCAAAGCAATGCAGATAGTGGTATGCAGGTATCACGAAAAGGAAAAGAGAAGGTTGATCAGCCCATGGTTGATGTGAATGCAGGTCACTCTTATGTGGATGGTGAATCCAGTGGCTCAGAACAGAGCATTGATGATGAGTTGGGTATTCCTTCTATTGTTACACCTGGAGTAAGGAAGACCAGGGATGTTTTGAGAGCACCTGGGAGTGAACCCACTTTGCGCAGGTCTACCAGAGTTAGGTATCCAGTGGATAGGCTGAAATATGATGGATTTACAGCCATTCACTATGCATATATGGTCAAGGTGATACAGGAACCAGAACCCACTTCTTTTGAGCAAGCCATGGGAAAAGAAAAATGGGAGAAAGCCATGGATGAAGAAATGGATGCCTTGGAAGCAAATGCTACATGGGAATTGGTACCTTTACCTAAAGGTAAGAATGCAATTGGCTGTAAGTGGGTTTATAAGGTGAAGCACAATGCAGATGGTTCTGTGAACAGATACAAGGCAAGATTAGTAGTCAAGGGGTATGCACAAACATATGGCATTGACTATGAAGAAACATTCAGTCCGGTTGCAAGGATGGCAACCGTAAGAGCAGTCATTGCTATGGCTGCATCAAAGGGATGGTCTTTACATCAGATGGATGTAAAGAATGCCTTCTTGCATGGTGATTTGCAAGAAGAGGTCTATATGGAGCAGCCACCAGGTTATGTGCATGATGTTCATCCTGAGTTTGTTTGCAGGTTGAAGAAAGCCTTGTATGGCTTGAAGCAAGCACCTAGAGCATGGTCTGACAAGATAGGACAGTATCTTGTCACTATTGGCTTCCAGATTTCCAAGGCAGATTTCTCACTTTATGTGAGAAAAACAGAGAAAGGTATTATGCTACTTGTCATTTATGTTGATGATTTGATTATGACAGGTGACAGTGATGAAGATATCCTTCATGTGAAAATGCTATTGAAGCAGAAGTTTGAGATGAAGGATTTGGGAGAGCTGCGTTATTTCTTGGGCATTGAGGTGATTAGATCACCAAGTGGGATACAGCTCTTGCAGAGGCAATATGGATTGGACATGCTGTCCAAATATGGGATGACAGGCTGTAAGCCTATTTCAGTTCCTTTGGAGCAAAATGTGAAGCTAAGCACAGATGCAGGTGAGCTTCTAGAAGACCCTACTATGTACAGACGCATAGTAGGAAGTTTGATTTATATGACTATTACCAGGCCAGATTTGAGCTATGCTGTTGGATTGGTAAGTCAGTTTATGCAGGCTCCAAGGAAACCACATTTGGATGCGGCTAGACGCATACTCAGGTATGTGAAGTCCACATTGCAGTATGGACTATTTTATGAGACTGGGGTTCAGATACAGTTACATGGATACACTGATGCTGATTGGGCTGGTAGTATTTCTGATAGACGATCTACCAGTGGATATGTGTTCTCTTTTGGGAGTGCTGCAGTCACTTGGAGCAGCAAGAAACAGCCTACAGTTGCCTTGTCGAGCACAGAGGCTGAGTACAGGGGTGCAGCAATGGCTGCATGTGAGGTAGCTTGGTTGCATAAGCTACTTTATGATATGCATCAGTCTACAGATGGGCCAGTTGTCATTTATTGTGACAACATGAGTAGTATACACTTGGCAAATAACCCAGTCTATCATGCTAGAACAAAGCACATTGAGGTGCATTATCACTATGTGCGAGAGAGGGTTTTACTAGGTCTTATTGATCTAGTTTATGTCAGCACAGAGGATCAGGTAGCTGACATATTCACGAAGGCATTGGGCGCAGAGAAGCTGCGCAAGTTCAGAGACCTGCTTGGTGTGCAGGAATTGGGATTGAGCTCGAGGGGAAGTGTTGAGATATCGAGCTCCACTCGTGATACGCCAGGGTGACCGTTGTGCATTTATGTCACCGACTTGTCAGTTGTAGATGCGGTTGGTACACCGCCCATGAATAATAGCTAGATGACAGCTATCCTTATCTACTCTAGTTCGTGGCTCAGTTAGTATGCCACCTTAGTTAGTTGAGTTTGGTTTGAGACCCATATAGAGGGTTCTTCTATTTCTTTGTACTTGAGTTCTTTTTGGCTTACACAACTAAGAAGAGAAAAACTGTTTTCAGCCTCCACTCTTGTGTGTCTTCCCCCATTGTGCAAGCAAGAAAGCTTCAAGCGAGACTCCTTCCTTCTCTCCCACAATCTTGACACATGTGTGCTGATTTCTTCTTCTTCGTTTGCTGTTTGGACCTTCAAGAGGTGGTGTAATGCCATAGGAATACATTTCAACCGATCAATGGCTGATTTATTGACAAAACTCTGAGTGCTTCCACTATCCACAAGGATAAAAACATGCTTCCCATTGATACTACCTTGAATGTGAAGGGTAGTGGGGCTGCAGGAACCCGTCCAAGCATCCAAGGAGATCGAGGAAGGGGAAGTGGGAGGTTGGTGGGATGTTAAATCAAGTATCTATGAGGGAGCACCACCCAAGTCAAAGGGAAACCCATCCTCCAGCTCATGGAACTGCTCATGATCAACATCCTCCATGGGCTTAGTCTGATCCATGGCCAAGTCATCCTCTTCATCGTGCCAATCTTCCATGACATACATGATGTGAACTTTGACCTTAGCTGTCTTGTACGGGCATTTGGAGGCATGATCAGCAATGTACTTATCTCCACATTTAAAGCATCGGCATTTTTCTTTCCGTTCCTTCACAACATTTGGGGAGATGAACCGTTGACTATTGGATCCATGGGAAGGTGATGCAGTGGACTATTTATTTTCAGCATACCTATTTTCAGCAATAGAGCCCGATGTTGTCCCAAAAGTGCCCATTTTTCTTTCAGCATGAAAGGTGGGGTAAGTGGGTACTTTGGGGCTGCTATTAGGCATAGAAGAGCCTCGAAAACCATCTCCGTTTGGGGTTATTATTAGGCATAGAAGAGCCTCAAAAACCATCTCCGTTTGGGGCTATTATTAGGCATAGAAGAGCCTCGAAAACCACCTCCATATGGGGTTGATCGTGAAGGGATGCGGGGAGGTCCAACACCTTACGGAAAATGCTCATTCTTACGGTACTTTCTTGCATATCTCTCAGCTAGTTCGATTGCATCAAACATTGTAGTTGGTTTTTGGGCCATGACATCAGCCCCGATAGACTCGGTTCCAACCCATAGATGTACTTATGCAATTTAGCATCATCATTGATGCTTTCCACATACATGGTCAAGTTCATGAACTCATTGGTGTGTACAGTGAGATTACATTGGTCAAGAGTGTACCATCGTCTTTCCAACCATTCTTTTTCCACAGGGGACACAAAAACTTGAATCATATTCATTTTCAAATCTTCCCAATCAATGAACTCTTGATTCTCCTGATTGATAAAGTGCCACCAAGTGTGGGCAAAACCTGCCAAATTGAGAGAAGCAAAAAGTATTTTCTTATCATCAGTGCGGGGGTATATGTTGAAGTAGGACTCCAACTTGGACGTCCATTCTTCCAGGTCAGATGGTGAGAGGGATTGCCCATTGTACTTTGTGAGAATGACCTTGTCACACAAATCATAGGGGCCATGCTATCCATGAAATCCTTGTTGTCCATGCATCCCGTGGTGGCCATATATGCCCTGCTGTCCATACATCCCTTCTGGTGTATTTAGCCAATGTTGTCCATTATAGCCATGTTGTCCATGATTGCCAAGCTAGCCATTTGTACCATATGGTCCTTGATGGGTCTGATTCATATGTGGTGCATGGGGGCTCCTAGAGCGGGTGAAATTCGATCCAAGGTGGGAGAAGTCTCAAGTGAATGTTGCCGGTATGGTGGACGAGTGAATTCAATAGGGGCTCATCATGCGTATGAGAGGGTTCCTCGATCTCATAAGTAGAAGGGGAGATTCCCTTAGCGCCAAGTATACCCTCTGGGCCATGCAACAGTTCCTGATGTGGAGTGTGTCTAGACTCATGTCTAGAGTCATTGGTCTTCTCTTGGGATGAAGCGGTCACTAATTGAGCAACAAGAGCAGTGAGTTGTTCCAAGGTCGTTGGGTCTTTGAGTTTGAGATAGCCATGTGCTCGATCGCTTCATCAATCTTGGACACCATCTGGTGGTGGTTGGTGACCATATCATTGTGGCGTTCCATATGACGGAGCTCATGTTGACAGAGGGTGTGATTAAGAAGGGTATATGTGTCCATTTCAGGCATTTCCTCCTGTATATCACCATGGTAATCTTGCACTGAGCTTGGTTCCTCATTCATGGTGGTCCAGGAGTCTCTAATCTCCCTCTGGAGTTCCTCTCTGGCCTTGCTTTTGCCTTTCTGGCCAGCCATCTCGATGCAATCCACAAGACGTATTGTTAGTAAAAAGGGCGTAACTCTTAGTAGAAAACTTTGATTGCTGAGGTTTTGGGCTCAAGTCAGAGGGGAGGATGGCCTCTTCGAGATGAGCTATTAAACTTTATGACAAAAAATGACTAGAATTTTCTGTAGGGGTTTTACAGTGCCTATCTTAGAGCGGCTGTCCACAGTGACCTTAGTGCACAAAAATGGGCATAACTTTCACACCGTAACTCCAATTGGGGAGATTTTTTATTCAAACTAGAGGGGGAAAAGCCCTCTTTGAGATGAGCTATAGGGTTTACCCGCAGATTCATGACAGAATTTTCTACAATGGGATCTTTGTGACAGTCCTGCAGAACTGTGACCAAAAACACTGCCTATCCCTTAGTGCCAATGTCTTACATGGATAGAGCATAGATTAAGGGGCCTGATTTTCCACATCAATAGCATCTTCAGCATACTAAACATAATCCTGAGAATCATTGTATACCCATCAACTCTGCCATTCATGCATAAGTACATTCACTACCATACATCTCCATTGAGTGCATGTACCTCAAGTGGCATACATGGGTGCCATTTGCATTGCGGGGTATCCAAGAGGGATCATTGGGGTAGGGAAGTGGGGCTTATGGAAGTACCTACACTTGCAAACAATTATTGGGCTCCGGATCACCGAGAGGTGGGCAAAGTTCCCCTTGGGCCGAGTTGTGCACCCCTTCAGGGTCTTAAGTGGTAAGGAAGGGTCACCTCTCTTTTGTCTTACCACCTCGCTTGGCATCGGCATTTTTCCTCAGCTAGAGTATACGTGGTAGATATTTTTAATTAGCAATCAGCATGAGATGCATTGGAAAGAAGACATTGGGCCTTTTCATGAGATGCAAGGAATGATGAAGGTTGGGGTAGGGGTTACCTTGGCAGTCCAGTGACTCACTGGCTGCTACTTACACAATTTAGAATCGCTAATATTCATCCAAGATCATAAGACAAGGTAGGGGTTAATGTCAGCCATTACAATGAAAATCAGGAAGAGGTATGATGCTTGTATGCAATCATGAATCTCTCCAACAATGGAGTAAGCTCAACAAGTGGCTAAATTGAGATATTAAGATCAGAATGGCATGCCTCTTTAATACTTGTGACGATCGTTGAAGCCCAAATCATCATGATGCCGCTTGCTCCATTGATCAAGTCCGGTGGGCATCCGTGGAAGAGTGCTTTAGCATTTGAGTGCTCTTGCTGATGAAGAAGGCTCCCAAGATTATCCTCGAGCTTGAGCTTCAAGAATGGGAAGCTTCAAGTGAAGCTTCCATGGCTTCCCACAAAGTTCCCATGCATGCTGATCAGCTCATTGGCTTCATCCGGGCAAGAGGAATCCTTCACGGGCTAAAGGGGTTGTGGGGTTTTTCCCTCTTCCAAATCCTGGGACTCTAAACTTGGCCTCAAACCCTTAAAATTTTCATGAAAAGAAGTGACGACCTACTACTTTTACCATTTTACCTCTAGATATGTCTGAGTCTCCAGCCATAGCTCCTGCTTGCTCCAAAAAGTTGAAGCTAATTGCAGTCCTTCTTGTTGTACCTATACCTGTAAGGTGAGTAAGTAGGGTTTTTGGGATTTGAAAAGGGAGAAAGGGGAAAGAGGAAAAGGACCAAAGCTTGAAGCTTTGATACCACTTGTAATGAAAGAAGCTAAGGGGAGAAAGAAGGAGAGTTGAGGAGAGAGAAAGAGAACAAGAAGAAGAAGGAAGAAGACTAGAAGAGGAGAGAGAAAGAGAGAAAAGAGGAGAGAAGGGAGAAGGAAGCCATGGAAGCTAGAGATGAAGGTGAAGAGTATGATCTTGATAATAATTGATTGCCCTAATCTGGGGCTCTTACGTCTTAAATACCCTGATAAGTGTGACGGGGTGTCTAAACCCTAGTCGGTGTGTATCCCACTTGTTACAATCTTGTGATGGAGGAGGGCAACACTATTATTCCATGGAGCTCAGCACTAATGCACATGGATTGTCAGTGTGATTTTCATGAGGCTTGCTTAAGGAAGATCATCACTTCGGAGGTTTTGCATTCTTGGAATTACAGTCAAAGGTCCGAATATTCAAAGTTCTTGATTGATAAAAGAAGCTATAGTTCTCATTACATGTCAAGGAGTCTAATTGGACAAGCCACTATCATGGAGTTAATAGGCTTTTGGGAGGAGGTATCATTAATAGCTATCTATCAGTGCAAATTAGAGTGTTTGGTGGCTTGATAGACAATAAGAGTTCTTAACCCGTGTTTTTGGCCACTATTGTTGTGTTTGCTAAGGAGAATGGTCTATCCTATACTTGGTAAATTATGGAAATTAAAATTGGAGAGTTCATATCTCGTTCATATTGGGACTATTTTCTACATCTCTACACAAGCTGGCTGGGTGGTGGCATTGTGATTGTTTGTATTAATTTATCTTGTATTTCATAAATTTGAGGTATCTAGAAAAGATTTTGTGGCTAGAGTTTGGGTTATCAAAGGCTAGCACCACGTCACACATTCATATCGACGCTCCTTTTCTTTTGTGTCTTTAGGTTTTGAGAGAGAGTTATCCTTGATGATCGCTCATGATACAGTGCTAGAAAAGAATATCAAATAAGCCACAACAAGTTTGAGATGAGTGATATCCATGATCTAATGAATGATGCCAAAAAGCAACAATAAGAGCTCCTAAAAATGATAGAAATCCTTAAGTTAACCTGACCATATTAACAAAACATACGATTTTGATCCTAAAATTTTGCCACCATTGTAGTCTCTCGCAAGGTCAAAGCAGTTGTAATTGGAGTAGGTCGTTTTGTGGCACTCTGATGAAAATAATATGGAATTCCCTATGAGTTTTGCTAATCAATAGCTCATAAAAGTAGAAATGAACTATTCCATGATAGAATGAGAAGGACTAGCATTAATGTATGTTGTCAAGGAGTTTTGTCACTACTTATTGGTAGATATCTCATTCATGTTTATCATTGACCATCAATTTAGTCAATAAGCCCTGTGCTATAAGTCGCATTGCTATATGTCTTCTACTTCTACTAGAGTTTGACCTTCTTGTGGTTATACACAAGAAAAAGCAACACTTTCTTGCCAACTATAGGTCTCGTATCACCAATGGCGAGGAGGAAATTGACATTTCCACTTAGTTGGGGATCTTCTATGCAAAGACAAAGTACATTAAGTTGTGCTATCACTTCATCAGAGAGGTGGTAGAGGACAAGTCCATTGATCTTGTTAAGATCCTTATGGATAGGGATCATGCACATCTACTCAATAAAGTTTCCTAGTTAAATGATATATCTTTCTTGGGAGGTTGATGGGCATAGGATGAGATTATGTATTTCCTCATCCTATTGTACTTTATGTCCATGTTGTACTTTTCTATTTTTCTTTTACACCTCATTAAGACACATTTGCCTTTAAGTGGGAGATGGTTCAGGGTTAAAGGTGACCTGTGACTAGCTACCCACATTTATTTATATAAAAACCCACAAACTTGTACACTACAAGTGGTGGGTGCCCATCAATGCCACTTTATTATTTATTATTTTAGTGACAAGTAGAATACTGGAAGGAAGGTCACACATCTTACTATCCACAAGCAAGTGGCCAACAAGACTAATAAAACCCTTATTAGTATCTTGATCAATACTATTTTAACTTCTAGAGCAAACTAGGATAAAAGGTCATAGATGTACTTTGGGCTTATCATATAGCCTATAAGGTGGGTGCCAAACTCCCCTCAAGATAACTTATGAGACTGATATGGTTATGCTAGTCAATTTCCTTATTTGGAGTCTTTGCATCATGATAGAAGAATGCTAGGAATGTATTAAAGCTTAGATTGAATGCTTTACAGAACTCAAAGACTTAATTGAAACATGATTACTTGTGTAACTCACACCCTACTTGTAGAGTAAGCTCAATGAAAGGCTTGATTTGATAAACATATTACATAGTGATCCTTTGATAAAGGAGACCTAGTATTGCTATACTTAATCAAAAGCCACAAATATAAACTTAAGTTTCAAGGCCTTAGACCCTACCTTGTTCATGTCATCAACAAGAAAGGAAACATAGGGTTAGACAAAGCTAGAAACCTTGGATGGTTGACCACTTTAACAATAGTCATATTAAATGCTACTACCCTCCAAGGCATTACTTATATGAGTCACCCATGAGGGAACCCAACCTAGTGTGATCCACCATGATGACTATGTGAACTTGGTATCAAAAAATGGAGTAATGCATAGAACATAATTAACTCTCAATCAACTTTCTCCCCAAATACTTCAATGCTAGGGCAAGCACTATCAATAACCTAGAATTTGAGGATGACACTACAATTTTTCTTTCTTATTTTTGCATCTTTTTGACTAAAACCAAGAATGATGTGCTCATTGATAAAGGTATTGCTACAACACTCTTTCTTACTATTATTGGTAAGAATTGGATCAATAAACACTACAAAGCAATAATGCCAAATTACAAACCTAGAGAAGCTAACCATATTCATTGTTTTGTAAATGCAAAGTAAAATTGACACTCATAATTAAAGCCATTTCAATCTCCTCTATTCTAATAGGTAGAGAAGGGGTTTGAACTAAAATTTTGCTAGGCTACTCATTCAATTTCATCACAGGTTGCCATGTCAACTACATTGACAAACAAATTAACTTAAATTTCCTTGGTCCAAGGGGCATCTCAACCTTTATTCCTAGGGGTCCAGCTCTATAATCCACCCTAATTAGTGCTTCCATCACACTACGCTAGTCAATTGCTTCCATAATTGACACAACTCTCCTCTAGTAGGTTCCAATGATGCAGGCTAAAAACCAATGACTTGTGAGCATCAACACTCAAACGCCTGAAAACCAAAGCAAGGCCAAGTTTTCCTCTCACAAAAAATTCAAATCTTCCAAGACCATGGTTGGTTCTAGATGATTATGTACTAAACATCAATTTAACCATCACAAGCCACACCCCAATGGATGCCCAAGGTACTCCTATGTACCCAAGGATACTACCAAGGTTGTACATACCTCTCACTTCCTAAAAAACCACACCAATACATGATCCATTGCCTTACCTTACACTCACCTACACAAACACTTAGAACTAGACACTAGCGTAGCAACAACCCCATGCCACCACTTTATTTAATACAAGCTCATACAATGATCAAACTAAATTCATATTGCTATCCAAGCTACAAGTCCATTGTGCCAAACATTGTGTAGAGCATCCATTGATATTCTCTACTCAAAAGGACACTAGGTGTATCATGGTTTGCCAACTTAACAAAACCATTTAGACCTCCTCGATCCTCTTTGAGATATCTATGTCACTAAAAAACATGAGTCTAGATTATGACCTGATTCCTCACAAAAACCCTCACAATACACAATCGTCCTCACCTATTCTACCAACCATACAAGAACTTATATTCCTACTTTTAGGATCAATGGCCACAAGATATTACCCCCTAGCCATTTAAAGAAGAACTAGTGTTGTTGCACAATCTATGAAATTGTGGTAGAATTGACACAAGAAACCGAGTGCACAAAATGTTTCTTACAATTAGACTCCATCTTTGACATCCTTGGAAAGATTTTTTCTTTGATAGCTAATCATGACATGATTTCACTTGCATTGACATAGGAGAAGCATGAAAACCTATATCATAAGAGCGTTCTTATCCAAGAGTAACTCTCTTGTGAACTACTTGAATACTAACTATAAAAATTCCACATTCTTCCTATCCATGTAATTACTACAAGACTTAAAGACCCCTCCAAGGTAGAAATACTCAAATGAAAATGTGCCCCCTCCAATTGCTTCACACAAAACTAGTACCAATACTGCCTTGAAATGAAAACTAATGGAAACTGTATTTTCTTCTTGGCTAAGCAAGGTCAACTAATTAGTTTACTAGGTAATGACCCCATATATTGTGAATTGACATGCTGAAGATCTATCCTTGAATCCCAAGGACTTGCACATCACCAAAAGAGTTGCTACATCATCCACTACTACACAGGAACCTAACCACTCAGAGATAGGACCTTGACCAAGGAAAAGCTTCACATTTCCAATCTTTGTTTCAATGGATCCTTACAACTTAGCGATATTACGTTCTAATTGTATGTCCTTATGGTTTAATCAAAAGACTTGGATACCCTCATTAAGCTCACATAATCTAGATTTCTATAATTGGTGATTCCCTAAAACTCCTATTTTACATAAATAAAATCATTCTTGATGTAAATATCAATAGAACCATGATTTCTAACTTTTAAAAATCAAAAACTTTGTGCACATTGCACTTCACTGTGTACAAGCTTAAAGGCTTATATTCTCTTCTACTAGGGAATAGCTTCAATCTATTCTCTTGTGTCCAACTCCTCTATATAAGGGAACCAACTATAATGAAGACTCTACTTCACCCACATCATTTTTTGTGGTAAAAAGATAAATCAAGTAAAAAGTGATAAGTGAATTATACTTTATTATTTCTTCAATACATAATTATTATTTTTAATAGATGGCATATCAACAAGCTAATAATTATCTAGATATTTAAATATAATAATCAAAGACCCCTCAATGAGAACAAACTGGTATTTACTATGCAGTAGAGGCTAGATTTGGATTTGTAGGCTAGCATATGATGAACAAAACTACTAGAATTTTGACTCTTACTGCCAGAAGATGAAGAGCATACTGAGAAAACTATGAAGAGGTACTAGAAAAAATAAGAATCTAGCAATGGAGTAGTTTATTTAAGAAAGTAGGTTTGAAACATTGCTTCCCTTACGTACAATACCACTTCTCATACAAAAACTGAAAGCATCATCAAGATGATAAGAAATCTAAACCCCCTAGACATTATAGACTTGAAAATCCTATAGAGCACAATGAAGTAGGGTAGATAGCTGTATTGAAGCCTAGAGAAGCATGTCTAGGTCTACCAGAGTGGTGATATCCTATCATGGAGAGTAACAAGACGGATTGAAAATACTTTTCTTTACTTGCAAGAAGAAGCATAGGAAAATCCACTCTATTTCCCTTAATCATGATAGCATGTCAAGGAGTGCTAGGAGAACAAACATGATAGATACGACCTCTTAAATATTTCCTACATATAAGAGCCACCTGTGTTGACAAAACCTACTTATTTGAACCCACAAACCTAGTGCTCTATTTGAGTCATTTTGTAAAATATTTTACTAACTATCATGATCTCTCCTTCCTCATCACCATCTATAATTATCCAGATTCCTCATCTGACTACTAAAACAACTAGTGATACCCTCTAAGATGGACTCTCATCATCATTCTTTGATATAAATGTAGGCATTGATCACAACTTCACCTTTGAGCTATACTACTATCAATGTTTTGCACATAGTTACTAGAAGACATGGTGGATAGTAGATTTACCATGTGTACACATCCCTTCTATCTGAAATCTCCTATTTGTCCAATTAGCAACCCACTAGAAGCTAGTAGATAGAGTGTTTTTCACAACATACACTGTTAAAAAACTATCAGAAGTTAGCATTACTACGATGATGGCACCACAATGATCCTTAGAAAAATGAGTTTTTTCACTTTTAGAACTTCCCCCTTGTAGCGGACTGAAAGCTAAATTCAGAGACATAGAAAAGAAAGAAGTAGAAGTAATGTTGGCAAGAGAGTCCTCTAGAGTTTGAAGCCCTCCTTGATTTTGTTTTGTTGAGTACAAACCAACTGGGTGGAGCTAACTCTTTTATGAATGACACAAGTTTCAAGAGGCAAGCACTAGAACGAGTCCAGAGGTACCTAAGAATATATAAGGAAAAAACCAAAGCTGAGAATGAGCTATCAGTAGAAGCCTCCTTTGATTCCCTAGCAATACTCTTTACTGAAGTCCCCATGGTGACTCAAGGTCCCCTTCCTAGTCAAATCTATCCTGGAAATATTGATAATAGGCGAGTGAATGTGGTCCTATTGCCCCATCTTTAAGGAAGAGTACAATGAAGACCCTAATCTTCAGTTGTAATAGAGTTTATGGTAGTATGTGTGGCTAACAATGCAAGAACCCCAAGCATTGGTTAGCAATATTCCCTGCCACTTTCAAAGGTGCGGTGTTTTAGTGGTATGAGAGACAAGCAACAAGAAATTTTGGCACATAGGACAACCTATCCTCAATAGATTCAAGTGTGAGGGTTTTGAAGAGCAGATGGAGAGGAGTTCATGAACCTAAGTTTGTCCTCTAGTGAACGAGCAGAAACATATGTCTCACGCAATGGAATCCATACTGAAGAGATGGACTAACCATCATTTGGATGAAGGCATCTAGAAGGGAGTTTTCCTTAGAGGCCTACAACCAGAAGTTTGTAAGTTTGTGAAATTGAGAAAACCAGGAAACTTGCAACTGTAGTAGAAGGTGCAAGACCATATCATCAAATTGAAATAAGGCTTTCAATGACCTCAGGGAGAGGATTCTTACCTTCTCCCATGCCACAAATGACATACCCACCAAATGCAGTCCCAGGGACAATTCCCTACTCCTAACCCTAGATGCAAACAGTGCTGGAGTACAATGCATTAAATCCACAGTGGCCTCCGCAAATGGCAATGCCTCATATGATGGCTCAATCACAATAGCCATGGCCTTAGACAAGTTCCCCCAGTGGCAACTCAACAACAATGGAATTCTACCAAGTGGAATCAACAACCCCCAGTCAATAGGAGCTTTGAATATGAACCAAAATAGAGGACCCTCTAGATCAACTCAACTAGTATATGTAGTGATTACAGAAGCTTCCCAAAACCCTATTACAAGTACTCCAAGAGGTGAAAATCTGAATGACTACTTGTCCAATTCAGTCAGAATACTGCCAACATATCCACTCTTACGGAGTGAGAGGTGGAAGAGATGTGATGCATTCTAATACATGGTGTGGAAAGTGCCATCAAAGTGGGACATTTAGCCACAAAATGTACTTGAAAACCAACCTTCATGGAGCCTTCTATTCATACTATTTGGAGGAAGAGCCATACAAAGAATATTTGCTCTTTGAAGGAGATGCACGATAGAAGAAAGAAAGATGAAGAAGCAAATTTCAACTTGCTAGAGTCCAAAATGACAACACAGGATATTGGACCAAAGCCCAAGGAATTCAATCCTAATTTCGGTCCAAGAAGGTTTCCCTCTCAAGTTATAGAGGATGACAATCTAGCAATGACAACTAGAGATTAGAGAGGTGGAGTGTTACAAATGTGGAGAAAAGGGTCATATCTCATTGAACTATCCAAGCCCCAGAAGGTCTATGGATTGCAAGTCCTTATGCAATCAATGCAAAGGAGAAGGCCACAATACAAAAGATTGCCCAAGTCTAGTTCTTGTGAAAGCTACTCCTAATACCCAACAAAAGACCCAATAACCTACTTCCAATTTGGTGGAATTGGAAGTTGTCGCAATAACACACAATTCCAAAAGAGAACATTCCCTTTGCCAAGATAGTGAAGTTCAAACTTCCTAGGGGGAATTAGATTAGTGCATCACAAACAATGTAGTACAGAGCACTATACAGAGCCATAGAGAACCACAGAGATAGTTGCAAAGACATGAGCATAGTTCTAGGAGATAGAGGATGCTGAAATACCTCATGAAGGAGAGGAAGCGCAGATGTTGCCACTCCTAGAAGAAAAAGGAAAGATAAAAGTGGGTGGGCCCCATTCCCTAGCCAATTGGAGAAGCTTGTGAATCTTTTCAAAGAATATAACTTGGTCAAAGACCTAGACACTTTTAAACCTAACCTAACATTCTGATAGTTGTTGATGTTGTCTACGGGCTGTTGAAAGAAATTCAAAAGCATATTAATAAGAAGAAGAGGCCTACAGATTGCTCCTCAATAGCAACCAAGTCCAACATAGCCTTAGAGGCTATGAAATAAGTGGATGTAGCTAACGCCTTCCTCGATCCTAGAACCTGAGAGATTGGCATATGGATTGAAGGATGTTTTATAGAAGACACATTGATTGATGGAGGCTCATCATCAATAAACATAATGACAAATGTGAGAATGAAATATCTAGGCTTGCAAGGAATGCAACCTACACAGTGGCTTATTAGACTGACTGGCCAAAGTAGAATCAAGGCTTTTGGCATTCTCCCAAACGTAAAGATAACCCTTGCAACAAGAGATTATTAGCTAACATATGTGGTGGTCAAACCAAATTCCTATTGGACCTCATACTCTCTCCTACTAGGAAGACCTTGGCTTTTTGAAGCAAAAGCAAGGAGAGATTGGTTCAAAGGAACCCTAACCCTAGGCAAAGGAGCCAAAAAAGTGGTGATAAAATTATATGGATCAAAAAAAGGCAATGGATCTATGTCCATAGACGTCGTAACAGACTTTTTCAATGAAGGAACAGATGGTACATAAGGAGACGAAGAAGCTGTCAAACATATAAACAGAGGCACAGTCCCTAACCATGGGCACGATAAGCCAACTGCTGAAAGAAGCAAAGCCTTTGTCAATGGGTGAATATCTCCTGTCTAAACCCAAATTGACTTCTGAAATTACCTCTGACAGTGAGATAGAAGCATGGATGTATTGTTCCCCCTGTTACATGGCAATAGCAGAGATAGAGCCAAAAGTAAAGACAGAGATAGAGATAGAGATAGAGATAGAGATAGAGATAGAGATAGAGATAGAGATAGAGATATAGGTAGAGATAGAAGCAAAAGTAGAGGACAGAAGAGGGAGTCAGTTCTTTTCTTACAAAGCCCCCACAGAGGCAGAAATAGAATCCAAAGAAGATGAAGATAACAATGCAAAAGAAGATTATGAAAGACAGCTAAAAGAGTCTATCCTACTCGTAGAAGGCAGAGATGAGGAGGAGGTTCCAGAAGCCTCAGAAGTAGAAGATCCCTTTTACTACTTGATAGAATGACTATGATACCCTTTGGATTGATTAATGAGTCACGTTATATGCAAAACCTCTATAAGAAATTGATTAAGAAGAAAAAGCCTTCCTTCAACAGTGGTTCTTGCTACCTTAATCCACCCCTCTCATGAGAAGATGATGAGGATGCACCTTGCTAGCAACCCCCAATTTGGCACCTTAAACGAAATGCAAAAGGTTCGAAATATGTGACGGTCTTGGATGCATCCTTAAAAGACAAATTTTCAAGCCAAGAAGTAACTAATCCCCAAACCAAACCTGAAACCACAATGATATCCTTTCAAATTTCCAAGGAGCAAGCTAAGCCTCCACTAAAAGAGGAAGTTGGTTCTAATGAATCACCATAAGAGGAGACCACTCCCTTGAAGGAGTCAAAGATATCTACCCAGAAGAAGTCCATGGGGCATTCATCCGCAAAGTGGAAGGTTAAAAGAAATTAATGTTTGTGGATGTAGAAGGTAATGAACGTCACCTGAAGGTGGGAATTAAACTTCAAGAAGAAGAACTACTGGTCTTGCATGACCTACAGAAGGAGAACTTGGATGTGTTCACATGTCGTGCAAAGATCTAAAGGGAATTGATCCCACAGTGTGTCAAAACCACATCAACTTGGAGTCTAATGCTAAGCCTGTGAGGCAAAGACAAAGGCACATGAATATGAATTTCTCTACCCTAGTGAAAGCCAAATTATTGAAGCTCCTTGGCACCGAGTTTCTCTATCCCCAATGGCCAATAGTGAATGGGTTTTGCCAATTGTGGTAGTATCCAAGAAGAATGAAAAGCTGTGAATATGTGTGGACTTCCGAAGTTGAACTCCAAGACCAAGAAGGATCATTTCTCTATCCCTTTCACAGACCAAGTGTTAAACACGGTGGTAGGCCATGAGCTCTATTCCTTCTTAGATGGATTTAGCCGATACAATCAAGTCCAAATTGCAAAATGGAGGGGAGCTACGATGCTCTATCCCCAAACCTACGGACCACTTATTGATCAAGCATTTCAAGCCGAGCGGCCATGGCTACCTCTCACATAGGCAATGCACAATGCCTACCTTATGAGTGTAGTGAGCTTACCTTGATGCTCGATCGAGCTCCCTCCTCTCTCTTGCACTCTAGTAGCTCCACGATCCTTGCGGCAAGCTCAAGCAAGCTCAAGCCCTCTCTGTCAAGCTCCATCCTCCATAGCCGCGCAAGAGAAGAGAAGAGAAGAGAAGAGAAGAGAAGAAGAGAAGATGAAGAGAGAAGATGGGGAGCTTCTTCTGCACAATCCCTCACTCTTACACACTCACTCCCTCAATCCCTCACTCAAGCACAAGCGAGAAGGCAAGAAACAAGAGAAGAAGAAGAAGAAGCTTTGGCCACACACAAGAATGAGCTTCTCATTCACTTTTGAACTTTATATACATGCCCTACTTTTTGGCCGATCATCCCCACTTTTTATATGGCCGCCCATCAACCTAGGCCCTCTTTTCCTATTTCCCACAGTTCTAACTTATCCCATTCCCAACTAATGCATACAATTTGCACAGGAGTGAGCCCGGCACTCTTTCACAAGGATTCAGGAGCGCCTTCACATTTAATGGCGTGCTTTTACTCTTTTCTTTTCTCAAGGTGACACTAAGGCCTTCTGGAGAGGTCATCATTCAAAATTTTTAGGGTCTGACCTCCATCCAAGGCGCCTTTTCCTTCCTTTGTCATGTGCCCTTCCGATTATCTCCTTCTTCCATTTTTCCGCTCCTCTGTGCTGCAGTAAACATTGCCCTGCTCCTAGCTGAGTGTTAGTCCCATGGCACTGGGGTGGGGAGCAGTCGGGTAGTTGGGGTTGTTGCTAAGTGGAACTGGTGGATAGATGATTAGTGCCAATCCCATGGCACTGGGGTGGGGAGTAGTGGGGTAGTTGGGGTTGTTGCTAAGTGGAACTGGTGGATAGATGACCACAATAAAAAGGTGCTGTTGTGAATGAGAGGTGATGGAGTTTGATTAATGATGACCGGGAGAGATTCTAGCATGCTTTAGACTTCATGAAGATGCTCGACATTTGTCACAGAGTGGTAGCTCCCATTCTACGACGGCTGCTGAACCTGGGGATCTCTAATCATTTAGAGAATATGAGGTTCCAAGATCTATGCCAATGGTGGGTCCATCACTAATTTTTCCCTCCGCTTGGTTTGGTTTAGTGATGGTAGCCATCAAGAGGTAGATGGTCGGCTACCTTAAGTACGTTGGTCCATCCAACCATCGAAAGATGCAGAAGTTTTTCCTGAAGCTATTGTAGTGGTGTTTTGTCCGACGCAGAGAAAAATTCTTGGGCATTGGCAGATGTCATAAGTGATCTTCTTTAGCAGGGTAGCCATTCATTGAGTCACGATCATAGCTTGCAAGAGAGTGTGTGCACTCCCTAAGGGGTGTGTTTGTCTCATGGTGTGGTGTAAGTGCATGTGTAGTGGAACTGGAAGATGGGTCTAACCTTGGGTAAGCCCTTGGTAGTGTCCCACACTTGAGGACCCAATTTGTGTGTCATTGAAAGTGTAGTGCAAAACTTAGGGTGACAGGTCTGGGAGTCTTGCCCTTGATATGCCCTAAGCGTGAAGTGGGGGAGGGGCTAGGGGTGAACCCTAGGTGTAATGAGCAAAGTGAGCCCTCGTACTTTTTTTTTTCCTTTTTCTTCTTCTTCTTCTTCTTTTTGATAATTGCATACAAGGAAGGTGTTTTAGCTAATGCATATCACCTTCAGCCAGATTATGAGGTGGTCGTAAGCATTGGGATAGGAATGCGCGACTTTGTAGATATTCTTTAATAGCGGTCTGGGCCTTCAGAGGTGTGGATGACAAGAAAGGATGATTGCACCTCGTAAGCGGGTATCATTCATATCTTCTAAGATTTCTAGGCAAAAGGAGGGAAGGAGGGTTGTCCTTATCATTAATCTAATCATGGCCCTACTATCTATCCCTAGGTTGATGCCAAAAAAGAGTGGAGGGTGGTGGGCTTCCTCGGCTGTAGGTCGCATTAATAGGAATTTGATAAGCCTAAGATAATTACAGGTGGTTAAGAAGACTGGATCCGGGCAAGAAGAAAAATCCGCGAGGAAGCGGTTGATAGATGGGAGGAGATCCTCTATTATAGAGACTAGTCATTCCGAGCATTTACGTTATATATCCTAGGAAAGTCAAAATCCCCATGAATGTTTCAGTCATAGTCAACTCCATGCCTACGGGGGTAGGGCATATAGATGGGGTCATTGCGTTCTTCACAAAGTGAGTTGCAGAAGGTGGTCCAGGCCTCAAAATTGGCATCGCAAATCCTCCTCTGCCACTTCGGCTATGCCTCGTAGCCTTGGACAGTTTTGGGAACCCTGTTTACCTTGTCGTGCCAGTAATCTGCAGGCTCTTGCCTCCACCTGGTTATTATGAGACTCCTTTCCTCTATCCACCTATTTGCAAGATCATTGGCCAGGTTTTTGATCTTAGCTAGAATGCCTAGAGGAAACGCACGGTCCAAAGAGCATGGATAAGAAAATGAAAGCTCAAATGGTCTCGTCTGGAACTCACGGTCACGCCATATGACCAATTCTTGAGATCAATCGATAGGGTTGGGATCTCCTCATAGTGGCACCAGCTCTTCAGGGAATTGTCTGGGCAGTGACCATGCTCTACATTGGGCTTCCTCTACCAGTTCCTGCCTTCTTCTTCTGGCTGCTACAATGCGCTCGGGCATGTGGGCATCTTGGGGTTCTTCAAGTGGGAGGTCTGGTAGAGGCGGACTGAGCATTCTTTGTTATTCTTCTTCAGCATCTTGCTCCAAGTCTGGACCCTCTTTGACATTCTACTCAGCCACCACTGCTGGAGCCACTGGTGGTCGTGGTGTTGGCTACTCATGTTCTTCGAACCCAAGTTCCTTAAGCTCAATAGTGGAGAGGCCGGCACGGTGCAGGTAGTGAAATTGCTGCTCTTTTGTGATTCCTATTGGAAGCTCCCGTTCTTGAAGGCCATACCTTAGTGCTCGGGTAGTCAGTTCTAGCTTCCTTCTTACCTTCTCCACTGAATCATTGCCCTCCACTTGGGTGACATGTAGTATTGTGCTGAGAAAGGCTTGCCTTTGTGCATTGGCACATACATCGGCTACTTCTGCCCTGGATTCGGCAAGCACTCTCTCACACTCTGCCACCGCCAAGCATTCCATTAATTGCCTAACCCTTTCAAATTTTTTCTTTTCCCACTCGTTGGCTCTCTTGTCCATCTTCTTTCTTCCCTCTTCCAGCTCACTTGCCAAGGTGGTTACCACCTGCTATTGTTCATTTGTTAAGACCTAGAGTTGGTTCCACTCCCTAGATTTTCGAGCCACTTCAGCAATTTCTTTTGCTTGATTTGCAATGCTGAATCTCTATTTTCCCTTAGCAATTAGTTCTAACTTTTCTTGCGTTAGCTGCTCGTGGCTTTGGATCTCTGCAAGGTGCAATCTTCTTTGTGTGAAGGCCATGGCCATGAGGGCCTCTGTGTCTCCTTTGGCAATCTCCAATGCACCTTGCAGTCATTGTGCCTCATGTTGCAGCCTTTGTGCTTCTGCTGCGGGGATTGCCGGCCTTTCCTGTGCTAGAAACTCTATCTCTCTCTCCAATCTGTCTTGTTTCTCAATTTTATATAGCTGAAAAGCTATGGTATCCTCTTGTCGCTTGCTTGGCTCGCCTTCTTGAGCTGCTAACTGTCCATACCTTTCTAGTTTGGCAGTTCTCTATTCCAGGTTAGCATACTGCTGCACTAGCAACTTTAAGCATATGCATCATGCTCATCAATTGGGCTGTGTCCAGAAAGGGCGTGGGTTTCCGGGCGGTTGTGGTGTCGGTTGGCATTGGCACGAAGGAGGAAGGCAGGGGATGCAATAGGGACTTGCCCTTGCCTACAACCACTGGGGTCACTTCCACACTGCCACTTGCTTCAGCCTCATGGTGGGGACTCAAAGAGTCGATCTCTCCTCCCCCATGGGTTTCTTCAACAGATCTGTGAGTGGCCTCTGCTAGCTCAACCAATTCTTTCATCCTTAGCTCATCAACTTCCTCCTCCGCCCTTCTTTGCCTCTCTTCTTGTGCCCTTTTTTTACTCTTCTCTAGCTCTTTCGAGTTCTTCCTCTTCCTTTTTCCTTCATTCCTCCTCCACCCTCCTTGACTCTCTTTCAGCCCTCTTCACCTCAACCCGCTCCTCTTTGCTCAGTCTTTCCTCCTTCTTCTTTTGGCTCTTGTCAGTCTTCATTTGCTTCTATGGTTTGGCCATTTGAGTGGGTGGTATTTCTGGCTCTCCTTTGTCGCTTACTATCTTTTCGCTCGAGCCTTCTTCCTCGCGGTGAGGTGAGCTTTGGTGCATAGCTTACTCTTTATCTACGTCGACATCCTTGATAGCTTCATCAATAATTTCCATTAGGACACCTCTGCATCTTATTGTTGAGGCTTTTGTGGTAGGCTTTTTTCTTGTGGATCGTGCAATAGAGGCCGGAGATTCCCCACTAGTTGATGCTACGGCTGGAGCCAGGAGCGCGGCTAAACTCCTAATAGTTTTTTGGACAAAGCCGTTTCAATCCACCTCCTCTGGAACTCCTACCGCGATGCTTTCCAGCAATGGCACTCCGATTCTGTTCATCAATGCATTGTATCTATGGCCCGATAAAAGGGCATGGACCATTTCAGCTTGCATCCTTGTCACAGGGTCTGGAATGTGAGCCAAATTGATTCCATCCACTGTGTGCACGTCCTCCTTTTGGACTCCCATCATAGCATACACATCTCTTTTTGGGCACCTCTCCTTCTTGGACACAAGCCCCAAGGCTTTCTCAACAATATCTGCATTAAGGGGCACTTACACCCTTCTTTCCTGGTCACCAGTCCTTAGTGTGACCGTGCCACAGCCCCTCCCTTCATCAAAGCTCCTTAAGAAGTCAACGCACATGCTGTAGTCTACAGCCTACCCGACCTTTTCCATGTACTTTTCGAGGTTACATTTGTCCACCAACTCCCTCATGGCTGGCTCTTCCAAGATGGCTTCATCTAAATTCATGGTATGCTTAAACGTGAACTAGCTGTATCCACGCGTCTCGACGCTAATTCCATACTTTGTAAGCTTCGCTTTAGTGAATGGGAGTTTACTCTATCCTGCCATGGTAGGTGCCTGTCATCACACCAAGCCAACATTAGCATTATAAATTGACTCATCACTAACAAAAACCCAAGAAAGAATGCGTGTGACAATTTTCCGTGCTGATTCATAGGAATGAAACTTGGAAATAATTCACAAGAAACATCTATTTCCTCCTTGCATTCTTTTCTATTTCAATTCAGTTGATCATTTTCATCCATTATACATCTTGCTACATCACTTGGCTCATCACTTGGTTCTCATTTGCTCCCCCCCTTTCCTTAAGTGTTAAGGGAATCCTTCCTAGGATTAGCAAGGGAAGAAGGAGGGCTTGCATGGACTGTCTAGGGCGAGTTACTTGGCCAACAGCCAAGTATAAAGGTTAGGGTTATATTCAAGCTAGGCATGACGATCAAGTTTGTATGGTCATATGGAAGCTTGGGTGATATAGGTCAAGACATCATGAAAGATGTCCCCGGAGTTGAGGCAACCAGCAACATGCAACTCCTCTTCCGTGAGGAATTTTTCAATGTAAGGGTGGGCCAACACATGGTCATCTAAGTCTATGTTGCGTGTAATGGCCAGAACCCTAAATGAAAGAGGTGCCACATAAGTAGGGTCGTGTTCAATTGTTTTGATTGCCCTCCTTTGCTCAGCATTGGTCATGATACGGTAACCTTTTTTCTTCCATTGGAGTCATAAGGCATACCACAGTTGTAAGAATGAAGAAGCAGAGCTAGCAAGCTGCGTGAGCTCCTCCAGTTTTTGTTCAAGTGTAGAGTGAGCAGGCTTGCAGTAAGAGGTGATTAGTCTTCTGAGAACAACTTGCTCCTTTGAGATTTCTCCATTAGCAATTAATTCAGCGGCAATTTTGGGAAATTTGATGGTCATAAACTTGTAGTCTTCCCAAGTGCATGGAAACGCACGAACATAAGAAGCAAGGGGTTCATCAAGAAGTCCTAGGTCAAGCCTCTCATAGCTCCTAGCGAATGTGGTGAAGGTGTTATCCAACTCCTTGATGCATGTCACTACGTCATCTCCCGAGGTCTCAGCGAGATCCTTGGCCACTGAAAGGAAAGATCGTCTTTCGTACGAAAGCCTAACACCTGCTAGTGGTGATGGTGCAATTGGGCTGGACAGTGGTGACTCCATTGCTGGCATCATAGATGGGACTTTGCACTCTACAGCACTTTGAGATGCTGTAGTGGGCTTCAATGGCATAGGAGGTGTGCTGCATTCTATTTGAGCTGGCATGGGAGTGCGCAACTCCCCTAACTTGGATGATACTGGGACATCCAGCTTGGGACGATAAATGTGTTGGGATTCATTAATCACAACCAATGTTGGTTCAGCTTTCTTTGCAGTTTGTGCTTTGTATGTGCCAGCCTATCTAGCTGGAGGGGTTACTCAGAGTTGAGCCTCTTGAATGTCCACTCTTAGGCACCCATATCCAATGGTTGCCCTCATAGTTTCCTTGTGCTCGCAAAGAGATCTTTGGGGATCCATTGTGGCATGGTAGTGTGATTTTGTCAATAACATCTAAGCTGCCTCTTAGGATGCGACTAATAGTTTTTTTGTTTAGAAGCACGTTTCTACAGTTTACAAGGAGGTGGCCCTTGTCATTTTGGCATCCATATGAGCGTGGACTCTTTGGCCTTGTAAATGGCCTCGGTGGCCTTGGTTCTAGTATTCTGAGCATGGGGTGAGATATCACTGCCCTTCTCCTTAGGCTTGGTCATGGGCATGGCCGTAGGGGTCTCTATCGGTGGCTCTACAATTGTAGGAGACATAAGATAACCCTTGCTAAAAGTAGTCACTATGCGCACATTGCCTACAGCAAGATGGATGCGATCTAGGTTGTAGTCCACATTGCATTTCATCTGCTTTTTAAAAGTGCGAACTAGTAGTGACTTATTACTGGCCCCTTTAGTGTTTGGCAACACATAAAAGAAGACTAGGATACTTTCAGACTCGATGGAGACAGCCACTTTGCATTTTCCTAAAAGTTAATAAGTGTTGCCCCCAAATGGGCTGAGTTTAGCATTTGTGGGCTGTAATTTAGGTTGACCAATGTGTGTCCAATGGTCATGTGTCAAGATATTATAGTCGGCACCTTCATCCATCAAGGCATCAAAAGAATACATCTATTCTGCAATGATCGTGATTCGTAGGTAGGCGGGTGCCACTACTTCCTCATCTTGATCTATCAGTTCGGTAATTGTGGCCACACAGATGTTGACAGGGGCTTCAAGCATAGGTGCTCATGCAACGGATGGAAAGGAGGATAGTACTTTTTCATGTGACTGTCATTGAAGAAGTCTATTCCTTCACCTTCGAGCATCTCCAACTCAACATTGCATGTTCTACTAATTGCACGTACTCGGAAAGGTCCTAGTCCTCGAAATTTCATTTTCTGTTTGTGACCCTTCATAGAGTATAGTAGAATGAGATCCCCCTGATCAAAGTTGCGATGTTTGACATGCTTGTCAAACCACATCTTTCGTCGTGCCTTCTCACAAATTAGAGAGTGGGTGGCTAAGAGTCGAGTCTCCGTGACATGCTCTAACTCCACTAAGTGGTTGGTCCAAGCTTCTCTTCCCTCCCAATGCACTTGAGCTGCTATCCTTAAGCTAGGGACAAAGAACTCTAAGGGTATAATGGCCTTCATTCCATAATTCAGCCTAAGGGCGTCTATCCTACAGCTGTCTTATAAGCTCTACGATAAGCCCACAAGGCCGCCATCAATTTATTATCCCAGTCTCTTCATGATGTGGATACTATTTTAGTAACCACGTTGACTAGGATTTTATTCGTGGATTCTGCTTGGCCATTTTCTTGAGGGTAGTAGGGCGAGAGCCTCCTATGAATGATTAGGAAGGTCGAGAGTAGGTGGGATATCACTTCATTAATGAAGTGCGTGCCCTGATCACTCATTAGTTCAATTGGACAACCCAACCGTGAAAAGACCTGCTCCCACAAAAACATCGTAATGGTTCTAGCGTTGTTCTTCCTAGTGGCTCTTGCCTCTACCTACTTCGTCAAGTAATCAATTGCCACAATGATGTAGTGTGCCTGGAAGTACTGCGCCGCAGGATTGATAGGTCCGATATGAAGTCAATGCCCAATTTTTTGAAGGGCTGTCATGCTATTACGGGGGTCAACTCCATGTTATCCTTGCATACAGGCACCTTAGTCCTTTGGCACTCATCACAGTGTTTTACAAATTTAACAGCATCACGGAATAGGGTGGGCCACCATAGTTGGGATTGTAGCACCTTACGAGCTGTTGTGTCCCCACTAAAGTGTCCTCCAGCTATTCAACCATGTGCTTCTCTCAATACATTGTGCATCTCGTGCTCACACACACATCTATGCAACAAACTGTCTTGTCCTAACCTATAGAGTTGGCCGGCGATCAATTGGTATGGTTGGATTTTTAAGATAAGTCTCCTTAGCCTAGCTTTCTCAATACATCTCTCAAGCAGACCGTTCTCTAGCACTTGAACTACATCATCGGCCCAATATGGCATCAAATCAGCCCTAAACAAGTCTCTTTTGCTAGACATGCCAGAGAGATGAGCGTCCGGTAGGTCGTTAGGTATGCCTTGTCCAGCAGCTTCTCCTGTGGGTATGCGGGACATGTGATCAGCCATGTAGTGTTGTTTTCCCTTACGTCCAACCACAGAAAAATCAAATTCCAACAAGAGAAGTAACCATCTTGCGATGCAACCTGTAGCGCATGGCTTGTTCACAAGATAAAGTAAGGCTTGATGTGTTAGAAGTCAAGCTCTCCCGTCTGTCCCTCTTTATATATGACCGACATCTGTGACAGCTAGTGTGTAGCTGTCTGCATGTGGCTACATTGAATAAGTCGGTTTAGCTAGTCGGTGACCTGACTAGAGTTAGTCAGTGAGTTAGTCAGTCTAGTTACACTTACACTAGGTTACTCTTTGTAGTGTGAGTACGACTCTAGTGTTGAATAAAATAAAATAAAAAAGAAGAAGAACCGGGTGGTTCTCTGTCAGCTCTATCCCTATCTCTCTCTCCCCTCTTTCAACATGGTATCAGAGTGGGACTTGGTGGACTCCATGAAGCTAGAGGAAGTGAAGAGGACCTGACTTAGTTTTTTTCCCTGCATAAAACTAGCTGCCATTGTGGGCTGCAGGTGAGCATTTGTTCATTGCATACTCCAGGGTGAATATTAGTGTTTGTGCCTTGTTGGGAGCCTTGAGGAGGCCAAGAAGACCACATTAGTGTGTGTATCACACACTACCATCATCGTCATCTCCAGAAGTGTGCTAAAATTCAGGTTTGCAGGTAGCATGAACTGCGCCTGTTTGTTGTCATCATTTGTTGGGCTGCACTTCATCAAATACTAGTGTCTTTGGTCATCAAATGCTTGGTTATGTCGTGTATGAAGTGCTTTGAGATTGCAAGAAGAAAATACTTGACTTTGAGCTCTGACATGAGCTGAGATCAGAGTGGGCAGATCTAAAAAAAAAGGCCAGCAGTGCTGTATATACATCATACATGATATATGCAACACATTGAAGAGCTTTGGAAGCTCTCTGACAAGCCTAGAAGCACTCTTGTAGCTTGGAGTTGAAGCAAATGCAATCTTGTCTTTTTGGCTAAATGCAAATTGCAGAAGTAATGTATGACTTTGCTCATTAGAGACAGATAGTCTATGGTCACTACATAGTCATGCATTGACCTTGTCATACTGGAGCAAATGTATGGTTTGGCTTGAAGACACTTTGAATCGATTTGAAGCTGGTTATGCTAGTTTTTGGTTGATTGCAACCTGTAAACAAAACTGTTGACACTTGTGCTTGCTGATTATGCACTGTTTTGTGCTTCTATGCTCATGTTTGGAGTGACATATGTACTTGCAGTCATCTAAGAAGACTTGGGACATATATGACATGTGTGCATGTTGTTTTTGGCATTGAAAGTGTTGCTGTTAATCACAGTTTACAGGTTTAGACTACATGTTTTTGGACCCTGGCAGTGGATTTGCATGTGTTCAATCTGAAGCAAGTACACGGCATATGTATTGATAGTTATTTCTACGAGATGGAGAACTTGATTGTGGACTATTTTGGGCTGATACTGGGCTGAATTTTTTGGTTTTTACTGCAATTAATTGCAGAAAAATGTCATCAACTGTAGTGGACTCAATCGGACTTATTGACTTGCAGGGAGTCAGGCATTTGACATACAGTCTGTTGCATCATGGCTAATGCACATGGAACTAATAATATCACGCAAATAGTTGGAGAAACGCTAGACAACAAAAACTTTGCATTGTGGAAATTTAGAATGAAAAATTTTATGGTTGGGAGAGGATATTGGGACTTATGCACAGGAGATGAAGCAACTCCTGAATTGCCTGAAGCAAATGCAACAAATGAACAGAAGAGAGCTCACAGGTTATGGACTGAAAGAGCATGTAAGGTATTGCATTGGTTTTCACTATGTATATCCGATGCTATGGCTATTCAAATCACTGGCTGTGAGTCTCCGAAGGATGATGCTTGGGATATACTGATGAGAAATTATGGAACCATGACACATGCACAGAAGATCCAGTTGAAACAATAGTTCAATAATATGTCTAGAAATGGCAGGAGCATCCAGGTGTATACCACGGAGATCAAGACCATAGCTGATCTATTAGCTACCATTAGTTCAAGGGTATCAGAAGATGATATGATTGCTGTTGCATTGAATGGTTTAGGGAAAGAATACAAAGCATTTGACATTTCCATCTCAGTTAGAGCAGATCCCCCTGACTGGGAAGAACTGGTTGCATTGTTGCTGCATGAGGAGGTCAAACTTGGCCTAAATGCAGGTTCAAGTGCCTCTCAGAGTAGAGACACTGTGTTATACTCTAGCCAGCGTGGCAGAGGAGGCAGAGGCCATGGTTCATATCGAGGTCATGGCGACACTCGTAATGCCTATGGACAGCAGCAGCAGCAGGGAAATTGGCATGGTGCCAATACATAAGGCCAGCGAGGATCTGGTGGTTTTAGAGACAGGGGGAGATCATCTCGAGGAAGAGGAGGTGGATCTGGATCTTGGTAGTCTTGTGATCAATCCAACAGGAACAAAGATTTCCATTATTGTGGCAGGTATGGGCACATAGCGAAGGAATGTTACAAAAAGCAGAATGACATGAAGGCAAAAGGGAAACAACATGGGCATTATGCATCCTCTAGTGGTGGTCAGGATGATCAGGTTGATAGACTCTTTGCCATGTAGCATGTGCTCAAGACTGCATCAAGGCAAAATAGAGATGACAGGTGGTACATTGACTCTGGTGCGTCAAACCACATGACTCCGCATGGAGAGTGGTTTGATGAGATGGTTGCAGGTACACATGGTCATGTATGTACTGGGGATAACACCCAACATGACATATAGCATAAAGGGATTGTTCCATTGATGATGCCTGATGGCAAGAAGAAAGGCCTGCATGATGTCTTACATGTACCGACCATAACGAAGAATTTGTTGTCTGTGGGTCAAATGGCAGAACAGAATCTGCAAGTGAGGTTTAACAAGGATGGATGCTTCATTGAGGAGTATGGAAATGGCTGCAAGCTAATTGCCAAGGGCAGAAGGGATGGCAGGATGTTTACTTTGAAAGCGATCATTCTTGAACTTAAAGCAGCTATGTATGCTCATGATGAGAGTGCCATCAGAGATGTAGAGATTTGGCACAAGAGAATTGGACATGTAAATATACAGAGGCTGAAATCCATGCAGCAGAAGGCAGTCGTACTTGGATTACCGAAATTCAAGTATAATGACTTTGGGCATGTGTGTCCTGCATGTCATTTTGGGAAGCAAGCACAATTTCCTCTCATGAGACATGTACAAAACAGCACTAGGCCTTTGCAGTTGGTGCACTATGATGTTTGGGGACCGTCGCATAATGTGTCTTTTGGAGGTGCACGGTACTATGTCTCATTTATTGATGATTTCAGCAGGTACACTTGGCAGTACATTTTGAAGCATAAAGATGAGGTGTTTGAAGTCTTTAGAGACTTTAAAAAACATGCTCAAAATGAACTTGGCTGCTACATATCATGCTTGAGATCAGATGGAGGAGGTGAATATGTATCCAAAGAATTTGACAAATATCTTGCCAAGTATGGGATCAGAAGGCAGCTCACATGTAGCTATACACCGCAGCAGAACGGTGTTGCAGAACGGAAGAATAGAGTTTTAATGGAGTCAGCAAGGGCTATGCTAAATGAGAAGTGTTTGCCTAATGCCTATTGGGCTGAAGCAGTAATGACTACAGTTTATGTGCTGAAATGCACTCCTACAGTAGGAATACATGCAGTCAACCCTTATTAGAAACTGTATGGTCATAGACCTGACATCAGGCACTTGAAAGTCTTTGGATGTATTGCGTATGTGCATATACCGGATGAGAAGAGGAAGAAATTGGATCCTAAGGTAGTGAAGAGTGTATTTTTGGGATATGCACAGGAACGGAAAGCATACAAGTGTTATGTACCTTCTACGCATGAGACATTCATCAGCAGAGATGTAGTCTTTGATGAGTTAGCATCGTGGTATGGGAATCTGGTTGTGGTACCTACTGACGGAGCACCTAGTATGAATCATGCTGAAAATACTCTTGCAGAGAGTACTTCTATGAGTGGTCAGACAACAGATGTATCTTCCGCAGTGAGTCCTTGGTCGGGACGCTTACGGAACCGTAATTCTACGTCCACTGACACGGACATGTCAGTGAGCGGGAGAAATGACAAGGGAAAAGGAAAAGAAAAGGTTTTTGAGGATGTGACAGGACCACTCACAGCAGGCTGTGAGTCATCGAGCAATGACAGCTTAGACAGCGAATTGGGGATTCCATCTGTTATGACGCTAGGTGCTAGGCAGAGCCGTTATGTGGCACCTCATGAGAGGCAAGCTCAAAGTGAGCCACAGTTTAGGAGATCAGAGAGGATCAAGAGACCTATTGATAGGTTTACGCACACTGGTTACACTACAAAGCACTATGCTTACATGACAAAAGTGATGGAGATCAAAGAACGAGGTACTTATGCTGAAGCGATAAAGGATGAAAATTGGTGCAATGTTATGGACGAAGAGATGAATGCCTTGGCTGAAAATTAGACTTGGGATCTAATGCCACTGCCTGATGGGAAAAAAACCATTGGCTGCAAATGGGTCTATAAAATCAAATGTAAGTCTGATGGCAGTGTGGAAATATACAAAGCTAGGCAGGTTGCTAAAGGATATGCTCAATAGTATGGATTGGATTATAATGAAACATTCAGCCCGGTTGCAAAGATGGCAACCATACGTACAGTAATTGCCTTGGCTGCTGCAAAAGGCTGGAAATTGCAGCATATGGATGTCAAGAATGCATTCCTCAATGGTGATTTAGCAGAGGATGTATATATGGTTCAGTCGGAAGGGTATGAGCACCTTGATTTTCAGCATTATGTGTGCAGGCTGAAAAAGGCACTATATGGGCTAAAGCACGCTCCGAGAGCTTGGCATGCTAGGATCAATAGCTACTTGCAGAGCCTTGGATTTGTTGTTGGCAGGGCTGATCATAGCCTGTTCACAAAGAAGACTGATAGTGGCTTGATAGTGCTGGTCATATATGTTGATGACCTGATAGTTACTGGAGATGATGACATGCGAATTCAGCATGCAATGAAGATGCTGAAATTTGAATTTGACATGAAAGATCTAGGAGATCTAAAGTATTTCTTGGGTATTGAGGTTGTACCAACTGAAAATGGTTTATGGCTGATGTAGAAGCACTATGCCATGGAAATGCTTAAGAAGTATGGCATGGCTGAATGCAAACCACTGGATACACCTCTGGATCAGAATGTAAAGCTAGACATGAACACTGGGGCTAAAGTTGAAGATGTGACTATGTATAGGCAGATGGTTGGCAGTCTGATTTACTTAACCATCACTAGGCCTGACTTGAGCTATGCTGTAGGACTGATAAGCCAGTTTATGCAGAAGCCGAGGAAGCCGCACTTGGATGCAATTAGACGCATCATGAGGTATGTTAAGTCCACTATAAACTATGGGCTGTTCTATGTGAGAGATAAGCCCTTGACACTGATTGGATACACAGATGCAAATTGGGCAGGATGCTCATTTGACAGATGGTCTATGAGTGGCTATGATTTTGGCTTTGGTAGCGGTATGATTAGCTGGAGCAGCAAGAAGCAGCCTACGGTTTCTTTATCCAGTACTGAGGCTGAGTATAGGGGAGCTGCATTGGCAGCATGTGAGATTGCATGGCTGCTCAAGCTTATGGCTGACTTGGATATACAGGTTGATGCTCTAGTGACACTATTATGCGAAACTCTCAGTAGTGTACTCCTGGCCATGAATCTAGTTTACCATGCTAGGACAAAACACATAGAGGTACACTACCATTTCATTCGAGAGATGGTTCTTGCAGGAAAGGTTGATCTCATGCATGTGAGGACTGATGAGCAAGTTGCAGATATCTTTACCAAGTCTCTAGGTAAAGATAAGTTTTGTGGTTTCAAACAGCTACTTGGTGTGCAGATGCTAGCTTGAGCTTGAGGGGGAGTGTTAGAAGTCAAGCTCTCCCGTCTGTCCCTCTTTATATATGACCAACATCTGTGATAGCTAGTGTGTAGTTGTCTGCATGTGACTACATTGAATAAGTCGGTTTAGCTAGTGACTAGAGTTAGTCAGTGAGTTAGTCAGTCTAGTTACACTTACACTAGGTTACTCTTTGTAGTGTGAGTATGACTCTAGTGTTGAATAAAATGAAAGAGAAGAAGAAGAACCAGGTGGTTCTCTGTCAGCTCTATCCCTATCTCTCTCTCCCCTCTTTCAACATGATGGTCAACGAAAAAGACGAAGGGTGTGGCCAACAGATAATTCCTAAATTTCTTTACATCAAACACCATGGCTAACCCTTCCCTTTCTGTAGTAGAATAGTCCATCTCCATTTTGGTGAGCTGCCTGCTAGCTAAAATCACGAGGTAATCTAGGTTATGTTCACAAGGCTGGTATAGAACAGCTCCAATAGCAAACTTAGAGGCATCTATGTGTACATGGAATGTTATGCTCCAGTTTGGGGCTCGTAAGATTGGTATAGTGGTGAGAGCCTTCTTCAACTGTTCATATGCACGCTGGCATTCCTCAGTCCACTCGAATACGATCAGTAGCTTGTACAATGGTCTAGCAATCAGTGCGTAATTCAGTACAAAGCGTCAGTAGTATCCCGTATGGCCTAAGAAACATTGAATGCCCCTGTAGTTAATGGGTGGTGGTAAGTCAACAATGACCCTGACTTTTGAGAAGTCAGTGTGGCAATGTCATTCCTTGATACTACGTGCCCTAGGATACATATGTGCTTCGCCCAAAACTGGCACTTTAAGGGGTTCAATGAGAGGTTGTATAACCGACACCATTCAAAGACAGCTCTCAACTTTTCTAAGTGTTCGGCCCAGCTAGAGTGTATGCATAAGTCATCTATGAACACCTCTAACTCGTGCCTAAGAATGTCTTTGAAGATGGTGCACATTAATTGTTGGAAGGTTGCAGGCGTATTCATTATGCCAAAGGGCAAACGATGTAGGTGAATACACCCCACTCCGTGGCGAAGGCAGTCTTGTGCCTGTCGTCAGGGTGAGCTTGCATTAATTATAGCCAGAGAAGCCATCCAAGAAGCTATAGGCTTCTTTGCCTGCCACCCTCTCCAGCATGTGGTTGATATACGATAAGGGGTAGTTGTCCCTCTTCGTCGCTGCATTAACTTTCTTATAATTCATGCACACTCAAATTTTACCATTCTTTTTTATAACGATCACTATGGGCAATACCCAATCTGTGTGCTCAATCTCATATATAAATCCCGCCTCCATGAGCTTATCGAATTCTTCCTTCACTGCATGGGCGTGTTTGGGATTCATAGGGTAAGGTTGTTGCTTTGTTGGCACCACATCTGGAACCATTGGGATATTATGGGTCACAACCCTAGGATCGACTCCTTTAAGTTCCTCCAAGGACCAGGCAAACACGTCGACATACCCTCGTAGGAGAGCAATAAGTTTAGCCTCCTCATCCTTGGTCAAGTTGTCAGCGATGAACGCATGTCGAGTCTTCTCGCCTTCCCTTGACTTCCTTGACCTTTGCGGGTTCCTCAATTAGCTCACTGGCTTGCCCTTGTCTCTTTGCTCCTAGCAGAATCACCACTCTATCACCCTTCTTAAACTTTGTGAAGCGTTTGGGGAGATCATGTGGCTTCCTTTGCCTTTCTAATTCTGAGTCCTTAGTTCGCTTCTTGGCCTCCTCCTTTAGCCATTTGCGCCTTAGGTGGATTGGCAAGTCCCCCTTGGTGTGTCTAACCTTAGAGGGTTGGGGTATTTCAGGATCACTCTCCATACTAACTTCAGGCCGAGTTAAACTCACATCCCTTGCTTGAGGAAGGAGTTTTGCTAGGGGGTTGTAATTCAGTAGGTGTATCCGTCTTAAGAACTGGAACTACCAATGGTCGCGCCACCCCTACCTGTGCGTAATCCATGGCTCTTATGTGCTCCAACCAGGATCTATCGCACTCCATCCGCATGACTCCTCTTTCATTCCAGCCTGCCCTTTTCCTTCTAGGCCTAGAGTCTGCCTTGATCTATTGGATTGCTCTCCCTTCAGTGTCATATTCTATCGTGTCTAACTCTTCTTCACTCTCATCCCTAATAGAGCTACAATCCTCGCACTCCTCATCATTAGAGTCTTGCCTCTCTAACTGCTCATCATCACCCGAGTTTTCCTCTATAATCTCCTCTTCGTCAGTGACTAAAGCCCAATTGTATAACAGGTTAAGATCGTGAATTTTGGTCCATTTCCACTCAGGCTTAGCCAAAAGATCACCTAGGGGTTTTATATTAGCAGCCATGTTGCCCTTCAGTTTAGCGGTCAGGCACTATATGATTCCCTGAAGCTCGAGCTTGTTGGTGGGGATATGGAACAAGACCGGTTTTTCTGGATCAGTTGAGCCTCCTGCCATCATGCAGAGTGGCACGATGGGCTCCCTTACTAGCATGCTTGGGGATTTAGTAGCTTGCCTATATAGCTCTTTTTCATCTGAGAACAGTAGGTCAACGGTTGCCAAGACATGCATCCAATCCTGCTCATCCTTAGGGCAAGGGATGTACTTGGTCAATGACCCATAGGGTTTGCTTGCTTGCGCATCACCTTTTAGCATGGTTGAGATAGCCTTCCAGGTATCCATCTAGACCCTCACCCTTTTGTTCTATTCCCCAAGAAGATGAGATTGTTCCCCCAATCTTCAATAACTCGTGCATTCCTCAGGCCTAGCAGTATGTCGTAGTCCACTCCGTTCATGACAATGAAGTGCACCCCTGCGACCTTCACTGGCCAATTCTTTAGCACCCCGAATGGTCTAACCTTCATTCCATTGGCGAATGTGACATTGAACCTAGCCGTTTCCACAAGTGGATTTTCCCAGGCCTATAGAACTGCATGACTCAAGACACTGACATCGGCGCTTGTGTATACGATTCCTTTTCGTGTTGCATCCCCCAAGGCTAAGATAGGTAAGATTGCATGCATCTTAGTGCCTTGCCAGAAAGCATTGATGTGCAGTGACCTTGGAACTCCGTGTAGCATTAGGCTTGGAATCTATGTGACTGCGTCCTGATCTTGCAAGTCAATAGCAGTATGCTCCCCTTTTCCCTCCACCCAGTGCTTTAATTATTGCCATAAGGGAGGGTGCTGCCGAAGCAGTTCTCCTAGGCTCACGGTTACAGGGGTGGTTACTAAAGTGGTGAGGAGATTACTGGGTGGTTGTCTTCCTCCTTGGTCAGCATTCTTTGGCCATATGTCTTGGTTAGCTTACTGACATGCTTCTTCTTGGTCTTGCCTCTGTGGCATCTCATGTGGTGTAGGTACGTTTCTCAATTAAGGTCACGATGGTGAAATGAGTGTACTCACACTAGAGAGGTCTTCCATTCTGTCTTCTAGTATGGGCTCTATGTCTTTAAGGTGTTCCTGGGCATCCTTGACCCACTCCTTGACTTTAACTATAGCCTCGAGTTGTCGTCTGGGGTGGGGATATTCCCATACCTTGGCACTCCCCAGTTCTGCTATCTTAGGGGCTGAGGTCTCTCCCTCAGCATCAATGACCCTCTTTCCCATCACTAGCGTTGTAGCTTCCTCAATCTTAAGGGTAATCTTTGCGTCCGTTCTCTTTCTCCTTCTCCTCTGGCTTTTCTTTCCCAATGAGGCTACGTCCAAGTTACTTGGCCCAGGCAATGAGATGCCTATTTGTTTTTTCTGTGCTCTCGTCATGACATGTAGTGGGATGGGTGTATCCTCACTGCCAAAGGTCTCCACACCGAATAGTCCCAAGGGTATTGAAGGCACATTGGAAGAACTAGTTGGTGGCTTTCATCTAGGGTAGTCAAGAAATAAGTGTGTGATTCCACATTCGGTGCATCGAAGGTCAGCTTTGTCCTTGTTTGCATGTTCTCTTTCCGGGCAAGGTGATGAAATATGGCCTGGATGACCACAAGTTTAGCATGAAATTGGATCTTGGCTTGGTCCTCCAAAGCCTCTACCTCTTCCTCTACCTAGCGCCAATACTGATACTAGTCAGTAGTCCTTCAGGACTGCATTGTCTTCCTCATCATAGAATATGTATGGGTTCACGTAGGTCTCCTCTTCACTAGGTTCTTCCACATAGTGAACAAGAGCATCACTCGGTGGTTGGGTTACATAGGGCCCTGGTGGTCTAGGTATGCCTATTGGGTTCATCTCTAGCCTAGGAATGGCTGGTCTTGTGTCATTTGGTGCTGGAAGCGCCAACTCGGCTCCCTTGCCAAAGAGGTTAGGTGGTCTATTGCCTAAGTATGGAGGGTTGTATTGCCACGCATATGGAAATCTCCTTGGCAATCTGCAATGTAATGCATCATGAACAAACTTACCGTAGTTCGAGCATGGCCAGATCTAGAATCTTGGCACTCGGCTGGGAGATGGTTCCACCACAGTGTATACACTACACATGCAACCGCATAGGCTTCCTCATCTGTTCTTGCAATCGTGCAAGCTTCATTCTTACTTCAGCTAGCTCCTGGCCTTGGTCAACACCCTTTCCCTTATCCCGTATGCTAGAGTTCTCTCTCTCTCCTAAAGCTATTGTCTGCTCTCGAGCTCTCTGACTTGTACTGTCCTGACTGGTGTTCCTCATGCTTCGCTCCCTAAGCTAATCATCCACCCTTATTGCCTCTTCAAAGAATCTAGCTAACACGTCTCGGTGTAGAGTAGAGTTACTAGCCAAAGCCTTGTAGAGCTCCTCGCTTCGAATTCCATTTATAAACACGGTAGACACAGCCTTCTCGTTAGGTCGCTCATTGGCAGGGATCCTCTTGAATAGGCTGCGCACATGAGTGACATAGTCTCTTACGTCTTCCTTTTCCCTCTGACTGACATTCATCAACTAGATGATGAGATTATCAGAGTACCCTACCTCATAGAATATTTTGATAAAGAGGTCCTTAAGAGGGCAAAGTTCGTGCACTCAGCTGCATCTAGACTAGTGTACCAAATCCTCCACTTATCACCTAAGCACAAACTGAAAGCTTAAGAGCATTGTGCAAGGTCCGTGAGACCGTTTGCTTCGCAAACTTATTCAAATTTCTCCACAAAGCTATATGGGTCATTGCTAGGTTCATACTTGTCTAGCTGCTTTGCTACAATAGGGATTCTAAATTGCCCCTTTGCCCCTTGCATGACCTCGAATCCCGAGAGTAATGCTGTGGCTAAGGCTGTTGTGCTCTGCTCAGTGGATGTATTGTCCATGAGCCGCTTGGCTACAAGTTCACTCAATGATAAGTCAGTCCTTGCTGCTCGCTCTCTCTCTGCATTTGGTCCTGCTTTGGCTACACCAGCCAAGGCTAGCATGGTTATAGGAAATTATGCTCTCTAGCACCTTTCTAATCACCTTTCTTTCCTCTTCTAGGTCTGCTACCACTTCCTCTACTAGCCTGCCCTGAATTACCATCCTAGTCAACAAGTCGTACTCATTGACTAACTCCTGCACTAGCACTGGGAATTCCCCCAAGTCCAGTCGGTCCTCTCCTTGTCTACCTCGTAATCCTGACATTGCTTCCACTACCAGCTCCACGAGGTCGTTGATCAATTTGAGTAGCTCCGGCAGCATCCAATCCTCTATGTTGTCGCCTTCTAGATCTTCGTGTCCTCTTAGGGTCCTACTGATGGGGCTCTCAGATAGCCAACTATGTTTTGGGATCTTCTCCTAGTAGTGGGTTCCTTGAAGTTATTATGTCTCCTCATGAGTTCCTTGTTATTGAAAGCAGTTGTCAATATTATTCACAAGTTGTGCTTCGTGCTTTCTAGTGCTCAGTGTGAAAACAGGCTTCTCCTTTTCTTGTAGTGCACCTTTGGTGATGAAATCAAAAAGTGAGGTGCGGATGCAAGAAATGCTCAATGCAAACTCCACTCTTCCCCTCACATTCGTAGCCCGATGTGGATCTAAGCGTAGGTTCTGGCTGATCTAAGGTTTTACTAAAAGTCCTTGCTGCGTTCTCTATTCTGCTTTAGGGTTGGTTGGTTGGTTGGTCACCGAAAGTCAAGTCAAATTCTAAATTTGGTTTGCTCATCAGTGTCTAGTTGTTCATGGTGAATCCTCAATTATCATGTCTGGCCTTTGGCTTCTAAGGGCTAAATTGGGTTTCCTGGGGGATTAGAGATGTGAATAGGGTGGCTAGGACTGTAGGGCAGGTTTAAAAACCCTCCATTTAAAGTTCTGGTGAAGTGGTCCAATTTTGGGAGTTAGATAGGTTGGTCTAATTCTGGGAATCGGATGAGATGGTCCGATTTTCACAATAAGAAAAGTTGTCCGATTATCGCCGTTGATCCGATTTGAGACTCAGACAGGGTGGTCACACTTTACTTTAGTCCGATTTCCCTAGTCAAACAGGGGAGGTCCGACTACTACGATGGGTTGAGTGGTCCAAATCTGGGACTAGGACACGTGGTCCGATTGTGACACTAGGTCCCATTATAGCAGTCAAATGGGGTGGTCCAATTTTTAGAGTGGTCCAATTCTCGGAATCAGATAAAAAAAGTGGTCCAATTCTTGGAGTCGAATCAGAAAAGTGGTCCCCCAACTTTTGGAGTCGGACGGTTCAACTCCAAAAATTGGGTGGTCCTATTCTAGGGGTCGGACGGATTGGTCCGACAGCGTAGACGACGGTCCACGGGTTGCGCACGATGCTTCAAGGTTAACGCCTACTCCCCAGAATCATCCCGTGCTTTCCAAATAGGTGCAAAACAATGCAAGAAACTGCTAGGCACACCTGGAAACTATGTGGCGCTCGAATCGATTAGCGCTTCAACAATCTCCCCACAGCTCTCTCTCTCATTCTCTCGCTCTCTCCCTAGCTCTCAAGCTCACTCTCTTCTCAAAAGGCAGAATGTCAAATGTGGTGTTTCCTGGTTCTCTGGGCCTCTTATTGCCCCCATCCCAGCCTGTTATAACCTCAAAAATTAATCCATCATACTCTTCCAGCCAGAAATCTGAATCTGTGCCCCTATTTCCTTGTTTCCAGCAACAGCAAAACCCTTCTGATTCCCTTCTTTTTCCTATCCTAATCTTAACCTAACGCAACCAAAATCAAAACTAGAGATGGAGATGGATGGTCCTACTCTAATATTCAACAACAAATCAAAATACTTACTTGCTCCAAGGATCAAAACCTCCTAAATCTCCTAACTATCTCGAGCACCAATTCAGGCTACAAACCGTACTTCTATGCTCGATTCGATGCGTGCAATGCTCAAGGCTCGATTCTGTCGGTCCCAAAAATGGAACCAAAATGGAGGGGAGCTACGGTGCTCTACCTCAAGACCTACGAATGGCTTATTGATCAAGCATTTCAAGCCGAGCGGCCATGGCTACCTCTCACATAGCCGATGCGCAATGCCTACCTTACGGGTGTAGTGAGCTTACCTTGATGCTTGATCAAGTTCCCTCCTCTCTCTTGCACTCCGGTAGCTCCATGATCCTTGCGGCAAGCTCAAGCAGCCTCAAGCCCTCTCTGTCAAGCTCCATCATCCATAGCCGCGCAAGAGAAGACAAGAGAAGAGAAGAAGAGAAGATGAAGAGAAAAGATGGGGAGCTTCCTCTCCAGGATCCCTCACTCTTACACACTCACTCCTCACTCCCTCAATCCCTCACTCAAGCACAAGCAAGAAGGAAAGAACCAAGAGAAGAAGAAGAAGAAGCTTTGGCCACACACAAGAATGAGCTTCTCATTCACTTTTGAACTTTATATACATGCCCTACTTTTTGGGTGGCCATCCCCACTTTTTACATGGCTTCCCATCAGTCTATGCCCTCTTTTCCTATTTCCCACCATTCTAACTTATCCCATTCCCAACTAATGCATACAATTTGCACAGGAGTGAGCCTGGAACTCTTTCACAAGGATTTGGGAGCGCCTTCACATTTAATGGTGTGCTTTTACTCTTTTCTTTTCTCGAGGCGACACTGAGGCCTTCTGGAGAGGTCGTCATTCAAATTTTTTAGGGTCTGACCTCCATCCGGGGCACCTTTTCCTTCCTTTGTCTTGTGCCCTTCCGATTATCTCCTTCTTCCATTTTTCTGATCCTCTGCTTCATTTTCCACTCCTCTGTGCGGCGGTAAACACAAAATAAGATCAATCCTAAAGAACCTTCACAACAAAATGGGGAACCTATGCTTACATACTAATGTTGTTTGGGCTCTGTAACGCCCCCACTACCTTCCAATGACCTATGATGGCTGCATTCCAAAACCATCTACATGACTTCATTGAAGTGTACCTAGATGACTTCTATGTCTGTAGCCTAATCCGTAAGCATTGGGGACACCTAGAGCAATGCTTTGATAGAGTATGGGATTTCTCTCAACCCCAACAAATCGATCTCTGGCATCTCATCAGGAATTCTTCTCGGCCACATTGAATCTGTACAAGGAATAGCAATAGATCCTCTCAAGATTGAGAAGGTTGCAGCCTTGAGAGCACCAACCAGCCTCGGACAATTAAGGGGATTCCTCGGCCATGTGGGCTATTACAAAAGATTCATTGCACACTTTGCAACAAAGGCAGCCCCCTTGCATAAACTCCTGAGAAAAGATATAGAGTTTACATAGACCACTGATTGTGATGAGGCGTTCAACAATCTAAAGTAGTACTTGATTGAAGCACCCATCTTGCAGCCTCCTGATTGGATGAAGGAATTCCATGTGCACATTGATGCATCAATTGAAGGCCTAGGTGTAGTCTTATGCAAAAAGAGCCCCTTGAAGTTCGATCAACCTATGTATGATGCAAGCCAAAAAGTAACTGATAGAGAAAAAAACTACACAAAGATGGAGCTTGAGTGCCTGGCAATGGTGTTTGCCTTGGAGAAGTTCCAACACTATTTGATATCGACACACTTAAAATTCTATGTGGATCATGAGGCCCTGTCCTTTCTAATAAATAAGGCCAATGTGAAGGGAAGAATGATGAGATGGCTCCTTCTATTTTAGGAGTTTGACTTTGAAGTGGTTACCAAACCTGGTCACTCCCATGTCCTGGCTAATAATTTGTCGTGAATCCCTCAAAGTGATGATGAGGAGTAGGATGATTCAAACCTTCCTAATGCTTCCGTAGTTCTAGTCAAAATTGTTACCCCATGCTATGTAGACATTGCCAACCTCTTGGCAACCCAACAGTATCCCTATGGTATCTCGAGCCCTGAGAAGAAGAAGCTTCTGCTAGAATCAGTCTCCTACACATTGTTAGGTGATGCTCTGCACAAGGAAGAAAAAGACGAGGTTTTGCAAAGATGTGTTACAGGAGAAGAGATTGGCATAGTGTTGAAAGCACGCCATGACGAGCCCTGTGGTGGACACTTTGTAGGAGAAGTGATAGCCAGAAAGGCCTTTCTTGCAGGATATTGGTGGTCGACCCTCTAGAAGGATGCCTATGACTATTCCAAACATTTTGATGCTTGCCAAAGAATGGGAAAGCCTACCAAATCCAGTGCCATGCCCCTGCAACCTATCCTTCCCATAAAACCATTCAAGAAGTGGGGAATCAACTTTGTTGGTTCCATCTATCCACCAACCAGAAGGAAGCAAAAATAAATACATCTTGGTTTCTATAGATTATGTAACCAAGTGATGTGAAGTCAAACCTCTGAAGCGGGATGATGGCAACAACGTGGCTCTATTCCTATACAAAAACATCATCACCCATTTTGGCAGTCCCCTAGAGCTCGTCAGTGAGATAAAAATACCCACTTCCTTAACAGATTATGGAAGAGTTTACAACATTGTACAAAATCCGCCATCATGAGTCCACGCCCTATCACCCTAGAGCCAATGGCCAAGTCAAATTTACCAATCGCATCCTCTCTTGGATTCTAACAAGAACAATTATTGTGCATCATCATGATTGGGATGATTGACTTACAGAGGCCCTCTAGGTGTATAGAACCTCCCATTACCCTCTCTACGTGTGGCTAATCAAAGAATGCTTGGGAGATGACTAGTTCCTACAAAGCCAACTCTTGCACCTGGAATGTTTAGATGAGACTCGCAAGATGGCCCTACAATGCCATGCAAGCTTGTAGAAAGGCCTATCATGATAGCTTCATTAAAAAAAAAGAGTTTAAGGTAGGAGACTTAGTCCTAGTCTATGATTTGCGATTTGGCAAGTTTCTAGGTAAGTTTCTTCAACACCAATGGATAGGCCCTTATAAGGTACTTTTTGTCAATCCTAATGGCTTTTGTCCAAATCCAAACAGTCGATGCTTTGGATGATCCCTTCCTGGTTAATGGATATTGTCTCAAGTTGTATTACCCTCCCTTGGGATCATGACAATCATCACGGATAGCTCCCTCATTCCTTGCATGATGGTCAATACAACTTTACCTAATGCTCCTACTAGCCTCTCTTGCTAATCTTGATGATGTGGCTTCATTCTGTTACCCCCTCATAGCCACCTTCCACCCCAACATGGCTTCCTGCCTGTTTGATGGATCAGAGGTGGCAAGGATGGTTCTGATACATGAAGTTCCTGTCATTCTCCTCTTCCAATAGAAAAAAAGGGAATATATATATATATATATATATCAGTCATGGGAGAAAAGGACTTTGGTCCTTGTCATGCCAACCTATTCTTTGAGAAAATGTGGAAACACCCTCGAGAGTAGGGAAAAAGAAAAGAATAAAATAAAATAAAATAATAAAAAATAAAAAACTATTATGGGAGAAAAGGAATAAATTCTTTGTCATAGCAGGCCTCGTTCCAAGAAAAGATGGCACATACCCTTGGACGGAAAGGTGGCTATGGAAAGGGTGGTAACACACTGTAATCCAGGATAGCTAAGTCTCTAGCAGGATTCTTGCAGACAACAAAAGTTCCTAAGTCATCTTCATTGGTGCGCTGAATCCTGTAACCTCATCAAGTGCTTTTGATTCCTCCAACAAACACTGTTTCTCCTATACAATCCAAGTACCGGACATGTTGGCTACCTCCCTAGGTATGCCTCTTCATCAACCAATCCACATTGACATTATCAACATACGAAGTGATCTTTATCCACAAACCTTGAGTGATGTGAGCTTTCATCCTAACCAGATGGAAATGTGAGTGTGGGTTGCCCTCTATATTCATCAACAGAGTGTGAGACAGAGGGTGGGGTGCCCAGTCTTTACCCTTTATATTCAACAAAGAGGTGAGATTTGTGAATGGAGAATTGCACACACACGATGGACCTCTCAATGCACAAAGCACAAAATTGTTCTTGTGCATGACACTATAAGGTTCCCTGGCCTTCCTTCTTGCACCGTATGTCAACACAGGGGGCAGGTTGCACTGTTGCACCATCAATTGCACACAGGGTATATACAACCTTCGCACAAGTACCCGTGAGGATTCAATCAATGTGATGTGGGGATCTCGATTGCCCTCCTATATTCATCAATCGAGTATGAGATAGAGGGGGGGCTAAGCATGATTAATTTCCCTTTTATCGAATAAGAGGTGAGGATTGAGGGACATTCTGACACTTGGAGACATGTACGTTCTCGTTTCCCTATGCACACATGGGATAACACCCCTCCACCATCACTCGACACCTCATTCTTTTTGGTGCATTGTACGATAAGGCTCCTTGGCCTTCCTTCTTACACCTATGCCAAATGGGTTGGGACACATTGATGCACCATCAATTGTGCACATTGGCATACTCTCTCTAAACTATTTCTCTTGTCAATTTCTAAATTGGATGTGAGCTATGGGTATTCAATCATTATGCTTTGAGTGATGTGACTCATGGGATGAGTGACTGATTTATCATTTCAACATGAATGAATGTTGAGATTGAGTGTTGTATACCTTGCCATTGATAACCTCACCAACATTTCAGCAACAAAGCTACCTCCCTGGTTGTTGCTGCATGGTCCCTCCCATGCTAGACGAGTGCGACATGGCGAGTACTAGTACCTCCTATCGATGACTAAGATCCTTCATGCGACATCAATGGTTCACTTCGATTATCTACAAATCCTGACAAGTGTTTCTAATCCTACCCCTTTTGATTTCAAGAGTCGCTCATGTTTTAGTGCAGGTACATACGTATATGGGTTATGATCTTGTGCTAGGCCCTTGTTATGTCGTCAATCTAATCTATTAAGGTCCTAAGTGTGGGGATGCGTCCCTGTGTATTTGTTGTGCATACCCTTATGGAAACATTCCACTTGGATGATTTGAGCATACCAAGTCCTGGTCGTGCCCTAATAGGGTCCCTTCCCTACCCACCCATCCTCTTTACAACCTATCTTGGGGCTGTTCCTTGTCCGTTTGCCTTTTTCCTTTGTTTTGCTACTTTTCTATGTGAATGCATCTTACCTTCACCAAATGTCCAATTTGCCTTACAACCTCTTTGCCCATTTGAGTTGCCTAATTTTCCTTTTTACATCTCCTTGTTCTGAGCCATAGATCATGAGTTATTAACTTCTGAAGAAATTTTTACCCATTTAACATGTTTCCATACGAACATGCATTTTTCACTTTGGAACAATGATATGATGTGAAAGCCCTGACTTACACCTTCCCTTGGCCATTATTATTTTTTACTGCCCATCATTCTAAGGTATAGGTTGTCCGTTATTAATTTTCTGTAATTTCAGGTATTTTCGGGTGCATTTTTACTTGTTTTTCCATTTGAACCTGCCTTAGCCACCTCGAAATTTAATTTTGATTTCATAACCCTATCCAGCTTGGTTCCTTGCATGACTTTGCTTTTTTTGCACCCTGCTTTTTTTACCTATCGATTTTATTTTGTTATTTTTTTGGTGAATTTTTGTGCTTGTTTTTCCTATTTTTTCCATGTGAATCTCCCCTAACACAAGCAAAACTGCATTTTGACCTAACTCTCATATCCCACAAGCTTTCCATTGATATGTTTTATTTTTTTTGCCCTCTATTCGAATACATGGATTTCTCTATATTAGTTTTTGACTTTGTTTTCATTGTCATTTTTCCCATGCAAACCAACATTACCGTCCTTGGAACAGCATTCGACCTTACCCATCCTATTTGACGCATTCCTTTGGACATTTTCCATGATCACTCACCAAGTTTCGACCACTGGATCTTTTTGTATTAGTTTTTCTTTCCAGTTGTGTTTCAATGGTTTTTTCCATGTGAATATGTTTTATCTCTGTCAAAATGGCATTTCGATGTGATAGGTCTATCCAACACGTCCTTCTGCCCACTTTTCTTTCTTTTCACCCTTTGTTTCAGCATATGGATTTTCCTAAATTAATTCGTCTGATTTTGCATCTCAATGTCGCGTCGTTTTGCAGGTGACAACCGTTGTTTTCATCTTCTGACGCATATAGCCACGTTCGTCACTTCCGTCATGCTCGCACTCATCCTTTCGTTCCCCACAATGCAAAATTTTTTACCCCCACCTCACGCATGTGTGCAAGACGTGGGAGGGGGGTTGCCTTGGCCTAGTCCTTATCCCCCCCAGCCCCCACCTCCCCTAATGGGCCTTCACCCCATTCCCCCCCCCCCCCCCAACTCTTCCCCCCTAATGGGGCCCCTACCCCATTTCCTACCCCTCGTACCCTAACTTCCTCAACTCTCCCACGTGCCCCCTCACCCCCATCCCCTCCTTTCACCCACTCTACCAACCACCTCCCTCCTTATCCCTATCCCTCTCCTCCTCCTCCTCCTGCCCCATCCTTCCTCCCCCACCTTCCTCTCTCTCCTCCCTGTCAAGAATCGCGTGGTGGAGGGGATTGCTCAAGATGCTGCGCCGAACACACACAGAATGCACAAGGAGAAGCTCACTCAAGAGACAAGAAGAGAGATGGAGGCCAAAACGTTTTCTTGCTGATTTCTTCTTCTTCTTCCACACTCTTTACAATGTACACAAAGTATAGATAAGATACAAGATAAAAGGAAAGTGGCCTACTAAGTCAAACAATGCATAACTGACTACACTAGTCGACTGGCGCTATAACTATGCCAGCTGTAAATAGGTGTAACAATCTGAATATAATAAGTAATGAGTCACTGGCCATGTGAGAGTCATAATGACCACCGACGTGCTAAGTGTAGACGTGTGGACCCATCTAACTAGGCGGTCCATCATCAATGTCCACATGTGTTGAGTTTGTCATCTCAACACTCCCCCTCAAGCTCAACTGCATCTCTGTAACTCCAAGTAAGCTTCGAAACTTTTGAAGCTTCTCTGTACCCAATGCCTTCGTGAAGATGTCAGCTATCTAATCCTTTGTACTGACATACACCAAGTCAATCTCACCTGCTAGTACCTTCTCTCTCACAAAGTGGTAGTGTACCTCAATATGTTTTGTCCTGGCATGGAACACAGGGTTCCTAGCCAAATGTATACTGCTCATGTTGTCACAATAAATGACAACTGGACCTTCCACCTGCACATCCAAATCAGCCAATAACTTTTGCAGCCATACTACCTCACATGCTGCAACAACAGCACCTCTATACTCAGCCTCTGTACTCGATAAAGCAACTGTAGATTGCTTTTTGTTGCTCCAAGCAACTGCTGCACTACCAAGAGAGAACATGTATCCACTGGTAGATCTTCTATCTGACATACTACCAGCCCAATCTGCATCTGTGTATCCAAACACATGTACGTCTGTACCTGCCTCATAGAAAAGTCCATAATGTAATGTGGACTTGACATATCTCAATATGTGTCTCACTGCATCCAAGTGTGGTTTTCTAGGTACTTGCATAAATTGACTCACAAGACCAACAGCGTAGCTCAAGTCTGGCCTTGTAATAGTCATGTAAATCAAACTCCCCACTATCCTTCTGAACATAGTAGGGTCTTCTATCTCATCCCCAACATCAGCACTCAGCTTTACATCCTGCTCCAACGGGACTAAAAGTGGTTTGCATGCTGTCATACCATACTTGGACAACATATCCAAGCCATATTGTCTTTGGGACAGCCATATACCATCATCACATCTGACCACCTCAATGCCAAGGAAGTACCTTAGCTCACCTAGATCCTTCATCTCAAACTTCATCTTCAAACAACCCTTGACTTCAGCAATCCCACTATCACTATCACCTGTAATAATCAAGTCATCCACATAGATGACTATGATGACCAAACCTGCATCTCCTTTTCTCACATAAAGTAAGTGATCAGCATCAGAAACATAAAAACCAATATTGGCAAGATACTCTCTAATCTTGTCAGACCATGCTCTAGGTGCTTGCTTGAGCCCATAGAGTGCCTTCTTCAATCTGCACACATACGTGGGATGCTCTAAATCTTCATAACCTGCTGGCTGATCCATATACACTTCTTCCTGCAAATCACCATGCAAGAAGGCATTCTTTACATCCATTTGCTGCAACCTCCAACCTTTGGCTGCTGCCAAAGCAATCACACATCTGACAGTTGCCATCCTAGCAACTGGACTGAAGATTTCATCATAATCTATGCCATATGTCTGGGCATAGCCTTTTGCAACCAGCCTAGCTTTGTACCTGCTAATAGAACCATCTGCATTGTGCTTAATCTTATAAACCCACTTACATCCAATAGCTTTCTTTCCCTTCGGCAATGATACTAGATCCCAAGTCTTATTAGCCTCTAATGTAGCCATCTCCTCATCCATTGCTGCATCCCAATGAGCATGACCAACAGCCTCCTCAAAACATGTAGGCTCAACATCCTCAACTAGTTTCACCATATAAGCATAATGGTGAGCTGCATAACCTTCAAAACCAAATCTTTTAACAGGGTATCTCACCCTGCTAGACCTGCGTACCACTGGATCACTCAATGGAGTCTTTGCATCAGCCCGTGCTCTCTGCACACCTGGAGTTCTCACTGAAGGAATGCCAAGCTCATCATCTAAGCTCTCTGAGCCACTGGAGTCTCCATCAAGTACTGCATCAATGCCTTCTGACACTTTATTCTTTCCTTTGTCTTTACCTGTAGTGCTACTAGATGCACCTGAAGATGTAGAGGTACTCCTTAGTCTCCCAGACCAAGGACTACTAGATGATGTCTCTGGTCCACTAAGAGTCCGTGATTCTTGCTTTTCAGCCTGCACATGAGTGTCATGATCATCATCAACATCCAATGCATCACCACTAGATGCATACCAGCTGCTCATTTCATCAAAGATGACATCCTTGCTCACTCTGAACTTACATGTGACAGGGTTGTAACAGCGATACCCTTTCTGCTCTAAAGAGTATCCAATAAAGACACACTTTTCAGCCTTTGGATCCAGTTTCTTCCGCAACTCATCTGGCACATGAACATACGCAATCCAGCCAAATACTTTCAAGTGTGAAACATCAGGCTTCTTACCTATAAAACATTCTTCGAGGGTCATACCATGAACTGCAGCTGTGGGAGTTCTGTTCATAATATAAACAGCAGTATGAACAGCCTCAGACCAAAAATGCTTAGGCATATTCTTTTCAGCCATCAAGGCGCGTGCAACTTCTGCAATATGCCTGTTTTTCCTTTCTGCAACCCCATTTTGCTGTGGGGTATACCTGCATGTGAACTGTCTCTTTATCCCATGAGACTTCAGAAAATCACTGAACTCATTTGAGAGGTACTCTCCCCCTCCATCTGACCTCAGGCACTTTACTTTCAAGCCTGTTTCTCTTTCAACTGCAGCCTTGAAAGTTCTAAAGTGCTCAAACGCTTCACTCTTTTCCTTCATAAAATATACCCACAGCTTTCTAGAACAATCATCAATGAATGTGACAAAGTATGAACTGCCTCCAAGAGATACATTTTGTGTAGGCCCCCAAATGTCTGTATGTACAACATCAAGAATATTTCTGCTTACATCTCTATCATGTGAAAAAGGTTGCCTTGCCTGCTTACCAAACTGACATGCTTCACATACCTTCTGAAATTCTGCAACTCTAAATGTAGGCAAACCTGTAACCAACCCTTTGGACTGCATTAGTTTCAGCCTTTGTACATTTGCATGTCCAATGCATTTGTGCCAAATTTCAATGTCTGCAACAACACCTTTTCCTTTGGCATACATAGCAGCATTCATAGTAGGGATTCCGGCATCTAGAGTGAACATACGTCCAACTCTACTTCCCTTTGCTACCAACCTACACTTGTCATTGAAGTCTTCTACAAAGCAGCCCTTTGCATTAAATCTGACTTGCAGCCCTTGCTCTACCATTTGACCGACTGACACCAAATTCTTTGTAATAGATGGCACATGTAGTATATCTGAAAGACTCTTTGTCTTACCATCATGCAAGGACAAGGGAACTTTTCCAATGTGTGAAATTGGGTGGCATGAGTCATCACCCGTCTGCACATAACCTGCATTCTGTAAATCCTGCATCTCTCCAAACCATTCTGCATGCCTGGTCATATGATTGGATGCACCTAAATCGACATACCAAAAATCTTCATGTGTTCCCTTTCCTGTAACAGCATTCAGCATATGCTGCATAACAAACAAACGTTCATTTTTGTCTTCATTCTGTCGTGAAGATGATCCATAGTTTCCTTGCTGCAACTTACCACTCCGAATATCATCTTTCTTGGCATAACATTGGGCTGCAATATGACCTGTTTTGCCACAGTAGTGGCACACGATACTTGAGTTGTTAGAACCTCTGTTCTGCCATCCACCTCTTCCTCTAAAGCTCCCCCTGCCTCTAAAGTTACCACGACCTCCTGAAACCTGCATATCGCCAAATTGTTGATTCAATCTATTTTGCTGGTTATCACTACCACGTCCTGTACCACAGCCTCTTGAAGAGAACTTACCATGTCCCCTTCCTGAACTGGAGTAGAAAGCATGGACCTGTTCACCACTTCTTTCAGATGTCTCACTCTGCATATTGATTTCTTCAGTGATCATTAGAGAGACCAACTCATCAAAATCTGGAAATGGCTTTCTGACATATACGGAAGTTACAAAAGACTTCCAAGCCTTTTCATTGTTAAGTCCACCCAAGGTAGACGACACCAAATCATCATCATCGGGCATTGCATCAATCGCTGCCAATGCATCTGCAATGCTCCTTACCTTCAATGCATACTCATTGATAGACATCTTCCCTTTCTTCAATGTATTCAACTCTTGCTTGAGTTGAATCTTTCGTGCCTTTGTATTTACAGAAAACATACTTTCAAGTATGGTCCAAGCTACATATGCATTCTCTGCATTTCTAATGTGTCCCAATATATTATTGTCAATTACTGCAGACAACCAATACATGACCTTCTTGTCTTTTGCATTCCAGTCCTTTCGTGCCTTTATCTCTTCTGCAGTTGGAGGATCACTCACCTCCGGCTCCTTTTCTTCACCTGAAACGAACTCGTAGAGGCCTTTTCCAATAAGAAAGTTCGTGACACGGAACTTCCATGAAGGGTAGTTGTTCTTGTCAAGCTTCTCAATGATGGGGCTTCCACTGTTCTCTGCCATTATCACAAGAATAATACCAAACAGCAAGCAAATCTTCTGCAATCCTCGACCTGTAGTGCACACCAATACACTAGATAGCCTTTTTCACTGCTTGCTCAACAATACATGCAATCTGCAACCTGTTTGCAGATAAACCTCGTGTTTACTCACTGGTAAACACCTTTAATCTTACAGATCTGAAATCTGTAACTTGCGCACCCACTGTCGGTCGATACAGTTGAAGTCACAGCGTACCCTGAAACTGCTGTCCGCAACTTGCGGCTCTAAAACGGGCCCTGAAACGGCCTCAAATGCCCTGAAAAGGGCTTATCTACAGAATATACAGTGCTCTTCGCGCACACCGAATCTCACTGCAATCTGAGATTTTTGCTTTGCCCTGCTTCCGGTGCCTCCACAGGCACTATCCAAGAGAAAGAGTGGAAGGATGGGAGAGCTTCTTACCCGTGGCTTGCTTGCTCGAACCTTGCTTCTTCCCCTTTGCTTCAACCTTCGAAATCAACCTCTCTCAGTGGTGCGGCTCTGATACCATGTCAAGAATCGCGTGGTGGAGGGGATTGCTCAAGATGCTGCGCCGAACACACACAGAATGCACAAGGAGAAGCTCACTCAAGAGACAAGAAGAGAGATGGAGGCCAAAACGTTTTCTTGCTGATTTCTTCTTCTTCTTCCACACTCTTTACAATGTACACAAAGTATAGATAAGATACAAGATAAAAGGAAAGTGGCCTACTAAGTCAAACAATGCATAACTGACTACACTAGTCGACTGGCGCTATAACTATGCCAGCTGTAAATAGGTGTAACAATCTGAATATAATAAGTAATGAGTCAGTGGCCATGTGAGAGTCATAATGACCACCGACGTGCTAAGTGTAGACGTGTGGACCCATCTAACCAGGCGGTCCATCATCAATGTCCACATGTGTTGAGCTTGTCATCTCAACACTCCCTGGCCCCTCTAGCCCGACGAGCCATTGTGTTATGGAACTAGAGGCCAAAAGAGAAGTTAACATGGCTCTACAGCTAGAGATGACACAGCAAGCTGTGGAGCATTAAAAAGAAATTCAAAACTTGAAAAAGCAACTCACTGCCAAAGAAAATGAGGCACAAGAGAATGAAGATTGCCTAAGACAAAGGCTAGAGGATGAAGCCCAAGACCTAGTGGTGGAGCAATGGGACCACAAGTTGCTCATCCAACAATACACTGAGCTCCAACAATGAATGGCATGGATGGAAGCTATGTATGTAGAACTATGGAAGATCTAGCACAAGAAGGAGATTAGGAATTAGAAGAACGATGCCAAGAACATGAGGATTCCTTGGTATTCAAGCTGTGGTCGACAATGGAGGAGCAAGGAAGGCTAGAGAGAGAGATAAGAGTCATGCCAAAGGAGAAGGAAGAGGCCATAAAAGAAGCGACCAGGAGTCTACAAGACAACTTGTGAAACACCCATTAGCAAGTGGAGGGACTAATGGCCATGGCCATAATCGAACGAAAACTGCACGTGGCGAAGCCAGAAAGCCACATGCAAACTACTAAAGATCTATCAGAAAGGCTCACAAAGGCCCATTAGCAGTTCTTTGTGGCTGATCAAGGTAGAAGAATAGCTAAAGAGCAGCTGAACCGTCAGGATAAAGAGAAGACCCAAATGCTGGAAGTGTGGGATGAGCAGCAGTAGGTGGTAATGATGGTGTCTCATGAGATGGAAAGAGGCAAGGAAGATCTAGAAGAGAAGGCACATCAGTGGGAGAGGTGCAACTTTTGAAAGAGTGTGAGGATTGACAGAAATCTTACCAGTGGTAGAGTGCGAGAGGGTGCTCGCAAAATCCAAAGCTGAGGCTGCCAAAGCATACTCCAACAAGTAGAGGCAAGCCTTTTTGAGCATTGTGCTTCATGTTACACAAGTTGAAGGTGAGGATTCGGTGGAGAGAATGAAAAGAAAGTTGGAATTGACAACTAGAGCTTTAAGGTATGGCTTGCAAGAGCGCACACCCCCAACCAGCACAGGCATAACCAAGGAGTAGCAATGCAGCTACTTGCGACAAGCCAGCCTCTCGACCGATGAGCTCATGGAACTTGGATTTGAGGAACAAGAGCAACCCCATCTACCTCCATTCCAACCCACTATGGAACAAGACACCCAAGGAAGGACTAGACTTCGAGCACGCATTCGAAAAAGAACTACAAATTAGAGAGCCCAGTCCACCCTTGCATGATCTATCCCCAAAAGAGCCAAAGGGTTTCCACGTTCTCAAGCTCGTTATTGTTGCAAGAAGAAGAAGACGGGAACTTGTGAAGCTAGCCTAGCAAAGAGTGCGAGCATGGTGTAACGTGCTCGCTCCTCAAATCGTGGGACACGTCTTAGCAGTCCATCAAGAGATGTATCTAGAAGACTCCATCCGGCACTCCCAAGAAATGACACGGGGTTTTCCAACTAGGGTCTCTCGAGTCTACCTCGCAATAGAAATTATTCGGTCATTCCCACTAGGATCGAACGACCTGAAGTCCGGGTTCCTAGCAGTCGGGTATTCCTAACAGTCGTCTAGCATCAGTCGATAGCCGCTCCATTTTGTGCAGATACAACTGGGCCAAAGCACACTCATACCGCACTTGGTTCAAAGAGAATGGGAAATGAGAAGGATGCACTGCTCGACCTCTTTGCCCGTAGGGCATAGTGCCATTCCGATCCCCTAAAACGGTATGAATCAGGTTTTTAACTTACAAGTTCTAAGGTCCTTGTCTATCTAACGTTCGCATCAAATAAGTTCCATTGAGGAAAGCTCTTGGCTAACTAAGATCACCCTGTCGTAGGATGGACCCGACGGTCACATCCACCATGCTTCCCTCGGGGGTTGTTTTAGTCATCTAATTACCTGCCACACTATGTTTCACACATAAAAGCAACTTCCTTAATTAACCTGTTAATCACAGGTTCCTTTATGTAATTTAGGGCACAAACAATAAGACAAGATAAAATAAGATCAAACAATTTCTTAACTTATCTTTAGATTAATGTTTTTCTCCCGCCCATACAGGAGGATTGAGTGTCCCTTTCTACCTCCGTAGAAAAATCCTTCCGTCTCCAAGCCATAAAAACTCGAAGGTTTATCCTACCAAGATTGTACCTTGTAACTAGTATCAAGGCCTTGAGATCCCATATCGAGTCATGTAGAACACTTGTGTAGGGTCCAGAGGCATTGGGATTAATGGCCAGACCTCCCCTTGGCACCCAAGCGTCCTCCTACACCAAGTAATTTCCACGGAGAGACCTCTCGCGGCAGGTTCGATCCACATTCCTGGTGCGGATTCATAACCCCCTTGGTTAGGGTTTCGCGGTTCACGAGGCTAGCTAATGCCATCCTTCCTTAATTATCCCTTTAGGAAATCATCCACAGCTGAAGCAACTAGCCTAATAACATTTACTAGGGAAAACATTCATTTTGTTCCCATGGCAATCAACCATCACAAACCCGGCCATGAAATCATCAATCACACCCCACTTGGATTAATATCCAAAACCACATTAACAAATAGTTGAATGCACAACCTCTTGCTTCAAGGCATCACAATCCCATTGCATACACAACGAGAATTTAACTTGGATGTATCAAAACACTTGCTCAAGGAATTTACAACCTTTTCTAAGGTAGAAATCCTTCTAGATCCTTTAAATGATCTAACGGTCTTCCCCTTGATCTTAATTTGATCAAGGCTAACATTGCCCTATTGTTTCACACATAGACAAGTTTGGTAGTTTGTACAACATTCCTGTTAAGGTGAAGTTCCTTTCCTGAATACCCTCAACATTCTTCCTTGGGTCGATTGCAACCCGCAAGATCTGATACCTTGGGAATTGGGGTTTTCCCTAAGTATGCCTTTGCTTGTAAGGAACAAGAATCTACATAGTCAAATGCCAATTCAACTCGTGCTTTTTGAGTTATGGACTGGTGATCTGCCCTTTCCAACGACCTTAGCATTGACTAGGTCTTCATAGGAAATTTTCCCTAGATAGTTTACCTATCTAACTCCTAAATGTTGTTGCGCATTGAGTCCACTAGGACATCCTTACCCTAGTGTGTAAGTCTCCACTTCCTGGAAGAACAATAGATTTTTTCCGTCCCAAGTTGTGTTGCACAACTTTGGAACCACAATTGAAAATTGGCAATTGACAATCTCCTTAAATCGGGAATTGGTCAAAACCTTAATTCCCTTATTTCGTCATAGTGTGCCCTAATTGGTAGGACAACAGAATTGAGAAGAACTTCTATTGATCCATCAAGAGAATGTGTAAAAATCACGATGCAATAACCTATTCCTTTCCATGCATTGAGTGTGACAAAATTTACGACTTTCATCAATGCAACCTTCCTTGAACTTATTATTATTATTATCATTTTCATCGATGCAATCTACTCTTGCAACTAATATTTTTACATGTTCAAGGCAGATTACAAAGTCAAATTATGAGCTTAATTTCAGTGAGAGGATATGAGTCTGGGACGTTGTTCCCATTGGTTGAGATCCCATTAGTGGCGATAGCCCCGTCTCGATCGAACTTACTCACATGGTTGACGGACGTGCACCTCTTACATGCCATACTTTGTAGGAAATTAGCAGCTATACACGAGGTAAAATTTGCTTAGGCTTCGCAAAACATTTTTTCCAAAAGCTCCCGCGGCTTGTAGCACTTTCGGCAATCCAGATTGCGAATATTGGGAAGGAGGGGAAAACTCCCTCTAAGCTAGGGATGCTTGGAAGGTTCCTAGAACCTTCCAAAGATATCTCTCTCTCTCGCTCGCTCTTCTTCTTCTTCTCTTCTTCTCCTCTCTCCCTTTTCTTCTCCTTCTTCTCCTCCTTCTTCTCCTTCTCCTTCTCTCTCTCCCTCTTCTTATTCCTCTTCTCCTCTTCTTCTCCTTCTTCTTCTTCCTCTTCTCCCTTCTCTTCTCTCCTTCTCCTCTCTCTCTCCCTCTTCTTCTTCTTATCTTCTTCTCCTCTCTCTCTCTTATTCTCCTTCTTCTCCTCCTTCTTCTCCTTCTCCTTCTTTCTCTCTCCCTCTTCTTCTTCCTCTTCTTCCCCTCTCTCTCCCTCTTCTTCTCCTTCTTCTTCTCCTTCTCTCTCTTCCTCTTCTTCTCCTCTCTCTCCCTCTTCTTCTCCTTCTTCTACTCTCACGCCTAGGGGGCGCTATTCACAGATGACGGTGGGGGGGTTTTTCCCTAAACACGGCCAGGGGGAGCACACTTGTTGAGGATAACGAGGGGGTGCTATTGATGCTTGTGGACGATCAATCTGCCAAACGGAGGGAGGGGGGAGGCTCTTATAAGGTGGGGGGGAGAAGATGGTTGTCCGCCGCCACCCCCCTGGGGGCTACATCCCCCCCCCACTCATTACTCACTCTCTCACTCACTCACTCACTCTCTCTCTCTCTCTCTCTCTCTCTCTCTCTCTCTCTCTCTCTCTCTCTCTCTCTCTCTCTCTCTCTCTCTCCACGCCATGCACACGACAAGGGGAGAGAGAGGGAGAGTAAAAAATTTTCAAAAAAATTTAAAAACTTTTGAGAGGGGGGTTTCTCATGGGGAAGGCACGGGGGGAAGCATGGGGGTCACAGGGGGGAGATGCTACATCCTCTCCCCCTTAGAGGAATTGAGATGTCCTCATCTCGAGAGAAACTGGGAAAGACAAGCACTAATGGCGCTTATGACCTGTGGGTTAAGACCCACCATGCATTCGCTGCGCTACTCTTAATGTTTCAAGTAGTGCACTCATATTATTCGAATTAACCATAGGTACAAGAGTAGGGTTTATTCTCAATTGTGTTACATGTCGATTAAGCTTCTAGGAATTTTAGTCCTCCTAATAAGGTTTAGTGGGCTCTAGGTCTTCGTCTTCATCTGATTTGTCTCTATATCCATAGACTGTGCCTATGTAGCTTTGTTTTCTTGGAGGCTCAATGTCTTTTGGACTTAGATGAGGGCAGTCTACTTGGATGTGTCCTAGCTCATTACAATGGAAGCATTGATGATAGGGACATCTCCTACGAATGTTCCCTTTCCCTCCGCACGTATGGCATCTCTTATCCTCATTTCTATAGTCATCTTTGCTACAATTGCCTGATTTAAGTTCTTAAACGACTAGATTTACTCGAAGTAATGTGTCTTGCAAGTCCATTGGGCGCACTGATTCCAATCGAGTGTTTAGGGGTGGATTCAACCCAACACAGAATTTTGACACCTGTTGTGTCATATCCATTGGGGGTGCCTACTTTAGGAGTAAAACGGACTTTGAATAATATGCTTCAAGGGACAATCCTAGCTGCTTCAAGTCATAGAATTCATTCATCTTTTGTGTGCAGTAGGCAGGTGGTAGATACCTCCCTCGCAGAGCTTCCTTAAGCTTATCCCAAGTGACTGTCCCCTCCGAGATCGCTTGGTCTCTGCACCACTATTTCCACCAAAGTCTTGCTTTGCCTGTAAGCTTAAGTTTGATGAGCATGGCTTGGTTAGCAGGTGCAACTCCTGCTACCTCAAAATAGTCCTCCATGGACTCAATCCAGATCTCGGCGTCGACTTGAACAGTCCTTCCCTTGGCATCAAACTCAGGTGGCTTAATTTTCTTGAGAAGAAATTTCTCTTGCATGTCAGTATTCATGGGTGCAGAAGGTGCCTAACAATCAAGCCATACCACTTAGGTTATTTCTATTTAGGATATGCCTATGAACCGAACATTACTCAATCATGTATCATTATGAAGTTTCGCTCTGATACCAACTATAATGTGCACGCTCCTCAAATCGCGGGACACGTCTTAGCAGTCCATCGAGAGATATATCTAGAAGATGCCACCCGGCACTCCCAAGGAATGACACGGGGTTTGCCAACTAGGGTCTCTCGAGTCTGCCTTGCAATGGAACTTATCCGACCATTCCCACTAGGATCAACATGAAGTCTGGGTTCCTAGCAGTCAGGTCTTCCTAACAGCCTTCTAGTGTCAGACAGCCGCTCCACTTTGTGCATATACAACTAGGTCAAAGCATGCTTACACCGCACTTGGTTCAAAGAGAATGGGAAACGAGAGGGATGCACCGCTCAATCTCTCTGCCCGTAGGGCATAGTCCCATTCCGGTCCACTAAAACTATATGAATCGGGTTTTTAACTTACAAGCTCTAAGGTCCTTGTCTATCTAACATTTGCATCAAATAAGTTCCATTGAGGAAAGCTCTCGGCTAACTGAGACCACCCTGCCGTAGGATATGGACCTGATAGTCACATCCACCACACTTCCCTCGGGGGTTCGTTTTAGTTATCTAGTTATCTACCATATTATGTTTGACACATAAAAGCAGCTTCCTTAATTAACCTGATAATCATAGGTTCCTTTATGTAATTTAGCACACAAACACTAAGATAAGATAAAACAAGATCAAATACTTTCTTAACTTATCTTCAGATTAATGTTTGTCTCCTGCCCATACAGGAGGATTAAGTGTTCCTTTCTACCTCTGCAGAAAAATCCTTCCGTCTCCCGGCAATAAAAACCCGAAGGTTTATCCTACCAAGATTCTGCCTTGTAACTAGTATCAAGGCCTTGATATCCCATCTCAAGTCACGTAGAACACTTGTGTAGGGTTCGGAGGCATTGGGATTTATGGCCAGAGCCCCCCTGGCACCCAAGCGTCCTCCTACGCCAAGTAATTTCCACGGAGAGACCTCTCGCGGAGGGTTCGGTCCACATTCCCGGTGCGGATTCATAACCCCCTTGGTTAAGGTTTGGTGGCTCGCGAGGATAGCTAACGCCATCCTTCCTTAATTATCACTTTAGGAAATCATCCACAGTTGAAGCAAAGAGCCTAATAACATTTACTAGGGAAAACATCCCTTTTGTTCCCATGGCAATCACTCATCACAAACCCGGCCATGAAATCATCAATCACACCCCACTTGGATTAACATCCAAAACCACATTAACAAATAGTTGAATTCACAACCTCTTGCTTCAAGGCATCACAATCCCATTGCATACACAACCAGAATTTAACTTGGATGTATCAAAACACTTGCTCAAAGAATTTACAACCTTTTCTAAGGTAGAAATCCTTCTAGATCCTTTAAATGATCTAATGGTCTTCCCCTTGATCCTGATTTGATCAAGGCTAATATTGCCCTATTGTTTCAAACATAGACAAGTTTGGCAGTTTGTACAACATACCTGTTAAGGTGAAGTTCCTTTCTTGAATACCCTCAGCATTCTTCCTTGGGTCGATTGCAACCCGCAAGATCTGATACCTTGGGAATTGGGGTTTTCCCTAAGTATGCATTTGCTTGTAAGGAACAAGAATATACATAGTCGAATGCTAATTCAACTCGTGCTTTTCGAGTTATGGACTGGTGATCCACCCTTTCCAATGACCTTAGCATCAACTAGGTCTTCATAGGAAATTTTCCCTAGATAATTTACCTATCTAACTCTCCTAAATGTTGTTGTGCATTGAGTCCACTAGGACGTCCTTACCCTAGTGTGTAAGTCTCCACTTCCTGGAAGAACAATAGATTTTTTCCGTCCCAAGTTGTGTTGCACAACTTTGGAACCACAATTGAAAATTGGCAATTGACGATCTCCTTGAATCGGGAATTGGTCGAAACCTTAATTCCCTTATTTCGGCATAGTGTGCCATAATTGGTAGGACAACAGAATTGAGAAGAACTTCTATTGATCCATCAAGAGAATGTGTAAAAATCAGGATGCAATAACCTATTCCTTTCCATGCATTAAGTGTGACAAAATTTACGACTTTCATCAATGCAACCTTCCTTGAACTTATTATTATTATTATCATTTTAATCAATGCAATCTACTCTTACAACTAATATTTTTACATGTTAAAGGCAGATTACGAAGTCAAATTATGAGCTTAATTTCAGTGAGAGGATATGAGTCTGGAATGTGGTTCCCATCGGTTGAGATCCCATTAGTGGCGATGGCCCCGTCTCGATAGAACTTACCCGCATGGTTGCCGGATGCACACCTCTTAGGTGCCATACTTCGCAAGAAATTAGCGGCTGTACAAGAGATAAAATTTGCTTAGGCTTCGCAGAAAATTTTCTCCAAAAGCTCCCGTGGCATGCAGCACTTTCGACAATCCAAGTTGCGAATCCCGGGAAGGAGGGGAAAACTCCCTCTAAGCTAGGGATGCTTGGAAGGTTCCTAGAACCTTCCAAAGCTCTCTCTCGCTCTCTCCCTCTTCTTCTTCTTCTTTTCTTCTCTTCTCTCCCTTTTCTTCTCCTCCTTCTTCTTCTCCTTCTCCTTCTCTCTCTCTCTCTTCTTCTTCCTCTTCTCCTCTTCTTCTCCTTCTTCTTCTTCCTCTTCTCCCTCCTCTTCTCTCCTTCTCCTCTCTCTCTCCCTCTTCTTCTTCTTCTCTTCTTCTCCTCTCTCTCTCTTATTCTCCTTCTTCTCCTTCTTCTTCTTCTTCTTCTCCTTCTCCTTCTCCTTCTCCTTCTCTCTCTCTCCCTCTTCTTCTTCCTCTTCTTCCCCTCTCTCTCCCTTTTCTTCTCCTTCTCCTTCTCCTTCTCCTTCTCTATCTTCCTCTTCTTCTCCTCTCTCTCCCTCTTCTTCTCCTTCTTCTACTCCCATGCCTAGGGGGCGTTGTTCATGGATGACGGTTAGGGGGGTTTTTCCCTGAACACGGCCAGGGGGGGCACTCCTGTTGAGGATGACGAGGGGGGTGTTGTTGATGCCTGTGGATGACTAGGGGGCTTTGCCAAATGGAGGGAGGGGGGAGGCTCTTATAAGGTGGGGGGGAGAAGACGGCTGTCCGCCGCCACCCACCTGGGGGCTACATGCCCTCCCACTCATTACTCATTCACTCTCTCTCTCTCTCTCCCCGCCATGCACATGGCAAGGGGGAGAGTAAAAAAATTTCCAAAAAAATTAAAAACTTTTGAAAGGGGGGGTTCTCCTGGGGGAGGCACGAGGGGGAGCACGAGGGTCACGGGGGGGAGATGTTACATCCTCTCCCCCTTAGAGGAATCGAGATGTGCTCATCTCGAGAGAAACTGGGAAGGACAATCACTAATGGGGCTTATGACCTGTGGGTTAAGACCCACCATGCATCTGCAACGCTACTCTTAATGTTTCAAGTAGTGCACTCATATTATTCGAATTAACCATAAGAACAAGAGTAGGATTTATTCTCAATTGTGTTACATGTCGATTAAGCTTCTAGGAATTTTAGTCCTCCTAATAAGGTTTAGTGGGCTCTAGGTCTTCATCTTCATTTCATTCGTCTTTATATCCATAGACTACGCCTGTGTAGCTTCGTTTTCTTGGAGGCTCAATGTCTTTTGGACTTAGATCAGGGCAATCTGCTTGGATGTGTCCTAGCTCATTACAATGGAAGCATTGATGGTAGGGACATCTCCTACGGATGTGCCCTTTCCCTACGCACGTATGGCATCTCTTATCCTCATCTCCATAGTCATCTTTGCTACAATTTCCTGATTTAAGTTCTTAAATGATTGGATTCGCTCGGAGTAATGCGTCTTGCAAGTTCATTGGGCGCACTGATTCCAATTAAGTGTTTATGAGTGGATTCAACCCAACACAGAATTTTGACACCTGTTGTGTCATATCCATTGGGGGTGTATACTTTAGGAGTGAAATGTACTTTGAATAATATGCTTCAAGGGATAATCCTAGCTGCTTCAAGTCATAGAATTCATTCATCTTTTGTGTGAGGTAGGCAGGTGGCAGATACCTCCCTTGCACAGCTTCCTTAAGCTTATCCCAAGTGACTGTCCCCTCCGAGATCACTTGGTCTCTGTACCACTGTTTCCAACAAAGTCTCGCTTCACCTGTAAGCTTAAGTTTGGCAAGCATGGCTCGGTTCATAGGTGCAGCTCCTGCTGCCTCAAAATAGTCCTCCATGGACTCAATCCAGATCCCGGCATCGACTTAAACAGCCCTTCACATGCCATCAAACTCGAGTGGCTTAATTTGCTTGAGAAGAAATTTTTTCTTTTGCATGTCAGCATTCGTGGGTGCAGAAGGTGCCTAACAATCAAGCCATACCACTTAGGTTATTTCTATTTAGGATATGCCTATCAATTGAACATTACTTAATCATGTATCATGATGAAGTTTCACTTTGATACCAACTGTAATGTGCCCGCTCCTCAAATCGAGGGACACGTCTTAGCAGTCCATTGAGAGATATATCTAGAAGACGCCACCCGGCACTCCCAAGGAATGACACGGAGTTTACCAACTAGGGTCTCTCGAGTCTGCCTTGCAACGGAACTTATCCAGCTGTTCCCACTAGGATCGACATGAAGTCCAGGTTCCTAGCTGTCGTATCTTCCTAACAGCCTTCTAGCGTCAGTCGACAGTTGCTCTACTTTGTGCAAATACAACTGGGTCAAAGCCCACTCATACCGCACTTGGTTCAAAGAGAATGGGAAACGAGAGGGATACACCGCTCGACCTCTTTGCCCGTAGGGCATAGTCCCATTCCGGTCCCCAAAAACGGTATGAATCGGGTTTTTAAATTACAAGCTCTAAGGTCCTTGTCTATCTAATGTTCGCATCAAATAAGTTCCATTGAGGAAAGCTCTCGGCTAACCGAGACCACCCTGCCATAGGATGGACCCAATGGTCACATCCACCACACTTCCCTCGGGGGTTGTTTTAGTTATCTAATTACCTACCACATTATGTTTGACACATAAAAGCAGCTTCCTTAATTAACCTGATAATCACAGGTTCCTTTATGTAATTTAGCACACAAACACTAAGATAAGATAAAACAAGATCAAATACTTTCTTAACTTATCTTCAGATTAATGTTTGTCTCCTGCCCATACAGGAGGATTAAGTGCCCCTTTCTACCTCTGCAGAAAAATCCTTCCGTCTCCCGGCAATAAAAACCCAAAGGTTTATCCTACCAAGATTCTGCCTTGTAACTAGTATCAAGGCCTTGATATCCCATCTCGAGTCACGTAGAACACTTGTGTAGGGTCCCGAGGCATTGGGATTTACAGCTAGAGCCCCCCTCTGGCACCCAAGCGTCCTCCTACGCCAAGTAATTTCCACGGAGAGACCTCTCGCGGAGGGTTCGGTCCACATTTTCGGTGCGGATTCATAACCCCCTTGGTTAAGGTTTGGTGGCTCACGAGGGTAGCTAACGCCATCCTTCCTTAATTATCCCTTTAGGAAATCATCCATAGTTGAAGCAACGAGCCTAATAACATTTACTAGGAAAAACATCCCTTTTGTTCCCATGGCAATCACTCATCACAAACCGGGCCATGAAATCATCAATCACACCCCACTTGGATTAACATCCAAAACCACATTAACAAACAATTGAATGCACAACCTCTTGCTTCAAGGCATCACAATCCCATTGCATGCACAATCAGAATTTAACTTGGATGTATCAAAACACTTGCTCAAGGAATTTACAACCTTTTCTAAGGTAGAAATCCTTCTAGATCCTTTAAATGATCTAAGTGGTCTTCCCCTTGATCCTAATTTGATCAAGGCTAACATTGCCCTATTGTTTCAAACATAGACAAGCTTGGTAGTTTGTACAACATTCCTGTTAAGGTCAAGTTCCTTTCCTGAATACCCTCAGCATTCTTCCTTGGGTCGATTGCAACCCGCAAGATCCGATACCTTGGGAATTGGGGTTTTCCCTAAGTATGCATTTGCTTGTAAGGAACAAGAATATACATAGTCGAATGCTAATTCAACTCGTGCTTTTCGAGTTATGGACTGGTGATCCACCCTTTCCAATGACCTTAGCATCAACTAGGTCTTCATAGGAAATTTTCCCTAGATAATTTACCTATCTAACTCTCCTAAATGTTGTTGTGCATTGAGTCCACTAGGACGTCCTTACCCTAGTGTGTAAGTTTCCCCTTCCTGGAAGAACAAGAGAATTTTTCTGTCCCAAGTTGTGTTGCACAACTTTGGAACCACAATTGCAAATTGACAATTGACAATCTCCTTAAATCGGGAATTGGTTGAAACCTTAATTCCCTTATTTTGGCATAGTGTGCCCTAATTGGTAGGACAACAGAATTGAGAAGAACTTCTATTGATCCATCAAGAGAATGTGTAAAAAACAGGATGCAATAACCTATTCCTTTCCACGCATTGAGTGTGATAAAATTTACAACTTTCATCAATGCAACCTTCCTTGAACTTATTATTATTATTATCATTTTAATCGATGCAATCTACTCTTGCAACTAATATTTTTACATGTTAAAGTCAGATTATGAAGTCAAATTACGAGAATTTCAGCGAGAGGATATGAGTCTGCGACCTGGTTCCCATTGGTTGATATCCCATTAGTGGCGATGGCCCCGTCTCAATCCGACTTACTCACATGGTTGCCGGACACGCGCCTCTTAGGTGCCATACTTCGTAGGAAATTAGCGGCCGTACACGAGGTAAAATTCGCTTAGGCTTCGCAAAAAATTTTCTCCAAAAGCTCCCGCGGCCTGTAGCACCTTCGGCAATCCAAATTGCGAATCCCGAGAAGGAGGAGAAAACTCCCTCTAAGCTAGGGATGCTTGGAAGGTTCCTAAAACCTTCCAAATCTCTCTCTCTCTCTCTCTCTCTTCTTGTTCTTCTCTTCTTCTCCTCTCTCCCTCTTCTTCTCCTTCTTCACCTCATTCTTCTTCTCCTTCTCCTTCTCTCTCTCTCTCTTCTTCTTCCTCTTCTCCTCTTCTCCTTCTTCTTCTTCTTCCTCTTCTCCCTCCTCTTCTCTCCTTCTCCTCTCTCTCTCCCTCTTCTTCTTCTCTTCTTCTCCTCTCTCTCTCTTCTTCTCCTTCTTCTCCTCCTTCTTCTTCTCCTTCTCCTTCTCTCTCTCTCTCTTCTTCTCCTCTATCTTTTTGAAATTAACCTAGGAATAGATAGCTAGGCTATGGCTAGGCTCATGATGAGGGTTACCTTGCTTCCCTCGTTCTGTATGAGGATCCTTGAAACACAATATTAGTGAGTTTGGGAATCTCCCAATTTCCAATTTCTAAATACTAAAAATTTGGCACCTGGATAACATGCCCATAAGTTTATCAAAACCATATGATGTGACCTATCATTGGAAAGCACTTGAAAAATGGAATCTATTGAGCTATAAACCGCTCGATTTGGAGTTGTAGTGTTCAAGTTATGGAAAATCCAAAGTTTTGACCACGTGTCCCAAACTTATGGAAATTTTTCAAATTCCCCAATATGGTGTTTTGAAGACATGAGCGATAGCCACTTTACGAGGTGTAATCATCCTTTCTTGTCAACCACACCTCTTAATGCAAAGGCTAGCATCAAGGAATACATGTAGAGCCACGCCTTACTAAGTCCCTAAGACCACCTCGCGAATTGTCCAAGGAAGATCAAGGTAGAGCCTAAGAGGACCCCTTGCATCCAAATGCCAGCTATAATCATCTACTCAAAAAACAAAAAGGAAACACTAAACCCCCCAAAAGCACTTTGAGCGCCACAATCACTACACCTAGGGTTTCCATACCTAGCCCCGTCCCCCACAACACATGCTTAGGGCACATCAAGGGCAAGACATACTTAGCAAGGTAATTCTTTTCTATGGTTCGACCCGTCACTCTAAGCCCCCTGCACTACACCTTTCTTATGCACAAACTGAGTCCTCAAGTGTGGGACACCATCAAGGGCTTGCCCAAGGCTAGGACCCATCTCCCAATTCCACAAGCACGAGCACCACGCACTCCACGTTAAGGTAGAAACACCCCCAAGTTGTGCACCTTCTTTTCTTTCTAGGTACAAACAAATTCCCCAACCACCAGCTCCAGAGGCCCCATCATTGATGCCAGGAGGCATATTCCATGGTGGATTTCGTGAGGTTTTGCTGTGGATTTCGTAAAATTATATTTATTGCCGGGGCTCATACACAAGGTGGATTCCTTGTGCGAAAAGTCGATGGGGATGCCTGTCCTTTTTGGGCGTCTCATTAGTTTAATGTGCAAGTGGGTGATTCCATAGCGGGTGATTCCACAAAATACATATTTAAATTAATGGACGTTTATGAGTTTAGAGTGCGCACTCGTAATAAATTAAGGTTAGGATTGAGTTCTAACCAATTTATTTATTTTGTAGCTGAAGACTGCTAGGTATTCACTTTTGTCGATTTAATTTTATTATTTTTCTAACAATTGTGAATGCTTCAGTTGATGTGTAGAGCAAGCAACGGTGGCGTTGGGAAGCACTAGGCGATAGTGTGTATTCAAGTTATTTAGAAGAAATTACCATTTTTATGGACGCACATCTTAGGCATGGCGCCAATATTTATTTTGACACACTTATTTATTGAACTTTTTGACATTTATTTATTATTTATTATACGCATGGACGCACGATTTAAATATATGTTATTGGACATTGTATTTGGATAACAGCTCGACTCTTTGGGTTCCCAACCGCTTTATTATTTATTTGGACAAAAGTAAACACAAAAGCTAAAGCGTGATAATTGTAAATTTGGGCTATTTTTGAGCTTGGAGATGAATAATTGTGGAGCACTCACACAAGGCATGGGGGGAGATTGTACCCAACGAGTCTTTTGATTCATATCGTGCAAGTCTTGTCTCTTGGTTTTTGTGCAAAAGTAGAGTTATTTTATTCTTGGGGACCTTCCGGTGCTCGCTACGTTCGCATATAGCATCCGATCTGTGCATCAGTAGTATCAGAGCGAAGCTGAGATCAAGGGCTTCCAATCACTTACCATCTTGCACGAAGGCAAAGCTCTTAGAACGATCAAGCTCTACAGTCAGTCTCGCGGCAATCCGTCAATAGCAGCGCATTCCTGGTGGTGAAAAACCCCCTGCTATGCACTTGGATCACGAAGGACCAGCCTCTATAGGCGGAGGACCACCTCCCAAGCCTTTTTGCAAACTAGTCTTATTGACAGAGAGCAGTTGATTAAGCTTGGAGATTATAAAGCTTAATAAGATTTATAATAAAGCTTAACCACTCGAATTTCAGCGATTGTGGTGGTAGGATGTACCCGATGGCACTGAATCAGATGAGGACATCCTGATGTCTTGTCTCGCAGATCAAACGTTAAGATAAGCTTTTTAAAAGCTTAAGTTACGTAAGCTAAACAAGCATAGTCACCTAAAGCTTAACTTACTTACAAGGTCCTTCAGACTATATGCAATCCCGAACCGGTTTTGAAGACCTTCTTAATCTCTATTCACACTCGAATTGTTGCTAAACTTGTTTCTGCAAGAGGGTTGTCACACGCGCAGTCCAACGAGGATCACTTTTATGCTTGTAAGAAGACCGCGATCCAATTGGCAAAACTGATAAAAGCAAGTTCGTGATGAAGGCGGAAAACATATTGCAAGCTCATCAAAGTAATTCTCGAAGCAAATCTCCTTAATGATCTATTTATACATGGGTAGAGGACGAGTGATAGACCTTCAATCAAAATTCCAGGTTTTGCTTTCCAATTTTATTTAATTTATCTATTCATTAGTACCTAACATTAGTTAGAATAAATTCTTAGTTAATAGATTACATGAAATATTATTTAAGATAATTTATTCTAATTTAAAAATATATATTTGTATATGTAAGAAAACCTAGTTTCTTAACAAAATACCATACTAATTATTTTGCCTGTGATTTATTAATGATAAATTTGCATGTAGATACACACATCGGATATATATATATATATATTCTTTTGTAAATTTTATATTTTTTAAAATGTATATCTAGATACCTATAATTTAAATTTTATTTATCGTAGATTGTTCATATATATATATATATATATATATATATATATATATATATATATATATATATATATATATATATATATATATATATATATATATATATATAGTTGATTTATTATTTCCTACATGTTATTAAGTACTAATATTATATTAGAGTTTATTTGAAACTATAATTGTTTAACTAAAAAAAATAAATCTTTTAATAAATACTAGATTTATATACTTAAAGTCTTATTATTCTTGACATTTTATTAGTTCTATTTTAGCATCACAATTAGTAGTTAAATATATTGAAAATACCCTCATAAATTACCATTCGTTTAATCTCAAGGTACATTAGTTAGATTAATCTAACATTGACCCTAGTTTTAAACTTGATTAGACTATATTAGTTACTAATACTTGGATTCCGATTGATTTATTGTCTTGTACTGATAGCTTCCTATTTTAAGAGAAAAGATTGTATGACATTGTTCCCCTTACATCATTGATGTTGCACAAAATTCATTGTCCTGCATATCCATGTCATAGGTTTATAGACTTAAGCGACACCTCAGTAAAACAATATGATTTGTTAATACCTTTATCCATTTTTGATTGTGCATAGGAACATATTTTTAATAGATTACCTAACCACTCAAACTAACCATGATATAATTTGAACTATAGTTGACAAGTTTAACCAGCAAGCATGTTAATTTTGCCATGCAAGAAAACATTGATTGTTGCACAATTGTTTTTGAAACAACAATTTTCACTAATCATAGTTTGCCAAAAGTTATTATTTCTTCTTGTGATTCTCAATTTTATAATAGTTTTTGACTACTTTGTTTGCTTGATTTAACCGTGAAACCAATAGGTCAATAGAAGCAACCATTAGTACTATCTTAGATCTTTCATGTGCATACAAAATTACACAATCCCATACAAATACTTACAAAGCACTTTTTGAACTCATTTATGAATATAGATTGTTTACACCCTTCACATCATTGTCGTATAAAGTTAAAGCTGTTGATGATATTACCCACATGCATGCTACAATTTTTGATGAAATTAAAGATATGATTGTGAAAGTCTAGCAATGATGTTAGGAGGCATATTTCACGGTGGATTCCATGCCACGGTGGATTCCGTGAGGTTTTATGGTGGATTCCGTAAACTTTGATGACCGGGGCTCATACACAAAGTGGATTCTTTGTGCAAGAAAATGATGGGGACGCCTGTCCTTTTCGAGCGTTTCATTAATTTAGTGTGTACATGGGTGATTTCATAGCGGGTGATTCCGCAAAATGCATATTAAATTAATAAACGTTTATGAGTTTAGAGTGCGCACTCGTAATAAATTAAGGTTAGGATTTATTTCTAACTAGTTGATTTATTTATGTAACTGAAGACTGCTAGGTATTCACTTTTGTCGGTTTAATTATATTATTTTTACTAACGATTGTGAATGCTTCAGTTGATGTGTAGAGATAGCAGTAGTGGGGCGAAGGAAAGCATTGGAGGATAGCGAGTATTCGATTTATTGATTATATTTTGATGGGCGCATACCTTAGGCATGGCGCCTATATTTTTTCACGCCTATTTATTGAGGCGTTGAATATTTATTATTATTTTGTATGCGCGTGGGCGCACGATTATGTTATTTGTACTTGGACATTGTATTGGGCATGCCAAACTCTTTGGGCACCGTTCGTTAGCTTTATTTCTATTTTGTGCTAAAGCAAACTGAAAAGCTAAAAGCTTGCTATTTTGTAATTTGGGCTATTATTTGAGCTTGAAGATGAATAATAAATAAAAATACATGCTTTGTGGAGCGCTCACACAAGGCATGGGGGGAGATTGCACCCAATTGGTCTCTTGCTCTTGTCGTTCATGCTTTTTACCTTGTAATTTGTGCAAAAAGTAGAGTTCTATTGTTCTTGGGGACCTTCCGGCATTCACTACGTGAGCATACAGCATCCGATCTGCGCACCAGGCAATCATATACAAAACAAGTTAACAAGAAAAGAAAAGCTATGAGTTTCAAAGTTGATGATTATGTTTGGTTGCGCATTGAAAAGAGAAGATTACAAAGTGTTGACAAACACCCTGTTGTAAAGTTAGCTCCTAGATTTTATGGACCTTTCAAGATCATTCATAAAATCAATGACAATGCATTTAAACTAGAATCACCCCAACACTAGAAAATCCACAATACTTTTCATATCATTCTTTTACGACCTTTTAGAGGCCAATTACATATACACCCTATTTATGAAAATTCTCATTTGTTAGAAGAAGAAACTGAAATCCTTGAACCTGAAACTATTTTAGATACTGACTTTATGACCACTAGAATTGGCCGTAGATATTTTAGATATTTGGTTAAGTTTAAAAATCATCATGTTGAAGAGGCCCAATGGATGCACACTCGAGACCTAAGTGCTTACCCCTCATTGTTGGCTCCACATTGAGCTAATATCAATTGAGGACAATTGCTATCCCACCTCTGGGGTATGATGCTAGGAGGCATATTCCACGGTGGATTCCGTAAACTACATCCCACCCTAGAATGGTGTTGTAGAGTGCATGAATATGAAGATTTAGAAGAGAGTTCATAGTATGCTTAGCTAGACATGCCTACCACAATATTTTTCGCCAAAGGCTATTACTACTAACATACACTTGATAAACAAATCCCCATTCAATCCTATTGACTATCAGGCTGTAAAGGAGATACGGTCTAGAAAATCTCCATCATATGCTCATTTGTGTGTCTTTGGATGTGAGGCTTTTTGCCATGTTCCCAAGGACAAACATAATAATATCTTGCATCTCTCTTATTTCCACTTGCTCATGCTTACATTTGGGCTTCCCTATTCACATCCAAGGTACTATGTTGATAGTATGTTTCTCATGAGGTCACTCTACAATGTACTAGTCATCATGTATGATATGCATATGGTATGGTTTTTATCCTATAGCTCTAAAACTATACATTAACATTAGAGGGGAATTAGTGTGCATCAATCTGCAATATTTTGCATCAGTATATGATCATCAAAAATTGATTGTCAACTAGCTTTCAATGGATACTCACTACTCAGTGATGTTCATCTGGTTTTGTGGATAGTAGCGTGTCTTGAGAATGCCCTTGATAGTTCAGCTATGGTTCATACTCTGCTCATGCTTTACTATGGTTGTTTAGCTAGTTAATTTTAGAAACGCTAACGTGAGATGTGTTATATGGGTTTCTAGTAGTAGTTGGATTCATTGTGAGACTTATGTTATAGTTATGATGGCTGGAAACTTTTCACCAAGTGTTTGGCATGAGTATGGTTGAGCAATAGTAGTCCGTGTTGTTTTGACTTTGATCCTTTTTGAGAAATTCCAATGCAGTATACTTTGCTTTGGCACATTGCAACACAATTGAGGATGATTGTAAGGATTTCAAGGGGGAGGCTTGTCACAAGGATGTGAGATTTGGATTCTTTGCTTAGCATTTGAGTAAGAGACAATCAAATGTGCAAAGGTGACTTACATGTGATATGTAGGATACTTATTTTACAATGTAAGACCTAGGACCTTGAGATATAAATCAGTGCTAAAGGCAAAAGTTATAATAAGTTATACTTGATAGGTACTAGGTGGTTCTTGATGCTAGAATTTGGCCTAGAATATTTAATTAGCTATAAGTGTCAGTGGTGACATTAGGGAATTGGCATTAATTAACTAATTGGTGTCACTCACGAGACTAGTGAGTTCTCATGATTACTTGGGTGATAACTTGGCCTAGTCAATTTAGTTATTGTGGCTAGTCAGATTATTTTTCTAAGACATAAATAATTATTAAATTATTTTTTAGATTTTATATTTTGAAAATGTTGAAAATTGGATTTCGAAGGTAGCCACTTGGCAAAACTTACCCATGCTAATGGAGAAAGGCTAGTGGGAGTCTGAAAAGAGAGAAGGAGAGTTCATTCTCCTGGTGGAGTAGCACACAAGAGGGGAGACTATACAACTATTGCTAGCAAGAGGAGGCCATTTGGGAGTAGCCAAAACAGCCCATGCAACAAAGAAAACTTGTAGAGATTCCCAACATGCAAAGGAGAACAAGAACAAGGGGGCGATATCATTTTGGGGCTCTTGGTTGTTGTTGACCTCTTTTGGGGTTGTCCAAACAAGCAAGTGGCAGATATCATCTCCCCCAGCCTATTCTCATTCTTTCTCAGTAAGTAACTAATTTACGATAGGAATTAAGGTTTGATAGCCACTTGGAAAGTGTGCTCAGAAATGAAGGTCTAGTGACTTGAATTTTAGTCATTGGAATCAAGAATTCTAGGAGATTCAAGTGGCCATTCAGCCAACATACATTTAGGGTTAAATTTTCACCCAAGGAGCATAATTTAAGGCCAATCCCTGAGCAAACCAAGGGAAAAATTGGTTTGAAGCCTTGCTTGTCATCTATGATAGCAAGAGGTAGCTATATTGGCAGAGAATATTTAAAAATCTCAATGTACTCCATCCATTTCCAATAAAAGATAAAGAAATAATGTGAGGGGAGTCAACTTTGGGGGCAATAAACTATCCGTTTTCCAAGATTAAGTGGTAAATTATGCATTTTCATTTATGTGCTTTAATTTCTTGCTACAATTATTGATTATCAAGTTTTTATCGCCTTCTTTGGGGAAGAAGGTCAATTTCATACATTGTTCAAAATCAAACTTTATAGTTTCTTTGGCTATCCTTTTTTATGTCTCTTCATTACCATTATCTTGTTCCATCGTTCTTCCATAACCTCAATATTTTGGCTTTTAGCAATATATGTATATATGGAAAACAAATCTACATGATCATTCCAACTAGTCATCTTACAAATGCAATTTTCTATTTTATACAATTCATATTTGGAGATATTTTCTTTTTCAACTATCTGTATAGCATAAGATCAAAGCTCATTTTTCTTCTCATGACTTCTCTTTTCACATATATTTTTATGACATTTGAAACTATAAACCATAAGTAGCACCTTCAATTGTACTTCTGAAGAAGATGCATGTAAGTTTATTGATCGGTTGGAAATTACTTGGCTTGCAAAGAATAGGCAGGATCCTGAGTCTATGCTTAGGACTTCTTCTTGTTGTGTACAAAAAAAAGCTAGAAAATGGATATAAAGTCATTTAATAGCCTATTGATGGCATGAGCTACCTCAAGAGGTGACATATAAGGGTGTTAAATGGAGATTTTTGTAGTAATATAGGAAAGTGGAGGACCAAAATGGCATGTGCCATGAGATTTTAGGACTTGTACAACACAATTCTTTGCAAGATTATATTCAACTCTTTGAAAAAATTTGGGATTGTTGGTTCTAGTCTTTGGGGAGATAAGAACCTCCTCAATTCCTTTTAAAAGAGAGATTTATCACAGGACTTCAAGTTCCACTTCGAGTCAAGTAGCAACTTCAAACTACAAAGAGGTAGTGAATCTAACCAAAGGAAAAGATTGAAAATTTTCCTGCTTGGAGTCGCTTAGAAGGGAGGTACAATAAAGTAATCAAGAGAAAGGAAAAGTATGATTTTTCCTTATGCTCCTACTAGTCTAGAGAAGGGTCTAGGTGAGGATCAATTAAGGAAAGAAATGCATAAGTTGTTCACATGTTCAAAAATTTGAGTTTTAATATTTGAGGTGTTGTAGGTTGAGGATGAGGAACAGTATGGAAACCACCCTATCTAGGACAAAACCAAGAGCAAGGGAAGCTAAGAGGAGATCAAGGAAAGCTATCAACAATATATGTACTAAGAATCTAAATCAGGGACCCTTACCTGGAAGCTAAGAGGAGATCAAGGACACATATTAGGAGGCTATTGACAATGGTCCAATCCATATTAATGATTCAACTGTAGGGAATGGGGCCATAATAGACCTAATTGTGTGATAAAACATTGCAAAGGGGAGGTGACATGTTCCCTATCCTAAAAAATCTTACCATATAAATATTTATAGTATGGATATCAAAGATAAGCCTAGCCCAAGCAGATTTACCCATGAAAAGAAAGGAAATAAAAAAATGGATGAGATTCACCCAACTACCTCATCCATTCATTTGGAGGAACCAAGAGTGATGCTAGTTAAAAGAGACAAGGAGAAAAGTGACAAAAATGGACCATGTTGAGCAAAGAAGGGGAAACAAAAAGAAGACCCATCAACCAATAAAAGAGAAGCAAAGCTTAAAGACATTACTAGCCTAAAGACTTACCTCTGGGAGTTGCTCAACCACATTACCATCTGCAAAGTGATCTAAATGGTTGAAATACCTATGGTCATTTGATGGAGCTCTATTTGCATTTGAGGAGAGATTGGAAGAGGCTTGTCAATACTCCTAAGTAAAAGGAGGAAGATGGACGATTAACTTACATTTTTTTGTAGACTTACTATGCATTATCCCTATTGTAGATGCTTGCATGAGGGACAATTTACTGATAAACCCTATGTAGATGGGGGAGCGCAAGTTTGTGTTGTAGCTTAAGCTTGTGTGGAAATATTAGGATGAGTTGAATGGGAAATAGAATTCATTTGGCTAACTACTCCAACTTAGCATACTTGAGTGTTTTGGAACAATTAGAGGTAAGGGTTTTTTGTGTAAGTACACAAATAGGTTTTCTTGTAATACTAGTTAAGTTGTCTTGTAATACACTTGTGGATAAAAGGGGGTTGTTACAAAAATTTAACATGATCACAAAGAGTCATATGAAATGAAAAGTGGAACAAGAGGAAAAAGCAGGAATTCCAATGTATTGTTCAATTAGAAGTAATGGAAAAAAGAACTTTGGAATAAATGGAATCTTACTTGCAACCAAAAAATTAATCCACAAGAAATTTTTGTGGAAAAAATGTTGCTTATGGATTTGTTTGTGGTAGTTGAACAAGAAACTTTCTCAAGAATGCTAAGAAGGAACCAAGCACATTTGTCAAAGACTATGACGTTTGAGTATGGAGCAACAACTTGCATTAAGGGAATAACTTGAAAAGATACTAAAAGCAAACATTATTTATCAAGTTGATATTTCTAAATGGGTAAGTCCCATTGTGATTCACCAAAACAAGATGGAAGATTGTGGATATGTATTGACTACAACCACTCAATGCTATGACCAAAAGGGATCATCACCCTTTGCTATATATAGATGGTATTTTAGACTTTGTGTTCAGACGTGAGTGCTATAGTATATGTGATGGGTATTCAAGGACCTACTTCCAATTAAGAATAGCACTAGAAGATCAAAGGAATACAAACTTTATCATACCTTGGGGATACTTTTGCTATCGGGTACTACCATTTGGTCTCAAGTATCAAGTGTTTGCACCATTTCTTAATAAGTTTCTAAATGTCTTTGTGGATGATATTGTTGTATATTTGACTACATCCTTGCATCACAAAAAATTTGACCTAAATAAATTTGTGGATGATATTGTTGTATATTTTTGTGATGCAAGTTGGCATTCTTATGTGTTGGCTACAACATAAAGGAAAGTGGCCTACTAAGTCAAACAATGCATAACAGACTATACTAGTCGACTGGTGCTATATCTTTGCTAGCTCTAGGTAGGTGTAACAAACTAAATATAATAAGTGATAAGTTAGTAGCCATGTGAGTATCATAATGACCACCAATATGCTAAGTGTAGACATGCTGGTGCGAAACGAAACACGTGGCAAATCCAGAAAATCAAATCTCGATCATTAACAACTTTATAACACACATAATAGAACTTAGTAGAAAAATCTAACAAATCAAGCATCTCAACTATTGAATACAAACAACATTATAATACATAAGAGGATTTGAATAACTCAATAGATTGAGAAAGACATGAGAAAAACACATGATTCGGCCCAACCTTTCACATGGCAAAAGTTATGGTTTGCCATCTTTAATTATATATTATAGTTTTACATGGATATTTGCATTCATATCTTACATATAATTACAAAGAAAGTATAAACATCAATTGAAAAATAGAGTTTTAAGAGTCAAAAGGTATCCTATAACATGATGCAATTGTTGCAAAAAATTTTGTGTTCTAAATCTTGACATTTTGATATCACCATCGCACGCTATAGCAGAAAATTCCAAAACCCCCAAAACGACTCTTGAAGCTCTAAATTCTGATTCCAGATGAGGGAGAAACAAAAAAACTCAGCTTTCACTCTATTATCTTGTTTTGCGCACGATCCTGTTGCTTTTATAAAGAAAGCTAGAAAAGCCTTCTAAACTTAACCACATTAAGAAAATAGCAAGGTATTCCATAAAGAAAGCTTATTTCAATAAAATCATATGTTAAATCTCATATTTTAAAATAATCTATATTAAAAATAAATAAATTAATAATACTAAGGACAATGATCTATTTATTACTAAAGAATTTTAAACTTATAACTTACAAATAGAGTAATAATTTTAATAATGAAATTTACGCTTGGACTTATGCTAATGCCAAGTGCTACTATCGAAAGCCAACACTACCTGCTGTACACATAAACTGAAGCATTCACAATTGTTTATAAATAAAATAAACAAACAATAGTGAATACCTAGTAGTCTTCAGCTACAAATCAACTTCTCGCACAAGGAATCCACATTGTGTATGAGCCCCAGTAAATACATATATTTTTACAAAATCCACTGAAAAACCTCACGAAATCCACTGTGGAGTATACCTCCTCACATCATGTGTAGACCCATCTAGCCAGGCGGTCCATCATCAATGTCTGCACGTGTTGAGATTGCCATCTCAACACTCCCCCCTCAAGCTCAACTCTATCTTTGCAACTCCAAGGAAGTTTTAGAAATTTTGAAGCTTCTCTCCACCCAATGCCTTTGTGAAAATGTCAACAATCTGATCTTGTGTGCTGACATATACCAAGTCAATCTCTCTTGCAAGTACCTTCTCTCTCACAAAGTGGTAGTGCACCTCAATGTGTTTTGTCCTAGTATGAAACATTGGATTCTTGACTAACTATATGCTGCTCATGTTGTTACAATGAATGACAATTGGACCATCTTCCTGCACATCCAAATCACCTAATAACTTTTGCAGCCATACCACCTCACATGATGCCATAGCAGCACCTCTATACTCAGCCTCCGTACTCGATAAAGCAACTGTAGGTTGCTTTTTACTGCTCCATGTAACTACTGCATTACCAAGGGAAAACATGAACCCACTAGTAGATCTTCTATTTGACATGCTACCAGCCCAATCTGCATGTATGTATCCAAAGACTTGTACATCCTTACTTGCCTCATAAAAAATTCCATAATGTAAAGTGGACTTTACATATCTCAATATACATCTAACTGCATCCAAATGAGGCTTTCTAGGCATCTACATAAACTGACTAACAAGACCAACATCATAACTCAAGTTTGGCCTTGTGATAGTCATGTAAATCAAACTCCTTACTACCCTCCTAAACATAGTAGGGTCTTCTATCTCATCCCCAATGTCGGCACTCAACTTCACATTTTGCTCCAATCATTAGGGGAGTTTTGAGGTCTCGAAAATGCCCTGTAAGAGATCCTAGAGAGAGAAAAAAATTTAAGAAATAAAATCATTTTATAGAATTTTTAAAAGGTTTATATTTTGGTAAGTTAAAATATCAAAAACTCATTAATAAGTCATTGTCGTGATATTCTCGTGGTCACATCAAACCTAGAAATCTAGGTCGCCATAAAGTTGGCAAGGTTGTCGTAATGAAGATCTTACCTCTCCTCATTAAAGTGAAAAGTAATATTCAATTTGAATTTTGGTGGATACTCGATTTCCTCCCTCCATCGTTTCTCTCTTCTTTTTTTCTCCTCCTTAGTAGTCTCTTCTTTGTTTTCGTTCTTGCTTCTAATCATATCCTTAGCTATGGATCAATCACCCAATGATCTCTGTAACTCAGCTATGGATCAATCATCCAATTATCTATGTAGCTCTCATAAAAGACCTCTCTATCATCTTCATACTGAGTTGGATACTGAGTATGAACCAATAAGAAAGAGAACAAAATCTATCATGGTTACAGAGTCTATGAAACATATATTGAGGTTTGAAGGAAAGAAGAATATTGATCTTTGGTTAGATGGAAAGCTATATCCCAAAGATCCTAGCAGAAATAGCACTCCTCCTTTTTATAATAGCTCATCATTAATGAGGTTTATTGGTGATGGCTACAATGGATTTTTAGGTTATACACTTAACCTTGTTGCAAAAAAGGATATCCTTGGACTAGAGAATCATCTTTTGATGAAACACAATACAGAGTTGTTGCAGAAGCTAGAGGATTGTCAACAAAAAATTCATTCATTGGAAAAGCATATCAAAGCTTATCAACGAAAGCAAACTTTATTAGGCCTTTGAAATCGACAAAGAGTTCCTAAAAATATTGAGAATCTCAAACGAGGAGGAGGAGGCTGTGGTAAAAGAATCCAAGCAACAATATATATTTTTTTTCACTTGAAAAATCTTAAATATGGCTTTATTTAAATTACTTGCATTGATTTGTGATGTTAATTTTGCTTAGATCTCTTCTACAACCAAATACAAGTGAAAGAGAATCTTTAAAAGCAGCTCAGTTTTATTATCATCTTCTTCCTTCAGTAGTTTCAAAGGATATTTTGGAGAAGAAGAAATTTAAAAAGGCAAAGAAACAATGCTTGGAGTCATTTGTAAAGGATCATTCTTTCGATTCTGAGTTAGTACAGAAGACATTGGATAGTATTGGTATCAGAGATGCTTATATGCAACTTTTCCAGCTTTTACAATCAAATATGAAGCAAGGACAGGTACGCAATTGCATACTTCCGAAGCCATTTGTGGTTAGGACTATCAGACAAAGAGTTAATAACAAAGTGATGGGGATTCTAGGTGAGCCTTTTCATATCAAGGCTAGCTTCAAGGGCAAGAAAAAGGAGGTTACATTCAATGAATTTAACAATATTTTCCTTGACTTGCCCACCCTACAATGCTCAATGATCAAATTTTATGACTTGTCAGTAGCAGAGGCACAGGGAATGGCTAGATTTGTGATTAAACTTGATGAAAGTGAGATTCTGAAATGTAAAAAATTGGAGAGAATCTCTATCACCTTGATGAATAGAGCACTTTCGTCAGGTCATTGCAATCACTCAACATCATTTAGTATTCAATATGAATATAACATCTGGTGGCTAGGAGCATTTGAGGTAGATATTGAGAATTTTGATATATTATAATGGGTTTTTCATCAAACATCAATACCTAATGTTATTCAAAGGCAACAAGCAGGAGAAGAGCTATTTGTTGAAGGATTTGGGAACTACAGGATTGAGTGGCACATAGCTGGTGACCTAAAGACACTCAAATGTATGTATAATGTATCAAAGGGAGCCAACTCGAGATCTCCTTGCTTATACTACATGTCACCAGCTGCAGAGTTAAACTCAAGCAATTGGAATAGAGCTCCCTCTAGGCACAATAAGGATACAAAGTTTAAACTAGTCTTGGACATTCCTTTAGCAAATGCCCATATTTGTACACTTCATGCACTTTGCACGATAATTGAAAAGCTTGTACATCTCTATATACGATTTGCATGGAAGCTGAAGCCATTATAAACTAGAATAGATGCTATAACAAAGGTTGAAAAAGTTCTCTCTGCAATTGATTTGCATGGTGGCAATGTTGTTATTGAACTAGATCTTTAGAAGTCTAAGGATGGTAATTGTGTCCCAAAAAAACCATCTATTGGTGGAGTGAAGGCTAGAAGGTTTCTAGGCTTTCATGGGAGACTTGGCAAGATAAACTCGAGAAATGGTGGCTCAACTATTAAATTTAATCAGTGGAAATCCCTACATAATGCAATTAAGGATCACACTGATAATGGACAAGCTCGGAATAGAAAAGCTAAAGTTTGGGAAATAGTAGACAATGTATTTTTTTATTGTGATCAGACTGAATGGAATGATGATGATCTCAAAGACTTTAAAAACCAATTGAACCTTTTCAAAAAGGCGATGACAGAAGCTTGGGGTGATCAACACTTTACTCACTATATGGTAAGAATTTTGTATATGTTTGTTTCTTCATTGTCAAACTCATATAATGTTTTTTAATAACTTTCTTTATTTGTTGACTATGCAGCATATTCTATACAACCATGCTCCATACTTTATTAAACTATATGGATCTCTATCTATCTGGTCAACCCAAGGTATGGAAAAATCACATTATCAAGCAAGAACAAAATATTTCTGACACACAAGACATGGAGGTGGAAGACACAAAGCCAACACTTTATTAGAGGTCTTTCAATGGTTCTATCGACAAATCTGGCATAAATTCAAGCTTAAAGATACAACCACATCAAGCAATACATCATCTTTAGCAAGGACTATACAAATTGTTACCCAAAGAAGAAAAGATAGATATTTAAATTCTTGCGCAAAGCAAAGATTTACAGAATGATTACAAACCAAACAAAGAGTTGGGAAAAGATGGGTTTCAAGAAACCCTTGATTTTTAGCATCTTCTAGTCTGATTGTGTTGCAGAAGAGTCCTTAATTTCAGGCAGCTCGACAGGGCCTCCAGAGGAGTCCTTAGTTTCAGGCACCTCAACAGGGCCTTCAGAGGAGTCATTGGTTTCAGGTAGCTTGACAGGGCCTCTAGAGGAATCTTTTGTTTCATCCCACTTAATAAGACCTCTGTATTTCAAAAACTCATGTTTCTGATAGCCTGGAAGAAGCTTCAATTTCTTACTATCACCTACATAAGAGAGCAAATAGGAGCCATGAACTCTAAAATATCCAGCTCTAGATCCACTGTATCCAGGCATGAAGCCAAAAACTCTTATGGCTTCTTCCTTCTCCACTAAAATGATCTTGTCCAAACCTCTACTAAAAACTTGAGATCCAATTACCTTTGAGATAGCTCTCAAAGCCATCATTGGTAGACTTGGAGAGCTTGACAATCTACTATGATATATTACAATTGTTTGATTGTTTAAGTTTCCAATATAATGGCCAAGGCTTTGTATTTTTCCAAGCTTCATTGGCCTAGAGCCCTTGGCCCTTCCAAGAAAGTTGTCCAAATCTTTAATCTCAATCTACACAACAAACCACAACAGTATAAGATATAAGATATTTATCTATAATGCATAATAAAGTCTAACATAAACTCAATGGCTAACTTTGAATTATATTTCATACCTTAGGATGTTCGTCTTCTTCGAGAAGACTATCATCATAAAGATTTATTGAACTCTTGGGTTTCTCATTTGATGGAGACTTCAATCTCTCTTCATATCCTGCATCATCAATATGAAGTTTCTTCTGGACCTGCAAGAACTCTTCTTCTATAGGTAGGCCCCCCTTTTCGTATTTTACAATCTGATTAATATATGTATGTAAGGCTATAGAGTTGTCTTGGAAATTCTCTCCCTCAACATCAAGACTTGCTAGTGGTTCTTGTTCATAACCTATAAAATTCATGTCATTTTTGCCCCAACTTGCAAGGATTGCTAAGCAATAATCTTCCCTAAGATCAAAAAGATGTTGAATATCATTTAGCAACACATATCTCTTCTTGTTGATAAGATAAGTGGGAAATATTGGAACACATGCAAGAGGACCTTCTTCATCAACATGTGCACTTGGCTCGATCTCCTTTTCTTCCACCATTGTGATATTGTCACTCTTGAACAAACCTACATCAAAACCTTGGACAAGTTGATTCTCAATATCTTCTTGGAACATCTCCTCCTTCTCTTCGACCTCCTTATCCATACTTACAATATCCTCTAGCTTTCCCTGTTGGTCTATATTCGGAGAAGAATTTTCCATGTATTGAAGATACACAATAAATCCAACATCCTTGTGGATCAAAAGGCATTGGTGTTGATACCTATGGAAAGGGAAACATGTTTCTCTCTTTTTGAATTGCTCATCAATGAGGTTGAACATGTCTAGCAAAGTTGACCTGGATGTACTCGTGGCTCCCATGACATCACTATAATGAACAAATCCATTGACTTCCTGGTGCGCAGATCGGTCGCAGATAGCTCACGTGGTGAATCCCGGAAGGTCCCCAAGAACAAAGTACTCTACTTTTTAGCACAAAAACCCATGTAAAAGCAAGCACGACATGAGACAAGAGACAAATTGGGTTCAATCTCCCCCATGCCTTATGTGAGCGCTTCACAAAGCATGTATTTAATGTATATTTCCAATCTTTATGCTCAAAAATAGCCCAATTACAAAAATATGACAAGCTTTTAGCTTTTGAGTTTGCTTTCTACCAAAAATAGGAAAATAAAGCTAATGGACGGTGCCCATAGAGTTTGGCACGCCCAATCTCAATGTCCAAATAGAAATAACATATCCAGGCGCATAAGCGCATACAAAATAATAATAAATAGTCAATGTCTCTATAGACATAACAAAATATAGTCCAAAGGTCGAAAACCCGCTAGACTCCAATGCTTTCCTCCGCCACTGCTGCTATCTCTACACATCAACTGAAGCATTCACAATCGTTAGTAAAATAACACAATTAAACCGACAAAAGTGAATACCTAGCAGTCTTCAGCTACATAAATAAATCAACCGGTTAGAAATAAATCCTAACCTTAATTTATTACGAGTGCGCACTCTAAACTCATAAACGTTTATTAATTTAATATGCATTTTGCGGAATCACCCGCTATGGAATCACCCATGTACACACTAAATTAATGAAACGCCCGAAAAGGACAGGCGTCCCCATCAACTTCTCGCACAAAGAATCCTCTTTGCGTATGAGCCCTGGTCATCTAAGTTTATGGAATCCACCGTAAAACCTCAAAGCATTGGAGTCTAGCGGGTTTTCGACCTTTGGACTATATTTTGTTATGTCTATAGAGACATTGACTATTTATTATTATTTTGTATGCGCTTATGCGCCTGGATATGTTATTTCTATTTGGACATTGAGATTGGGCGTGCCAAACTCTATGGGCACCGTCCATTAGCTTTATTTTCCTATTTTTGGTAGAAAGCAAACTCAAAAGCTAAAAGCTTGTCATATTTTTGTAATCGGGCTATTTTTGAGCATAAAGATTGGAAATATACATTAAATACATGCTTTGTGAAGCGCTCACACAAGGCATGGGGGAGATTGAACCCAATTTGTCTCTTGTCTCATGTCGTGCTTGCTTTTACATGGGTTTTTGTGCTAAAAAGTAGAGTACTTTGTTCTTGGGGACCTTCCGGGATTCACCACGTGAGCTATCTGCGACCGATCTGCGCACCAGTGACCTCACGGAATCCACCGTGGAATATGCCTCCTGGCATCACTTCCAAACCTTGAACATGTCTATCATAAAAATATATGTAATCCTTAAGTTTATCTTCAAGATCCTCCAATAACTCCTTCAAATCAAAAGGAACATTGAAAATTTCCCTGATATAGCAAAACTTGGAAGAATTTCCAATGGTGTGTAAGAAATCAAAGAGCCTATCATCAGAAGTCTCCATTAGCTCCTCATCCATTCCTTCCAGAGATATATTTCTCTATCATCTTGACCAACAAAAGATTTATCCCTAAAAACAAAGCACAATGGCAACAACGTCTAATAAAACAAGATAGAACCATGGAAAGAGGCCCCAAAATTGCTTTTTTCAAGACAAAAAATCAAAAAAGGAGATTTTTTTTTAATTGACCGGTGAAACATGAAAACAAGGTGTTTAAGGCAAATGATGATGAAGAAATCTCGTTTCACCGAACACTACTTGAAGACGAAAGTTATTTGAATATCTCACCGGTGAAACGCGATAGTTAGCAAAATATCACTAATCAGAGACATTATTTCATGTTTCATCGGTTAAAAGATGCAAAACAAGAAGAGAAACATGAACTATGAATTAATTCTATTAAAACACAGAAATTTATGATAAGATCCTTTCTAGAAGTGCTATGCTCCTTTTAGAAGATACAAAGCACATAACATCTGTAATTTTTCAAGTGTTATTAAAATTTCTTTCTATATTAATCAAATTGAATTTGTTCAAATACTTGTAATAACAAAATTTTGTTACCTATGAGAAATTATTGAACTGCTCTTCAAACATGAAGCAAAGACCTTGAAGGGAAGTCGAAACAAAATTTCGGGAGAAAGGAAGACAATATCGGAGAGAATGGCTTTGAAAAGCTTTTATATTTGTCAAATGTGTGTTGATAGTTCCAACGAAAAAGTTTACATAATGATGGAAAAATAAATGCGACCATAAATTTGAACGAAATTTCCAATATTTTTGCATGCATGAAATACCTCAAAATACGTGCACACGTGTCTTACTTAACACACCGTATCAAATTTCTCAAAAGACGTGGGTACTCCCTTTTTTTGAGAATACGTCGCACGTGTTTTACTTAACACTTCGCCAAGTAATGCATGTACCATCGAAATCCCCCAATAAAGAGAAGAAATGGCTAAATTCGTTTCATATTTTTATGGTCATGGAGCACATTTTCGTGGTCATGCAGTAGGGCCTTCGAGCACATTTTTGTGGTCATGTTGTGGTTGTGAAGAACGTATTCGCGTTTCACCAGACCTATTGATAAAATTGGTTCTTATTGGATTTTTCCTAGCAAAGCGCCAAAGAATGTATGGTTTTTTGCATCCTCCTTCTCAATGCCCAGGCATCCATTCAATGCATTTTTTTTATACTTTTCCTTAAATTTTTCTATTATTATGAGCTTATGAGCACTATAAACGAATTCTTTCCATAGTATGAGTATTCCTTAATGTTGTGGAGATTTAAGGCAATCCTTCAAACTTTTTCCTTAATTCAGTGGATATTTTAGGTAATTTTAATAGCATTCCTTAGATCAAAGCTTTGTTTTTTCTCGTTTTGTTGATTACTTTGCTATTTATGAGTTGTCCGGTGAAACGTGAAAACAACATGCTGCAAGGATGCCTCTTGTTTGAAACTCGTGTTTCACTGGACACACTGGACAAGAAGTCTGGTGAAACGCAAAAACAACATGCTGCAAGGAGGCGCCTTGTCTGAAACTTGCGTTTCACTGGACACATTGGACAAGAAGTCCGGTGAAACGCGAAAACAACATGCTGCGAGGAGGCGCCTTGTCTAAAACTCGCATTTCACTGGACACACTAGAAAAGAAGTCCGCTTAAATGCGAAAACAACATGCTGCACAGAGGCCTCTTGTCTGAAACTTGCGTTTCACTGGGCACACTGGACAGGAAGTAACATCTCTTTTTTTTGGCAGATGGCTAGGACTAAAGCAACAGCAAGGAAGGGGAAGATTGATCCTAGGGGTTTAACATCAAAGATTCATGAATCTTCAAAGCCTCCAAAGCTCTCTAGAAAGTCAAAGCCAATGAGAAATATTTTCACAGAATGTCAGGTGCCTAAGGGAGATTAGGAAGGCAATAAAGGCTCTTGATAATGCAATCCCAAATTTGTCTTTTTAGAGACTTGTCAGCGAGATTTGTGACAAATATAGTTTAGATAGTTTTAGATGAACAAGAACAGCCCTTAATTGTATACAAGAAGCCATAGAGGATTTTTTAATTGAGTTTTTTCAAGATGCCTATATTTGTGCTGCTCATGCTCATAGGCTCACACTCATGGACAAGGACATGGTAATTCTTAGGAGGCTAAGATATAGATTTTCAAAGGTCCTTGAGCCAATTTCCCTCACTAATGAGAAGACATTTAATATCCTTAATGTGCCCCCAGCTAGGAGAAAGAAAGATTATTGTGGTCCCAAGATTGAGGATGTCACCCATGAGAGGGGTACAAGGCAACATGAAAAAGAGGAGAAAGCTAAAGAGGAACAAGCAGATAAATGAAGAGAGTATAGGAGGCAAAGGGCTGAAGAAACCGAAGCAGAGCAACTAGAGTCCTTTGAAAATGAGCTGGTCACCCTTCTTGAAGCAGCTAATCCAAAAGGATTCAATGTGTTTTGTTTCTTACTTGGTGACTTAGGCAAAAGAATTGAGATGATCTCCTTTGATGCTGCATGTGTTCAGATTCTTAAGGATAAAATAAGAGAAATAAACGACAGTATTATTCTTGTTGGCCTAAGGTATATCCACCTATAATTACTTCTACTTTTTGACATTTTTTTAACAATAAGATTTTTCTTGTTTATACTCACTATTTCTATGCCTTTTTTAGGTGTGTAATGCATGAGTTTCCTTTGGATATGCAACAAAAAATTGAGGTTCTTGATCCATCTATCTCATTCTTTATGAGGAACGAGCTTGATACAAGTTTTGTTGAGCAGTGGTTCAATCTGATTGACTTCGATACTTTGGAGCTCCTTATAATTCCATATAATGAAAAGTAAGTGATTCAATATTCTATTAGAGTTTTTGAGATTTTATCCTACTAATTTGTTGAGATATGATTGCTTTCAGTTCTCATTGGAGCTTGATTGCAATAGACTGTGTGGATAAGAAATGTTTTTTAATCAACTCTATGAAAGGAAGCCATGGAAATGCTAAATTGTAAGTTATATTATCCAAGGGCTCCTTGATATTTCAATTCTTTTTTTTTGTAAGTACTCTAAATTTTAATATATTTTATATATAGAGGTGCAAAAAGATTAATTGAAGAGTTAGAGAAAAGACCCCCTATGCCGTCTGATTTGCTTGCAACAATGCAATATAGACAAGTTGCGATAAGTTATTGATTAAAATAATTGAAACATAAGTTTATTCTATGAACTACAATCCGTCCTCTTTATAGTTTTACTTTCTGTTGGTGGTTGCAGTGTCCTCATCATGACGATAGCCATTATTGTGGTTGGAGGATGATTGCAAATGCTAGAAGAATGGTTAAATTTGTTTATCTTAATGATGATAAATATGTAAAGGTAATATGAAATATGCTAAACTTTAAGATAGATATTCATTGCAAATAGTCCATTGATGATAAAAATATAGTCTATTGTAAGAACAATAATGAACTAAAACTCTTTTTTCTATAAATGTGTGACAGTTTTCGAAGGATTGGTATGCATCTGAGCATGTTTGGTATGTTAGATCAAAGCTCTTGAAGTATATAATGGTCAATTGTATACAACCAACAATAGAGATTGGTGGGAATTTGCACCATGAAGGAGATGCGGTGCCTATAACCACGGAAGGTGAAGCCACAACTTCAACACCTTTACCCCACCTTCTATACCCAAGACATCAAAGAAAGGCAAAAGGACTCCTAGAAAGGATAGTTCTCCAAAAAAGAAATAGCTTTGCCATATCGCCTTGTAAACCTCCATATATAGAAATTTGCCCTTCAACCCTTGTATATCTCATAGAGATGGCAGATAGACATCTGCTACAAAATTTGTATATATTTTTTATAATGATAGTAAAGATATCTTTTCATGAATGTCCTTGCAGTGTATATTATTTTCTCTCCTTTTTTATATCTGCAAAAAATAAATTACAAATGTTTGTTAGTTAGGAAGTGAGATCTTGATATACATCTAAGTAGATATAATATGATGTGAAAACTTACTCATTTATTATCAAGTTGGAATACAAAGGAGCATGGTAGTTCAATGTCTTCATTTTGTAAATCCATCCTCACTTGATGTAGCGTACATGATTTTCTAATCTTTAAGATTGCAATAATATCCTCGCTGAACCAAATATCAAGATCCACTATAGGATCTTTGCTAAAATCATTAAGATTTTGGTCTAAAGCAACTAGACTACTACCAACAAAATGCCATTAACTATAGTAAAAGCTAAGGATAAAATTTTGAGTAGCAATCATATATTTACAAGCTATAGAGTCTTGATCTATCTTACATATAATTTTTCCTTTTGTCCTTATATCCTATCCTTCATCAACAAATTGTATGATATGATCATATGTTAGTCTCTTCACTGAAAGCATGGTTTTTGTTATTCTTATCTCCATATTAGAGAAGAAATAAATAAATATATTAATAGGCATAAACAAAGTAACTTTGCTTAGCCTACTTGAGATATTAGATTTTAGTGCTTTCTGGATCTCAAAAAATATCTTACATCTATAGCCCTCACTAGTAGCTGGACTTGGCAAAGGCCACTCAAAGCTTGAAAAATCTAGAAAAGGAAGGAGGTTTATTGATCCCCATTGGCAACGGCACATAGGAATAACATAAGAATGGTCATAAAAGAATATTCCATTCTCTGCAAGCTCTGTCTTCTTTCTGCCTCTATACATTTCTTCTCCAATTGAACCATGTATAACATCAATAACATCAATAATAGACTCCACTGGTTGCCATTCCTCAAGATTAGAGGGATAGACATCTACAAGACAAACAAATATTATAATGGAAAAACCTAAACCATGTTTAAGAAAAGAAAAACTTTAAGAATCAAATTCTTACAATTTGGTCTATGCATTGGAAGCTTTGAAGATCCAGGTTTCAAACACAGCTCTCTATGCATGAACACATGTTGCACTAGTACCTCTTTGATGCTATTATTATTTGCTCTAAGCTTAAAATCTCTAATTCTGCCCTTCCAAGCAGAGATAAACAAGCTCTCATGTCTTTGCCTTTTTCCACATTTTGCTTGTTGCATGGTGATCCAACTACCTTTGCTAATGATAGTAGGAATCCATCTTCCATCAGTTTGGAATGAGTTAAACACTGATATGGATGTGATTTGGAAGCTTGGACACCTTGTTGAAGGTTGAATTTTTGTATCCATGGTAGAAGAGAGAGAGACATGCACACACACACACACACACACACACACACAGGACTAGGCTACCATAACGGAGGGGAAAACAATAGAGGAATAAAAGAAAGGAGGGAAAAAATTGAGCGCCATGCTTTTCACTAATTGGAATTTCGATTACATCAGTCATTATCATTAATCTAGAAACATCATTAAATAAAAGTAGCCGAGATTCTATGCCATTAATGCAAAAGATGTCATAATCACGAATATAAGATACTAAAAATAGATAATAAAAATACAAATTCGTAATATTATTATATTTATATATTTTTGTAAAATGATTTTTAAAATTTTTTTAAATAGAAGTTTCGTTACGGAGGCTTTGCTCTTATTGGTCTAGAGCACTCTCTCTCCACATCCTAAAAGGCATTTTCGAGACCTCAAAACTCCCCTAATGGGTACTGAAAGAGGCTTACATGCCATCATACCATACTTGGATAACATATCCAAGTCATACTGCCTTTGGGATAGCTATATACCATCATCACATCTGATCACCTCAGTACCAAGAAAGTATCTCAGCTCACCCAAATCCATCATCTCAAACTTCTTCTTCAAGAAGTCCTTAACTTCAGCAATCCCATTGTCACTATCGCTTATAATAATCAAGTCATCAACATAAATGACTATGATGACCAAACCTGCATCTCCTCTTCTCACATAAAGTAATTAGCATCAAAAATACAAAATCCAATATTGACAATATACTCTCCAATCTTGTTAGACCATGCTCTTGGTGCTTGGTTCAGCCCATAGAGCACCTTCTTTAACATGCACATATATGTGGGATGCTCTAGATCCTCACAACCTGCTAGCTGCTCCATATACACTTCTTCTTACAATTCACAATGCAAGAAGGCATTCCTAATATCCATTTGCTGCAAAATCCAACCTTTGATTGCTACCAAGGAAATCACACATCTAACAATTACCATCCCAGCAATAGGTCTGAATGTCTCTTCATAATCTATGCCATATGTTTGAGCATAGCCTTTTGCAACTAGCCTAGCCTTATACCTACTAACTAAACCATCTGCATTATGCTTGACTTTGTAAACCTACTTACAACCAATAGATTTCTTACCCTTAGGTAAGGGTACCAAATCCCAAGTCTTATTGGCTTCTAATGCTGCCATATCCTCATCCATTGTTGCATTCCAATGAGCATGACCAACAACATCCTCAAGACTAGTGGACTCAACATCCTCAACTAGTTTCACTGTATAATCATAATGGTGAGCTGCATAACCTTCAAAGCCAAATCTTTTAATAGGGTATCTGACCCTGCTAGACCTGCGTACCACTAGATTACTCAATGGAGCCTTTACATTACAATGAGCTCTTTGTATACCTAGTTTCTTGACTGAAGAATACCAAGCTCATCATCCAAATTCTCTGAACCACTAGAATCTCCATCAAATCTCAAATGATTAGTGGATGTATCATTACCATCCAACACTTTCTTCTTTCCTTTGTCTTTGCCTGCAACACTTATAGATACACCTGAAGATGGGCTACTCCTTAGTCTCCTAGACCAAGGACTCACTGTAGGTATAGTACCAAATGATGATTCTAGTCCACTAAGACTCGGTGATTCTTTCTTTTCTTTTTGCACATAGCTATCATGATAATTATCATCTAATACATCACCAGCAGGTGCATACCAACTACTCATCTCATAAAAAATAATGTCCCTGCTTACTCTGAACTCACCTGTGACAGGGTTATAAAACAACGATTCCCTTTTTGCTCTAAAGAGTATGCAATAAAAATACATTTTTCAGCCTTTGGATCAAGCTTCTTGCGTAGCTCATTTGGCACATGAACATATGCAATGCAGTCAAATACCTTCAAGTGTGATACATCAAGCTTCTTGCCAATAAAGCATTCTTTGGGAGTCATCCCATGAACTGCAGTTGTGGGGGTTCTGTTCATAATATAGACAGTAGTATGAATAGCTTTAGACCAAAAATATTTTGGCATATTCTTTTCATTCATTAATTCCCGTGCAACTTCTGCAATATGCCTATTTTTTCTTTTTGCAACTCCATTTTGCTGTGGGGTATACCTGCAAGTAAATTTCTTATTTATCCCATGAGCCCTTAAGAAGCCACTAAACTCATTAGAGAGGTACTCTCCCCCTCCATCTTATCTCAAACACTTCACTTTCAAGCATGTTTCTGTTTCAACATCTGCCTTGAAAGATTTGAAGTACTCAAATACATCATTCTTTTCCTTCATGAAATATATCCATAGCTTCCTTGAATAGTCATCAACAAATGTGACAAAGTATTTGCTGCCATCAAGAGAAACATTCTGTGTAGACACCCAAACATCTATATGCACTACATCAAGTATATTTGTGCTCACTTCTCTATCATATAAGAAGGGTTGACTCACCTGCTTACCAAATTGGCATGCTTCACACACTTTATGAAATTATGCAACTCTAAAAGAATGCAACCCTATAACCAATCCTCTGGACTACATTAATTTCAACATTTGCACATTTGCATGTCCAATACATTTATGCCATATTTCAATATTTGCAACCACTACGTTTCCTTTAGCATACATAGCAACATCCATTACAGGAATTCTAGCATCTAAAGTGAACATGCAGCCAACTCTACTTCCTTTTGTGACCAACCTACACTTATCATTAAAACCTTCTACAAAACAACCTTTTCCATTGAATCGAACCTACAACCCTTACTCTACCATTTGGCCAACAGACACTATATTCTTTGTAATTGATGGAACATGTAATACATCTGTCAAACTCTTTGTCTGGCCATCAGACAAGGACAAGGGAACCTTTCCAATGTGTGAAATTTGGTGGCATGAAACATCACCCGTTTGCACATAACTTGGATTTTATATAACCTGAATTGACATACCATACATCATCATGTGTCCCATTTCCTGTAACTGCATTCATCATATGTTGCATAACAAACAGACGCTCATTTTTGTCTTCATTTTGTCGTGAAGACGATGCATAGTTTCCTTGCTACAATTTACCACTACAAATATCATCCTTCTTAGCATATCAATGGGCTACAATATGACCTGTCTTTCCATAATAATGGCAAATAATAGTAGAATTTCCAAAACCTCTATTCTGCCATCCACTCTTCCTCTAGAGCTCACCCTACCTCTAAAGTTTCCTCGGCCTCCTGAAACTTGCATTTTACCAAATTACTAATTGAATCTATTTTGTTGGTTATCGCCAGCATGTCCCGTACCACGGTCTCTCAAAGAGAATCTACCATGTCCCCTTCTTGAACTTGAGTAAAATGCTTGGACCCGTTCACCATTTTTTCAAATGAGTCACCTTGCATATTAATCTCTTCGGTAATCATGAGAGAAATTAGCTCATCAAAATCTGGAAATGGCTTCCATACGTATAGTGAAGTAACAAATGTTTTCCATACCTTCTCATTATTAAGGCCACTTAAAGTGGATGAAGCCAAATCATCATCATCAGGCATTGCAACAAGCGCTATTAAAGCATCTGCAATGCTTCTCACCTTCAAAACATACTCATTGACATACATTTTTCCTTTCTTTAAGGTATTCAAATCTTGCTTCAGTTGAATCTTTCGTGCCTTTGTGTTTATTGAAAACATATTCTCAAAAATTGTCCAAGCTGCATGTGAAGTTTTTGCATTCCTGATATGTCCCAACATCGTATTATCAATGACTGCAAATAGCCAGTACATCACCTTTTTGTCTTTTGCATTCCATTCTTTCCATGCTTTTAATTTATCTATAGTCGGAGGGTTATCTAGCTTTGGCTCCTTTTCTTCACCTGAAACAAACTCATAAAGGCCCTTTTCAATGAGGAAGTTCGTCCCACGGAACGTCCATGAAGGGTAGTTATTCTTGTTGAGCTTGTTAATAATGGGATTTTCATTGTTCTCTATCATTATCATAAGAAAGGATACAACATAGCAAGCTAGTCTTTTGTAGCCTTTCACAACAAGTGCACAGTAATACACCAAGCAGTCTTTTTCATTGATTGCTCAATAGTACATGTAATCTACAACCTATTTGCAAATGAATCTTATATTGGCCTCCTAGCAAACACCTCAAAAATTACAGATTCAAAATCTGTAACATGTGCACCCACTTTCGGTACACCTATGTATTGATGTTGGGATCCTGGTAGATCAATGTGGATAATCTTTTGCATTGATTTGAGCTTCTTTGCTTAGTCCATTGAAGATTTCTTGTTGTAATATATAGTAACTAGCAGGCTTATAGGTTGCAAGTCAATGCTTTGGATGCCTACAAGTGCTTGGAGTACTCTGCATGCTTATATGGATGCTTGGAATTAATGTATTACTTGGACATGCTTGGCATTAATATATGTGCCTAGATATGCTTATGATGCACTTTGAGCTTTACATTTAAGCTCCATTAGATGTATTTGGGATTTGGACATTTTCTTCAGTGATTCTTCAGTGTGAGTTGAAGATATATTAGATCTATATACTTGCGAGTATATTTATGATGTACTTTGGCTTCTTGGATGCTATGATACTTATGACTTGAGCTTTTCTTGCTCACTTTAGATTCTGGATTTTCTTCTAGTTGGAGATATTTGTAAAGAGCTTGGTTCTTTAGAGAAAGTGGGAGTCTCTTGCTCATGTATATTCTTAGTTGATATATGCATACACTATTCTTGCAGATAGAGACTCTTGTGGGTGGATTGATTTGCTTTTGAGCTTTGGATACCCGATACCTATCATTGTCAATGGTTATCAGTGGTGGATGCTTGACATGCATTGGCTATATGCATCTATGCATCTGATACTCTATATGCTTTGACAATTGTTGGTAATTGATTGCTACACTACTAGTTGCATTCTATATATCTCAAATTGCTACCCAAATATTCATAGCAGTGGGAGTCACTCTGTTGGTCTCTTGCCTATTAATATATAGTAATCTACTATAGTTTTATGACAACAATCTTGAATACTATTTTTGAGTGGTCATTTGTAGTCATAATGACAAGTATTTCTAATGCATTAGTCAATATCGCAATTTTCAACATTTGCGAGCTTGATAGTAACAACTTTCAATATTGAAAGATGCAAATATGGCAAGTATTGTTGTAGAAGAAGCAAATCAAGCCATTGAAGTCCAAGGGTATAAAGCCAAAAGGTTGGGATGGAGATGATTGGGATGAGATTGATAAATTATGCAAGTCCACTATCATACTATCTTTGTCTAAGCAAGTTTACTTTAATGCTATCTCAACTATTGGTAGTGTACATGATTTATGGAATAAGATATGTGATCTTTATTATTACGAGTAAAGTGTATTGCTTGAAGAAGCTTGTGGACACGGATGCATCATCCACTTACTCTATGTATTGGATTCTTGATTTGGGGACTTTCTTCCATGCTACCTTGCATTGCCTCGGCTATTATGTTGTTATGGGTTTTGCTAGACTAGCAGATGACACTACATTGGATATCATTGGCATAGGTGATATTAGACTACCATTTGGTATTGTTGCTCTTTTTATGCTTCATGATGTGCATCATGTCTTGGATTTGACAAAAAGCCTTATTTTAGCTAGGCAATTGGATAATGACAGGTACCATGTATCTTTTGGTGATTCTTCATGGAAGATCACCTATGGCAATCTTGTTTTGCTAAAGGTGCCAAGGTTGGAACCCTCTACCATTTCTTATTTCTTGAGCTATTGACCATGTTTTGGTTGTAACCGCTCTTTCATATGCATCTTTATTGCATCGTCATCTTGGGCACATGTCTTTGAAAGAAATGAAAGTATTGACCAATTCATAATATTCCCTATGCTTGGAGTATTCTTATTTTGATTTAGCTGATCATTATTTGTAAAGTAGATAGAGTCATAATTCTCATAAGAAGTTTGGCTCTACATGTGTAGGTGAGCCTTTAGCTCTTGTGTACTTAGATTTTTGTGGCCCCATGCCTTATCAATCCTTGGGTGGCACAAAGTACCTCACCAACATTCATAGATGCTTATTGGCATAAGGTTTGCACTTATCATATTAAGCCAAATAAAATGTTTTGTCTATATCTCAATGCTTTCTCACCATGGTTGAGAACTAGTTTAGGTAAATGCCTATGATTTGAGAATGGGGGCAAATATATCTCTAAGGCTTTTGAGAAGCTATGTGATTAGAGGGGTATTAAGCATCAATTGAATGCCATGTACACCTAACCCCAAAATGGTATTGCAAAGCACATGAATATGACTATTCAGGAAAGAGTTTGTAGTATGCTTTAAGTAAGGCAAGCTTATTGCAATACTTTTGGGTTGAGGCAATCACTACTATTGTGCATCTCATTAATAGATCCCCATGTGTTGCTCTTTGTGGTAGAGTTGCAGAGGAGATATGGTCGGGTTAACCTCACTCATGAGTCTTTAGAGGTATGGTCCGGTAAACCTCAGTCATGAGTCTTTAAATGTGAGATTTTTTGCATATTCTCAAAGATAAGAACAATAAGTTGGATCAGAAGTCTATCAAATGCATCTTTCTTGGATATGGAGATGCACATGAGATAGACTATCATCTTTGGGATCCATAGGCTCAGAAGATTATCTACAACAATGATGTTATTTTCCATAAGAAAAATATGCATATGAGACTAAATCAAGTGATTGAGGTATACAAGATACATTTACTTATATACAATACCCACACACTTGTATATTATAGGTAGCAAAAGCACCCATCACTATCACTTTATTTTTTATTCTTTTAGTAGTGATAGAAGAGAAATAGAATAAGGAAAGGTAGGTTACACATTGTGACCATTGGAGTCCCATCAAGGAGATTATTCCTTATAAATATATGTATGTTTCACATGGGTTCAACATAAGGGATTTTTAAAATACCATTTTTACACATTTTTTACATACAGAAGGATCCCATATAAGGGGTTACCTACATATTGAATAGAAAAAGGTTATGTTTTATCAAGGAAAAATTCACAGATAAGGATATTTATAAATAGGCCTTGAACACAGGTGATATAGAGGCTATACATATAGTGAATTCCTCGGGATTGGAGTTCCCACACACTAGTCTCTCTCTTCTTGCTTGAAACTTCATAGCTCTTGTTTTCTTCTTACTTTTGCTTGTGCTTCTACCTTTCTTAAGAGATAGTCCATGCTTCATAGATCAAACTCCTAAAATAGTAGGAGCATGCCCATGGTCCTAATGTAGCATGTGAATAAGATATTTTTAGGTTCCATTGCTAGGACAAGGGACACATTAGCTATGAGGCTTCTCGAATACCTCACGTAGTGGAATAAGAACGAGATACACATGCCAACTCTGAACATGTATGAGGGGATAACTAGAATTTATTTCCTTATTTTATGTATCAAAAGCGATTGGAATTTATAAATCTTGAATGAATACATTAAAATTTGTATTTTGTAAATTCATTTATTAGATAAGCCATAGATTTATATAAGGTGGGCCAACTTGATTTCACATTTATTAGTGTCTTTAATTTAATTTACATCTTTAAAAAATGTGAGAGGTGACACAAGGTTTGGGAGAGAAAATGTGTTTTATTGCAATTTTTTTTCTGTATAAGTGCCATGTCAAAATAAACCTATCAACATCAAGCCCACTGATGTCAAACTTAATTGGTCAACAAAAAACTTATCAACCCCAAACTAGAACTTTTCAATATCAAATGTCGATAGTGAAAAACTTGTCAACAGATAAAACTCATCAATTATGAGAAACCATCAATACTTTAGAAACTCATCAACGGTGAGAAAGAGACAGTGAGAACCCTTTGGCGATGCAAGACTTATCGACAAGATGAATTTTGTTAGCATAGAATATGTCAACATCAAAATTTGTCGACACACTAAGACTTAGGAAACCTTGTCAACATTAGAAACCTAAAAACAATTAGAAACTTATGAGCAGCTCTAGAAACTTGTAAATGTAGAATCCATCTATGTCAAACACAACTTGTCATAAAAACATGCCAATGCACACAATTCAACGAGGGGAAAAATACCATCAATGCTACATCATTTTCCAAATGCACAAACTTACCGATGGATACAATCATCATGATTGGGATTTATCCAACAAAAGGAAGTCTTCAAAAGAATCATGTGTAGAATCTTACGATGCCATAGGGGAAAACACAAAACAAGAAAAGTTAAGGGACAATAAAAAGACCAATTCCAAAAGTGACATGATAGATGCTCCAAAACCCATCACTATCCAACACTATCCAAAAGTGACATGATAGATGCTCCAAAACCCATCACTATCCAACACTAGCACGATGGATAATGAAGTATTCTTGAGAGATGCACTCGAGGAGTTGAAATTTGCACTTGCAAATTTTAGTGTTATGGCCAAAAAGGATGTGAGCGAGGTGTCGTCTCTCAGGTTAGCATTTCATTCTAGCACCCTAGTTGGATAAGACAAAGATAAGCTTGATAAGTTATTGGATCAAACCCTAGCTACCCAACGAGAAAAGGAAGACATGGAGAGAGAGATTAACAACATAAAGAGATTGTTGATTAAGACAAATGTTCTTGGGTCCTACTTTGACTTAGTGCTTGGCCTAGTACAACGAAGGGTAGCACACAATTATTTCTCCATCCATGTCAACTTGCAAGTAGCCAACATGCTATTGAAAGATATAGGAGCTATGCTAGGTTCTAGAGACCAAGCTAAAATCCCACTGAAGAACAATTGAGTTTAATCAAACCTAGCTAATCAGTGATGATTAGTGCAAAACAAGTAGAAATTTTGGTAAAAGATCTATCCTTTTCCTAGAGTAAACACCTACTACCTATCATTACTTTAGGAATTGCACATTATTTTAACACCCCTCACAAAATCATAATGAGAACTCACCATAAGCTAAACAAAGACTACAAGTAGTAGACCATGCCGAAATCCCACCTCAAGTTCACATGGATGCTCAAGAAGATACTAGCCATGCAAGGCTACTTCGAGGGTAATTGCCATATTTGAATCCCAAAATGAGCATAGAAGGCTCATCGACATCAACTTTAGAAACCCTTTAGATTGCATCTCATACAAAACCATTTGGTTTGTACACCACGAGTCCATGATGGCACATCTAGCTCTAATCAAACTATCTAGGTATACAAACCCAAAGCTATCCAAACTATAGCCATGAGTCCTTCCTCCTCACTTACAAAATTTGTGATCAAAACATTAACCCTTCAAGAGAAGTTATCCTTGAAAATCATGGAGGAGGATAAAAAATGCATGAATGACTGTGAAAAGCCTATAGACAACATCAAAATAGTCATTGAAATGCAACCAATACCTAAACTTATAGTGCCCTTAAAAAGTGTTACCAAACCAAGACTACTTATTAGATTAAAACCAATTGCCACTTAGTGATTGATGTATCAAATGGCATCTAAACAAGTTTGTAAGATTTATCTCCCAATGGCTAATTGTTTTACTCAACTTGATACTACTTTTGGAATACTTGCTCAAGCTTACAAGATGATTGATTTCATCATTCCCATTCAACAAATGAAGGAACTCAGATCCCATTGGAAGACCACTTGGGAGGATAGTGAGCACATCTTTTGCAAAAGTGAAGCCGTGTAAAAAGATATTCTCACAATGCTTCTAGAGAAAAGTGCTAAAGTCATGTGGCTTATCTCAAACTGGGCATAGTCATTAAGGCATGTGATTCTGTTAAAGTGATTGAAATACAACAAAAAAGTGAGTCAAAAAATCGTTTCTTGAAGGTTTGGAACAATAACCATCTCAACATTCCCATCAATGGCAATTTCTTAATGAGAAACATAGAATATTTCCCCACAATGAGAACTATGCAACATGACATGACACATCGCAACAAAATTTCACTTCCCACCATTCTCATTCTTGGAAATCTACCGTACCCTTTTTAACTAGAGTAACACCCATTATTGGTTAACCTATTGTTAGAGGAGGAACTTCATGTAACAAGCCATACAAAAGGCCCTGATTTGCTAAAGAATGTGGTGACCTATCTTTATAAACTACCATACCAACCATTTGATTTAGATATTCTTGGAAAAAGTTCAATTCAATCCAAAATTGTATGACTCATGGCTTTCTTGCCCCACCACATCAAGCAGTGCTTCTTAAAGCACATACACAATGTACAAATAATTTTCAACTACCACTTGATTTTGAACTTTGAACACACACACACACACACACACACACACACACTCTCTCTCTCTCTCTCTCTCTCTCTCTCTCTCTCTCTCTCTCTCTCTCTCTCTCTCTCTCTCTCTCTCTCTCTCTCTCTCTCTCTCTCTCTCTCTCTCTCTCTCTCTAAAGGGGGGAGATCAGACCTTGATGAGAAATATGAATTCTAATGACATGAATAGGATTTGAAATGACATGGAGGGACATTAAATTAGACTTGACCTAATGCAAAGCATGAAATATAATGACATGAATAAGATTTTAATCAATATGAAGGGATATTAAATTGATTAAACTGAAAAGACATTGCCTAGTTTTCTTGATTGCTTGAGTTGTATAAAGGATGTAAATTGTATAAATGATGTAAAAGAGAAGTATGATGATGTCAAGTAAGCATGTTCTAGTATCGTATTGTGTTGTGTTGTAGCAATCTAGTTTTGCTTTTCTCTTATTCTCAAAATTTTGCATCTCCAAATCTGCATATCAAAATACTCTCTACAAACCACCCCCATATTAATTAATGAGCCAAAAATGAAAGAAAAGTTGATCCTCAATACTACACACTTTGAGAAATACAAAATGGAACCCACCTTGTGGAGCCTAGGGGTTCTCAAATTTAGACTCATAAAAATTTTTAAGGAGCTGCTAAATGACAAAAAAACAATAAGGAAATTTGTTGAGCATTGTGGTTTGCAATTTTATACAAAAGTGTGTGCAATGAAGTAGCTCACCTACACACATGCTAGAACTTCATATTGAACTATCCCAACAGTAAAACTAGTGTGCTGATAGACTAAATACATGATAAATGAGTGATTGACAAGTCACATTTACGACAACCAATAGATTTGGCCCTAAGAATACAAAAAAAAGAAGGGAAATACAATGGATCCACTAGATTTCCCAATGCACAACAATGATTTAAAACATAGGGAGAAAATACATAGCAAGGTGTGCAACTTGTAGCCATGATGGATGAAGAATTGTGCATAACTACTAGGGTCTTCCATCACATGTTCATTGAAAATAAATCTTATTCTTCTAGAACTAGAGTTTCCAAACATTTATAGAAAGACATCCTTACAAAGATTAGATTGTGAAAAGAGACTTAAAAAACCTTTGCTTAGAAGTAGCTCATGAAGCCATCACAAAACTATAAGGTGCACTCTTCTAGATTAATGATGTAAGTTCCCTAGAAAGCAGAGGGGTGATCATATGATTTGCAAGCATGCTAACAATGGCAATTAATGTGAAACTAGGACTCCGACAAGATGCATCACATGTTATGGAAGCTACTACACTTCCTAAAAGAATCACCATCCACGGATACACCTAATGAAGACAAACACAAACTAGAGAGTCAAAAGATTAGGAAAAGAAACATAGGGAGAAGCTAAGAAAAAAAGAGAGGGAACAAAAATAACGATGGAGAGGAGCCAAAAAGAGAAAGAAGAAAGAGAGGAGAAGTCAATATCTAATAAGGAACAAAGCAAACAACCATAAAAATAGGGATAAAGAGGAGAGTGAAGAAAAAGTACCCACCTTAGATTGTGATGAAGAGGACACTCTCAAGGGGCATGTAGCTTTCTGAATCATCAAGGACAGGAACAAAAGTAGGAGATGAGCCACACAATCGTTAGCATATGCAGGCATTCATAATTGAGAGGGAGCAACACGGCTCAAGTAAGGGAAGGAAAGAGGTGCCGATAGCTCTCAAAGCTTGGGATTAGGAATGCTCCAATAGCGAGTAGCTTAGATGTAAGGCCTATAGGAGAGAATGACTGAGTTGGAGAACATGAGATCAATAGAAGAAACCTCTAACATTGTAGAAGGAGTAAGGCAATGCCATGGAACGTGTATTTTAATCCATAGATCCAAGGCCGATACAACTTTTCCAAGTTCCCCAATGTAAATTTCTGATTGAAAGAAAAGTTGTAGTTGTTTCAGCCTAGGGACTTGCAACCATCCTTTACAATGTTCCTCAAATACTTCTCTAATTGTCTTGACCTTGTCTTCATTACTACTTGTACCTACCTCTACCTCTCACTCAAGTTGTTGGAACATGACATCATGCCATATGAAGAAAGAGCACCCCCTTTATTCTTCAATGTTAAGGTAAGAATCGATAGAGTGGCCATGATACAAATGCACCTCCCCACCACTACTCTACTTCCTTCCTACTGCATGGCCCTGCTAGAAGATATGGTGGATAGTTGTTTTGCATTGTGTACCCATCCCTTCTTCCAAGAGTCCTCCATCGACCTAACACAATCACTCAAGGATTACATGCTCAATAGGGGGTATCTTTGTCTCACCCTACAATTAGTCTCCAAAAAGTAAAATCCCACCAAGAAAAAAGAAAATTAAAAATAGAAAGAAAAATAATATTAATTCAAAGGAGAGAGAGAGAGAGAGAGAGAGAGAGAGAGAGAGAGAGAGAGAGAGAGAGAGAAATATCCAACCTAGATAGGTGCACAACATGAACACTACATCTAGGGGTCCTCAAGTTAGACACATTTGTGACTTGGTCAACCAGCTCTACTTCTAGTCTCTAGCTCTTCTTCCAATAGCACAA